>NW_024080711.1:2657145-2982672 GCF_003009895.1 Hyaena hyaena | reverse complement strand
TTTTTTTTTTTTTTTTTTTTGCTGGGTCTCTATCTGGCTTGGGTATCAAAGTGATGCTGGCATCATAGAATGAGTCCAGGAGTTTTCCTTCCATTTCTATTTTGTGGACTTGCTGGAGAAGAATGGGTATTAACTCTGATTTAAATGTCTGGTAGAATTCCCCAGGGAAGCCATCTGGCCCAGGGCTCTTATTTGTTGGGAGATTTTTGATAACTGATTCAATTTCTTCACTAGTTATGGATCTGTTCAGATTTTCTATCTCTTCCCATCTGAATTTTGGAAGTGTGTGCGTTTAGGAATTTGGCGTTTCTTCTAGGTTGTCCAGTTTGTTGGCATATAATTTTTCATAGTATTCCCTGGTAATTGCTTGTATTTCTGGGGGATTTGTTGTTAAAAAATCCATTTTCATTTTTGATTATGTCTATTTGGGTACTCTCTTTTCTTTTTGAGTAGCCTGGCTAGAGGTTTGTCAGTTTTTTTTCTTCCAAAAACCAACTATTGGTTTCATCTCTTCCATTTTTTTTTTTTTTAATTCTATATTGTTTATTTCTGCTCTGATCTTTATTATTTCTCTTCTTCTGCTGGGTTTGGGTGTTCTTGCTGCTCTGTTTCTAGTTCCTTTAGGTGTGCTGTTAGATTTTGTATTTGTGCTTTTTCTGGTTTCTTGAAATAGGCCTGGATTGCAATGTATTTTTCTCTTAGGGCTGCCTTTGCTGCACCCCAAAGAGTTTGGATTGTTGTATTTTTATTTTCATTTGTTTCCATATGTTTTTAAATTTCTTCTCTAATGCCTGGTTGGCCAATTCGTTCTTTAGTAGAGTGTTCTTTAACCTCCATGATTTTGGAGGTTTTCCAGACTTTTTCCTGTGGTTGATTTCAAGTTTAAATGCATTGTGATCTGAAAGTGTGCGTGGTATGATCTCAATTCTTTTATATTTATTGAGGACTGCTTTATGACCCAGTATGTGATCTTTCTTGGAGAATGTGCCATGCACACTTGAGAAGAAAGTGAATTCCATGGCCTCAGGATGTAGAGTTCTAAATATATCTGTCAGATCCATCTGGTCCAATGTGTCATTCAGGTCCATTGTTTCTTTAGTGATTTCCTGCTCGTTGGCCTATCCATTGCTGTAAGTGGAGTATTAAAGTCCCCTGCTCTTAGCACATTCTTGTCAATGAGATTGTTTCTGTGATTGTTTTATGTATTTGGGCACTCCCGTATTCAGTGTGTAGACATTTATAATTGTTAGCTCTTCCTGATGGATAGACCCTGTAATTATTATATAATGCCCTTCTTCATCCCTTGTTACTGCCTTAACTTTAAAGTCCAGTTTGTCCCATGTAAGTATGGCTACTCCAGCTTTCTTTTGACTTCCAATAGCATGATAGATATTTCTCCATCCCCTCACTTCCAATCTGAAGGTGTCCTCAGATCTAAAATCAGTCTCTTGTAGACAGCAAATTGATGGATCTTGTTTTTTTAATCCATTCTGATACCCTGTGTCTTTTGATTGGAGCATTTAGTCCATTTACGTTCAGTGTTACTATTGGAAAATGTGGGTATAGAGTCCTTGTGTTCTCTGTAGGATTCATGCTTGTAGGGGTGTCTCTGGTACTTTGTGTTCCTTGCAGCATTTCTCTCCTAGGGTCCCCCTTAGGATTTCTTGTAGGGCTGGTTTAGCGGTGATGAATTCCTTCAATTTTTGTTTGTTTGGGAAAACTTTTATCTCTCCTTCTATTCGGAGTGACAGGCTTGCTGAATAAAGGATTCTTGGCTGCATATCTTTTCTGTTCATCACATTGAAGGTTTCCTGCCATTCCTTTCTGGCCTGCCAAGTTTCAGTAGATAGGTCTGTTACTACCTTGATGTGTCTCTCTTTGTGTGTTAGGGCCCTTTTATCCCTAGCTGCTTTCAGAATTCTCTCTTTGTCCTTATATTTTGCCAGTTTCACTATGATGTGTCATGCCAAAGACAGATTCAAGTTATGTCTGAGGGAGCTCTCTGTGCCACTTGGATTTCAATGTCTGTTTCCTTCCCCAGACTGGGGAAGTTCTTGGCTATAATTTGTTCAAGTACCCCTTCAGCCCCTTTTTCTCTTCTTCTTCTTATGGAATTCCTATGATATGGATATTGTTTTGTTTGATTGCATCACTCAGTTCTTCAATTCTCCTTTCATGCTCCTGGATCAATTTTACTCTCTCTTTCTCAGCTTCCTCTTTTTCTATAATTGTGTCTTCTAACTCACCTATTGGCTTCTCTGCCTCTTCAATCCGTGCAGTGGCCACCTCCATTTTATTATGCACCTCATTTATAGCAGTTTTTAATTCATCATAACTATTTTTAAGGTCCATAATCTTTGTAGCAACAGCATCTCTGCCATCGTCTGTGCCTTTTTCAAGCCCAGCGATTAATATTATGATACTGTTCTATATTCTTGATCAGTTATCTTGCTTATATCTGCCTCGACCAATTCTTTAGCAGTCACATTTCCCTAGAATTTCTTTTAAGGAGAGTTCTTCCGTTTCATCATTTTGGCTAGCTTTCTGTCTCTTGTCAGTTTTAAAAGCTTGTTTTGCGCTCTGCCCCTGTGAGAGTCCTGCTATATTAAAGGAGGTTCATAACTGGCCAGGACTTGTCTGCTCAGAAAGTGTCCTTTTAATGGCATCCCTTGGTCTCTCTTGTGACTTTGGTTATCTTATTTCCCTACCCGTAGTGATATGTGTACTCCACTATGTGTACTTTGGTTTGTTTCTTGAGGTAGCCCTGGAAAGGTAAAGAGACAGACAAACAGGGAACAAAAGGATGCAAACACACAAGCAAACCGAAGAAAACAAAAACAAAAACAACAAAACACAAAGGACAGTCTAAAAGCATAAAACCAGAAATCCCAGCTAAAAGGAAAAAGCAGGGTGGAGGCAGTGCTGATGGAAGACCTTATACAGAGAGAAATGACAGGGGTAGAGAGAAAGAGAACTTGAACATTGACCAGGCAGATAGACTAAAAGGTTTAGTTCAGAGAGAGAAAGGAGAATATGGCTGGAGGTGAAGAGGGGGAAAAAATGCAGATAATGTTATCCAGAGAAACTATATAGTTTGATTATTCCAGAGAGAGAGAAAGGACAGTAATGAAGGAGGTGTAGAACATGTATCAAGAAAATGTATTAAATATACCTGTTTAAGCAAACCTATAATGAGAATACCCAGTCCATGGGAGGGGAGAGATAAGAATGAGATAAGGGAGAATATATCTGAATAGCAAGAATTGATCTAGAGTTATTCACAGCAATGCAGCAGTGCTGATCTTGGGAGAGGGGCTGTTTCTGCAGCCTCTATCCAGGTTCTGGTAATAAAGCAGCTACCCAGCACAGATGGGCATGGTTTGGTGTAGGCAGGTCTCGTGGGTCTCTGGGGCTACTCCCTGAGGCCCCGCCTTGGTGGTTGTGGGGAGAAAAATGGCAACACCCCAGTCCCTTCTCGAACCAGGCATTACAAAGCAGTCTTTTGGGTCTTATCTCACTGTGCCACTAGGGCAGCCAAGGTCGGCCGTGTTCTATGTCCCACACCCAGCCTCGGTTCCAGATCTAATCCGTGTGCATTAATGATACCACCCAAAATGTAATCCCATAAACCAGAGCACTTCATAGCAGGGATTGAGTAGGGGACCAGTTCCTACTGACACCGACTGAGTCCCTTGTGTACTGTCTATCCCAGAGGGAATTTCTGGGCCCGGGGCACCCAGCTCAAAGAAAGCTCCACAGTTAGAGATGGGATCTCTCTCCCAACGCCCTGTGATTACATATGGGATGATAAGATCCCTCTCAGCTCAAGGAAAGCTGGCAGTTAGAGATAGGATCTCTCTCCCAACCGTGTGGTTAGATATGGGATGATAGGATCCCTCTCCTTCCCTGGCAGAGGTTTTTCTCTTCTCCAGGGACAGTTCTAGATTCCCCAGCCACTCTTTCTCTTCCCCTCTTCTCTCCGTAGAGGGGGCTCCCTCCCCTCTTTGCCTCCGTGTCCCAGCCTGGTTTTATCTTCCCCTGTTCGCAGTCATGTACCTATGAGGCTGTCTTCTTAGTGGATTCTGTCTCTTGTCCTCCCAGACTCCTGCAGTTCAGAGTCCTTTGGCTTCATCCCTTTTTTGTTTGAGAGATGTAGGCAGGAAGTACAGAACTGTCTATTTCTCTGCCATCCTGCCCCAACCCAAAAATCTCTCTATTCTTGTCCCTGAATAAGTGTCTTAAGTTACTAAGATTTTGAGTATTATTTGTTACAGCAGTTAGCCTACCTTGGCTAATACTGACAGCAAAAAGGCATTCAATAAAATTCAGCACCTACTGCTGATTTGAAAAAATTGTCACATAAAATAGGATTCATTATTAACTTGTTAAAAAAGATCTAACTTATATTAAATGCCATCATTGTTCTTTGTTTTTTAAAGTTTATTTATTTATTTGGAGGAGAGACGGCAGGGGAGGGGCAGAGACAGAAAGAGAGAGAATGCCAAGTAGGCTCTATGCTGTCAGTAAAGAGCCTAACGTGGGGCTCAAATTCACGTATAGTGAGATCATGACCTACACCGATACCAAGAGTTGGACGCTTAACTGACTGAGCCACCAAGGTGCCCCAACCAACATTGTTCTTAATGATGAAATACTACAGACATTTTCATTAAAATAAGAGATGGATGTCTGCTGCTGCCACTATTAATAATAAGGATGCCGTGGAATTCTATCAGACATTTAAATCAGAGTTAATATCCATTCTTCTCAAGCTATTCCAAAAAATAGAAATCGAAGGAAAACTTCCAGACTCATTCTTAGGAAGCCAGCATCACTTTGATTCCCAAGCCAGAGATCTAGCACAAAAAGAGAACTACAGGCCAATATCCTTGATGAATACAGATGCAAAAATCCTCAACAAGATAATTGCAAATCGAATCCAGCAGCACATAGAAAATATTATCCACCAGGATCAAGAGGGATTCATTCCTGGGTTACAAGGCTGGTTCAGTATTCACAAATCAATCCATGTGATACATCACAATAACAAAAGAAAAGATAAAAATCATATGATCCTGTCAATAGATGCAGAAAAAGCATTTGACAAAATACAGCATCCTTTCTTAATAAAGACTCTCGAGAAAGTTGAGATAGAAGGAACTTACTTAAACATCATAAAAGCCATATATGAGAAGCCCTCAGCTAATATCATTCTCAATGAGGAAACACTGAGAGCTTTCCCCCTGAGATCAGGAACACGACAGGGATGTCCACTCTCACCACTGTTGTTCAACATAGTGCTGGAAGTCCTAGCATCAGCCATCAGACAACAAAAGGAAATAAAAGGCATCAGAATTGGCAAAGATGAAGTCAAGCTTTCGCTTTTTGCAGATGACAGGATACTCTACCTGGAAAACCCGACAGACTCCACCAGAAGCGCTTCCTACTAGAACTTATCCATGAATTCAGCAAAGTCTCAGGGTACAGAATCAATGTGCAGAAATCGGTTGCATTTTATATACCAATGATGAAGCAACAGAAAGAGAAATTAAAAAACTGATCCCATTCACAACTGCACAAAAACCATAGAATACCTAGGAATAAACCTAACCAAAGATATAGGAGATCTGTATGATGAGAACTACAGAAAACTTATGAAGGAAATTGAAGAAGACACAAAGAAATGGAAAAACATTCCATGCTCATGGGTCGGAAGATTAAATATTGTTAAAATGTCACTACCACCCAAAGCAATCTACTCATACAATGCAATCCCAATCAATATTGCACCAGCATTCTTCTCAAAGCTAGAACAAACAATCCTAAAATGTGTATGGAATCACAAAAGACCCCGAATAGCCAAAATAATATTGATGAAGAATACCTAAACAGGAGGGATCACCATCCCAGACTTGAGCCTCGACTACAAAGCTGTTATCGTCAAGACAGTAGGATATTGCACAAAAACAGACACATAGCCCAATGGAATAGATTAGATAACTCAGAATTTGACCCACAAATGTGGCCAACTAATCTTTGACAAAGCATGAAATAGTATCCAATGGAATTAGAAGACAGCCTCTTTAACAGATGGTGCTGGGAGAACTGGACAGCAACATGCAGAAGAATGAAACCAGATCACTTCCTCACACCATACACAAAAATAAACTCCAAATGGATGAAGGACCTGAATGTGAGACAGGAAACCATCAAAACCTTAGAGGAGAAAGCAGGAAACAACCTCCTTGATCTCAACCGCAGCAATTTCTTACTCGACACATCTCCAAAGGCAAGGGAATCAAAAGCAAAAAGGAACTATTGGGACCTCATCAAGATAAAAAGCTTCTGCACAGCAAAGGAAACAATCAGCAGAACTAATAGGCAACCCATCGAATGGGAAAAGATAGAGAAAGGATTAGTATCCAAAATCCATAAGGAACTCACCAAACTCCACACCTAAAAGCAAACAATCCAGTAACGAAATGGGCAGAAGACATGAACAGACTCTTCTCCCAAGAGGACATCCAGATGGCCAACAGACACATGAAATGATGCTCAGTGTAGAAACGGGCACCCTCCTACACTGTTGGTGGGAATGTAAACTGGTGCAGCCCCTCTGGAAAACAGTATGGAGGTTCCTCAAAAAATTAGTAGTAGACCTCCCCTATGAACCAGCAATCGCACCGCTAGGAATTTACCCAAGGGATACAGTTATGCTGATGCATAGGAGCACATGTACCCCAATGTTCATAGCAGCACTCTCCACAATAGCTAAAACATGGAAAGAGCCTATGTGTCCATCAACTGATGAATGGATCAAGAAGATGTGGTTTATCTATACAATGGAATACTACATGGCAATGAGAAAGAATGAAATCTGGCCATTTGTAGCAACATGGATGGAACTTGAGGGTGTTACGCTAAGTGAAATAAATCGGGCAGAGAAGGACAGATACCATATGTTTGCACATATAGGTGGATTAGGAGGAACTTAATGGAGGACCATGGGGGAGGAGAAGGGGAAAAATAGGTGGGGAGAAGAATGGAGGCAAACCATGCGAGAGACTCTTGAATGCTGAGAAAAATCTGAGGGATGCTGGGGGTCGGGAAGACAGGAAGGGGGGTGATGGGCATGGAGGAGGGCACTTTTGGGATGAGCACTGGGTGTTGTATAGAAACCAACTTGACAATATCTATTTAAGAAAAAAGATTAAGAAACCTTATATATTGGGATAAAGGAAATAAAACAAGTATTTCCCTTCAACAACAACAAAACAATAACAGGATCCCAGTTCGAGCTAATAGATGAGAAATAAAATTACTGTTTGAGATGAAAAGATCACCTACAGTGAAAACCCAGGAAAAAATCAGCTACAAAATTATTAGTGACTAATAGACATTGTCACCCATCACAAAATATTAAAAATTCATGTTTTCTATGATCTTTAAAAATTAAGTTATATATCTGCAAATATACACAAAAGAATCAAAAACAGGAATATACTATTTAAAATACCAGGGGTGCCTGGGTGGCTCAGTCGGCTAAGTGTCCAACTCTTGATTTCAGCACAGGTCGTGATCTCACGGTTTGTGAGATCAAGCCCTCATTGAGCTCTGTGCTGACAGTGTGGAGTCAGCTTGGGATTCGCTCTCCCTCTCTTGCTCTGCCTCTCTCTTTCCCTCTCTCTCTGCCTCTTCCTCTTTGTCTCTCTCATTCTCTCTCTCTCTCACTCACTCACTCATACACACACACACACCACACACATGTAAAGAACATTTCACTGAATTGAATGTCTAAAGCCTGTACTTTATTCAGATCCCCTAAGTTTTTATCTAATACACTTTTTCTTGGATATCACATTACATTCAGTCACCATGTCTCTGTAGGCATCTCTTGACTGTGACCATTTCTGACTTTGTTTTTGGTGATCTGATAGCCTTGAGTGCTGGTCAGTTATTTTGTAAAATGTCCATCTGCTGGGATTTGATTGCTCTTCTCACAACTAGACTGAAGTTACGGGTGTTGGGGAGGAAGATCACAGAGGTCAGATGCCATTTCCATCACATCATATGAAGGTTACCTACCCTCCACATGCCCTGCTACTGATGTCGACTTCTGTCATGTGCCTGAGGCATTTTGTCAAGTTTCTCTGCGAAAGCTGGTCTTCGCCAGCGGCAGTCCCTACTGTGTTCTTTGGAAGGAAATCATTACATGCTGCCCAGACTTAAGGAGTGGAGATTTACACTGCACCCCACAGATGCAGTATCTACATGAATCAGTTTGGTAAGTACTTAGGAACATGATTCTAGACCATATGGTAAGACCAAGTTTGGCTCTATGGAGAAACAGTTTTCCAAAGTGGCTGTACCATTTTGCATTCCCAGTAACAATGAACGAGAGTTCTGTCGCTCTGTAGCCTTACCAAAAATTGGTATTGTTAGGGTTTTTTCCCCAAGCATTCTAATAGGTGTGTAATGGGGTCTCATTATTTTTCCTTACTGATATAACTTATTTTGAGAGAAAGTGGGAGGGGCAGAGAGAATCCCAAGCAGGCTCTGCGCTGTCAGCGCAAACCGTGAGATCATGACCTGAGCTGAAATCAAGAGTCAGACGCTCAGCTGACCGAGCCACCCAGGTGCCTCTCCTTTCCGATGTTTTTAAGTTATACCAGATTAACAAATTCATGCCTGGTAATTCTGGGGTACCTCTAGATCTTTCTCTCTCCGCTGATGTTTGTGCCAATTCTTATTCACTTATTGTTTTTAGCACGCCTACTTACGTTTGATTACACAATGAACATTGTATTTGAAAAAGTAATTGTAGAGTACATAGAATGCCATTTCTTTCTCCAGACAAGATTCCCATTTGCTTCTGCCTGGTGCCTGTGGGGACTACTAATCAGGAACTACCTTATTCGAATTCCAGGGTAAGAGACTTTTCTAGTCCTCCCAAGTAACTTGAAGCAGGGCTGCTTTCCTTACACTTCACACTGACTTCTAGGAAACATCCTGTTGAGGTCACAATTCTAAATGTAGTGTGGTGTGCAGACCCTCTTTCCCTTGAACCCCAGCCCGCTGAGGCTGGTAATAACCATCTGATCTCTCAGTCACCATTTCCCAATCACTAAATGCTCCCCGGGCAAAGAGGTCGCAATTGTTGGGGTGGCAGTGTGAATCTCTTTCTTCTGCCACATCTTAGCCTGGCAGCTCCTATCTTACTCGCTTTTTAAAAAGGTTTTAAGCATGATACTGTTTTATTTCCCACTGCCAGGAGTGAAAGCAGGGTCCTGGGTTCCCTTTGCTTTTCCCCACCCCTCAGGTCTCACAGTGGCTTTAAAAAGTTCTGGTAAATATGGCTGTATAATATATACCCTGTCTTCTCCTCCAGTTAAAAAAAAAAAGCCTCTGAGTTATTTGTCATGGGGCTGCTGATCTGAAGAATTCTACCACTTTCAGGGTCAGGATCACTAGAAATAATCACACAATACTCCACAATCTCTTACACAAAGAAAATTTTATTGCTGGAAAGACCTACAATGTTTTTGTATACAACTTTCAAAAATGTGGAAAAGTAAATATTTACAGTTTCCATACAGTACATGATAATCTTTTTATGCTTTAATAGAATGCTAAATAGAAAGAAAAAGCCTTAAAAGCATCATAAAACCTTGTTTAAGGCCTAAACTTAACAAAAACAAAAATTAAGAAAAATCTTTAATATTTTAAAGTATGTTATATAAAATACATTTTATCAGGACTACATTTCCCCCCCATCTGATTGGCACTAATATTGCTAACACACTTTTAAATGTTCGGCAAAATCCTACTGAAGTACAGAAATGACATCTATATATTGTCAGAGAAAGATACTATACAAACTTTAGTTTTCTAAAAGTTAAACAGAAGTTAAAAGTATAAGCAACTGTAAATGGTCATAAAAATACAATCTTGAGTGGTCATAAAACATTATTTTTTTTAAAAGGAAATCAATTGCACTTGGCTTAAATTCTAAAGGAGTAACATTTCATCTACTAATCCTTCCAGACATGTGATCTAAAACTGTAGAAGGATCAGCGAGCAGCAGAATACCATCGAAGGCAGACACCCAGCACCTTACTCGAGTGGCACAGCAGATCCATGAAGTTCCTAGAACAAGAGCAGAAAACTACACAGGGAAGGTGGTGAGGTGGAATAAGTGGACTTTTAAAGATGAAATCTCATGACAACACGTTCTGGTGTGTCAAGTATCTTTTATATTGTAAAAGAATATTATTCCTCAATTTACTTAGAAACTCAGTGTAAAAGCTACCAAAGTAGTGCTAAAATATCGGAATAACATAAAAATATTTGAATAGCTTTTCCAGGATTTCTTAAAAAAGTTCAAATACATATAAACTTATTTTCAAATATATAAAAAAGATACAAAGATAAGTTTTAAATACTTCAGCAAAGAAATATCTTGATACCATATGATAAAGGTAAAATAGCAATATAGTACATCTTAAAATACTTTTAACAAGAGTAGAATCTTCATAAATAGAAAAGGAAGATTCCTCTAACTCCCTCCTCCCACACAACTTAAAAAAATATTAACCTGCACCTTTCCGCTTTCTGGGTACATTGCCATCATTAACCTCTGTGCGAAATAAATCCCCTAACTCTGGGAATCTCTGGTTTCCAGTGTTAACAGCAGGCCAGGGGGGAGCCGTCAGTGCAAACGACTAGAAGAGAGGTGGTGGTGAGACAGCATGCTGTCCACCCCAGTGTAACACGAATCCCCTTCTCAGCAACGGGATGACCTGTTTCTCACGTGTCGGAGTGGCCGCCAGCGCCCTGATCCTTTCTACCTCCTGAAGCTGCGTGAGCGAGCAGTGACGCGGAGCCTTGTTGGCTGCCTGGTCCTGAAGCCCCCGGGGCCTGCAGGCCGCTGCTCTGTCCCGGACCGGTTTCGGCGGCATCACTTTTCGGAGTCACTCTAGGTAAAAAGAGGAGAGTTGAGGTTTGTACAGATCAGAGCACAGCTGGGATGCCAGATGTCCTTATAGCTGCCATCCACTTTCCAGGAGTTTTGTTCCCAACCAGTGTCCACCTTTATCAGAGGACAGTTAACTACAACTCTTTATTTTTTTGTTTTGTTTTTTTTATTAGCAATACGTTATTTTTTAGAGCATATATTAATATATTTATAGTTTATTGTCAAGTTGGCTTCCGTATATCACCCAGCGATCATCCCAACAAGTGCCCTCCTCCAGGCCCGTCACTCCTTTCCTCTTCTCCTCCTCTCACCCACCCCCATCAACCCTCAGTTTGTTCTCAATATTTAAGAGTCTTTCTTGGTTTGCCTCCCTCCTTCTCCTTAACTATTTTTCTCCCCTTCTCCCCCACGGGCCTCTGTTAAGTTTCTCCTGTTTATGAGTGAACACATATGGTATCTGTCCTTCTCTGCCTTACTGACTTCACTTAGCATAACACCCTCCAGTTCCATCCACGTTGCTACACAGGCCAGATTTCATTGTTTCTCATTGCCATGTAGTGTTCCATGGTATAGATAAACCACATCTTCTTGATCCATTCGTCACTTCATAGACATTTAGGCTGTTTCCATGATTTGGCTATTGCTGACAGTGCTGCTATGAACATGGGGTACATGTACCCTATGCAGCAGCACTCCTGTATCCCTTAGGTCAATTCCTAGCAGTGCTATTGCTGGGTCATAGGGGAGTTCTATTGTTATTTTTTTGAGGAACCTCCACACTGTTTTCCAGAGGGGCTGCACCAGTTTACATTCCCACCAACAGTGTAGGAGGGTGCCCGTTTCTCCACATCCTCGCCACCATCTAGTCTCCTGATTTGTTCATTTCAGCCACTCTGACCGGCATGAGGTGGTATCTCAGTGTGGTTTTGATCTGCAAATGTCCCTGATGAGGAGGGACGCTGAGCATCATTTCATGTGTCTGTTGGCCATCTGGATGTCCTCTTGGGAGAAGAGTCTGTTCATGTCTTCACTGGATTGTTTGTTTTTTGAGTGGAGTTTGGTGAGTTCCTTATGGATTTTGGATACTGGCTCTTTCTCTGATATGTCATTTGCCACTATCTTTTCCCCATTTGATCGGTTGCCTATTAGTTCTGCTGACTGTTTCCTTTGCTGTGCAGAAGCTTTTTATCTTGATGAAGTCCCAATAGTTCATTTTTGCTCTTGATTCCCTTGCCTTTGAAGATGTGTCGAGTAAGAAATTGCTGCGGTTGAGATCAAGGAGGTTGTTTCCTGCTTTCTCTTCTAGGGTTTTGATGGTTTCCTGTCTCACCTTCAGGTCCTTCATCCATTTGGAGTTTATTTTTGTGTATGGTGTGAGGAAGTGATCTGGTTTCATTCTTCTGCATGTTGCTGTCCAGTTCTCCCAGCTCCATCTGTTAAAGAGGCTGTCTTCTAATTCCATTGGATACTTTTTCCTGCTTTGTCAAAGATTAGTTGGCCACATTTGTGGGTCTAGTTCTGAGTTCTCTAATCTATTCCATTGGGCTATGTGTCTGTTTTTGTGCAATATCCTACTGTCTTGATGATCACAGCTTTGTAGTCGAGGCTCAAGTCTGGGATGGTGATCCCTCCTGTTTAGGTATTCTTCATCAATATTATTTTGGCTATTCGGGGTCTTTTGTGTTTCCATACACATTTTAGGATTGTTTGTTCTAGCTTTGAGAAGAATGCTGGTGCAGTTTTGATTGGGATTGCATTGATTGTGTAGATTGCTTTGGGTGGTAATGACATTTTAACTATATCTAATCTTCCGACCCATGAGCATGGAATGTTTTTCCATTTCTTTGTGTCTTCTTCGATTTCCTTCATAAGTTTTCTGTAGTTCTCATCATGCAGATCTCCTATATCTTTGGTTAGGTTTATTCCTAGGTATTTTATGGTTTTTTTGTGTAGTTGTGAATGGGATCAGTTTCTTTATTTCTCTTTCTGTTGCTTCATTATTGGTGTATAAAAATGCAACCGATTTCTGTATGTTGATTTTGTATCCTGCAACATTGCTGAATTCTTGGATCAGTTCTAGTAGGCTCCTGGTGGAGTCGGTCAGGTTTTCTATGTAGAGTATCATGTTGTCTGCAAAAAGTGAAAGTTTGACTTCTTTGCCAACTCTGATGCCTTTTATTTCCTTTTGTTGTCTGACTGCTGATGCTAGGACTTCCAGCACTATGTTGAACAACAGTGGTGAGAGTGGACATCCCTGTCTTGTTCCTGATCTCAGGGGGAAAGCTCTCAGTTTCCTCCCATTGAGGAGGATGTTAGCTGTGGGCTTTTCATAAATGTCTTTTATGATGTTTAAGTAAGTTCCTTCTATCTCGACTTTCTCGAGGGACTTTATTAAGAAAGGATACTGTATTTTGTCAAATGCTTTTTCTGCATCTATTGACAGGATCATATGATTTTTATCTTTTCCTTTGTTAATGTGATGTACCACATGGATTGATTTGCGAACACTGAACCAGCCCTGTAACCCAGGAATGAATCCCACTTGATCATGGTGGATAATTCTTTTTATATGCTGTTGAATTAGATTTGCTAGGATCTTGTTGAGGATTTTTGCATCTATATTCATCAGGGATTCTGGCCTATAGTTGTTTTTTTTTTTTCCTGGGTCTCTGTCTGGCTTGGGTATCAAAGTGATGCTGGCATCATAGAATGAGTCCAGAAGTTTTTCTTCCATTTCTATTTTTTGGACTTGCTGGAGAAGAATGGGTATTAACTCTGATTTAAATGTCTGTTAGAATTCCCCAGGGAGGCCATCTGGCCCAGGGCTCTTATTTGTTGGGAGATTTTTGATAACTGATTCAATTTCTTCACTAGTTATGGATCTGTTCAGATTTTCTATCTCATTCCATTTGAATTTTGGAAGTGTGTATTTAGGAATATGCCATTTCTTCTACGTTGTCCAATTTGTCGGCATATTATTTTTCATAGTATTCCATGATAATTGCTTTTATTTCTGAGGGATTGGTTGTAAAAAAAAAAAAAAAATCCATTTTCTTTCGTGATTTTGTCTATTTTGGTGCTCTGTCTTTTGAGAAGCCCTGCTAGAGGTTTATCAGTTTTCCTTTTTTTCCCCAAAAACCAACTCTTGGTGTCATTGTTCTGTTCAACTGTTGTTTTTTTTATTCTATATTGTTTACTTCTGCCCTGATCTTTTATTATTTCTCTTCCTCTGCTGGTCTGCTTCTAGCTCCTTTAGGTGTGCTGTAGATTTTGTACTTGTGCTTTTCTAGTTTCTTGAAATAGGCCTGGATTGCAGTGTACTTTCCTCTTAGGATTGCCTTTGTTGCAGCCCAAAGAGTTTGGATTGTTGTATTTTCATTTTTTCCATATGTTTTAAAAATTCTTCTCTAATGCCTGGGTGGCCCATTCATTCTTTAATAGGGTGTTCTTTAACCTCCATGATTTTGGAGGTTTTCCAGACTTTTTCCTGTGGTTGATTTCAAGTTTAAATGCATTGTGATCTGAAAGTGTGCGTGGCATGATCTCAATTCTTTTATATTTATTGAGGGCCGCTTTATGACCCAGTATGTGATCTTTCTTGGAGAGTGTGCCACGTGCACGAGAAGAAAGTGAATTCCATGGCCTCAGGATGTAGATTTCTAAATATATCTGTCAGATCCATCTGGTCCAATGTGTCATTCAGGTCCATTGTTTCTTTAGTGATTTCCTGCTCGTTGGCCTATCCATTGTTGTAAGTGGAGTATTAAAGTCCCCTGCTCTTAGCACATTCTTGTCAATGAGATTGTTTCTGTGATTGTTTTATGTATTTGGGCACTCCCGTATTCAGTGTGTAGACATTTATAATTGTTAGCTCTTCCTGATGGATAGACCCTGTAATTATTATATAATGCCCTTCTTCATCCCTTGTTACTGCCTTAACTTTAAAGTCCAGTTTGTCCCATATAAGTATGGCTACTCCAGCTTTTTTTTGACTTCCAATAATATGATAGATATTTCTCCATCCCCTCATTTCCAATCTGAAGGTGTCCTCAGATCTAAAATCAGTCTCTTGTAGACAGCAAATTGATGGATCTTGTTTTTTTAATCCATTCTGATACCCTGTGTCTTTTGATTGGAGCATTTAGTCCATTTACGTTCAGTGTTACTATTGGAAAATGTGGGTTTAGAGTCCTTGTGTTCTCTGTAGGATTCATGCTTGTAGGGGTGTCTCTGGTACTTTGTGTTCCTTGCAACATTTCCCTCCTAGAGTCCCCCTTAGGATTTCTTGTAGGGCTGGTTTAGTGGTGATGAATTCCTTCAATTTTTGTTTGTTTGGGAAAACTTTTATCTCTCCTTCTATTCGGAGTGACAGGCTTGCTGAATAAAGGATTCTTGGCTGCATATCTTTTCTGTTCATCACATTGAAGGTTTCCTGCCATTCCTTTCTGGCCTGCCAAGTTTCAGTAGATAGGTCTGTTACTACCTTGATGTGTCTCTCTTTGTGTGTTAGGGCCCTTTTATCCCTAGCTGCTTTCAGAATTCTCTCTTTGTCCTTATATTTTGCCAGTTTCACTATGATGTGTCATGCCAAAGACAGATTCAAGTTATGTCTGAGGGAGCTCTCTGTGCCCCTTGGATTTCAATGTCTGTTTCCTTCCCCAGATTGGGGAAGTTCTTGGCTATAATTTGTTCAAGTACCCCTTCAGCCCCTTTTCTCATCTTCTTATTCTTCTGGAATTCCTAAGATAAGGATACTGTTTCATTTGATTGCATCACTCAGTTCTTCAATTCTCCTTTCGTGCTCCTGGATCAATTTATCTTTTTCTCAGCTTCCTCTTTTTCTATAATTGTGTCTTTTCACTCACCTATTGGCTTTTCTGCCTCTTCAATCCGTGCAGTGGCCACCTCCATTTTATTATGCACCTCATTTATAGCAGTTTTTAATTCATCATAACTGATTTTAAGGTCCACAATATTTGTTGCAGTAGCATCTCTGTCTTCTATGCCTTTTTCAAGCCCTGTGATCAATTTTATGACTATTGTCCTAAATTCTTCGTCAATTATGTTGCTTATATTGGTTTTCACCAATTCTTTAGCTGTCACTTCTTCCTGGATTTTCTTCTGAGGAGAGTTCTTCCGTTTCATCATTTTGGCTAGCTTTCTGTCTCCTGCCAGTTTTAAAAGCTTGTTATGTGCTCTGCCCCTGCTGCTCTATTACAGGAGGTTCATAGATTGTCCTTGGCTTGTGAGTTCAGAAAGTGTTCCTTAATGGAGTCCCTTGGTCTCTCTTGATGTGTCTTTGGTTATTTTATTTCCCTACCCGTAGTGATATGTGGGACTCCCCACTATGTGTACTTTGGTTTGTTTCTTGAGGTAGCCCTTTCTGGGTACTGATCCCATTTTTAAGAGATGACTTCACTCATTTAGAAAGGAGCTTATAAAACATATAAGCAGTGCAGTTGTTTATGTGTACTCGAACACCTCAAACCACAAATACTTCCTTTTCAAATACAAAATACACCAACTTCAGAAACTGCAGTAAGGACCACCCTTGCACGGGCTGAACATTCGCTATCGTGGGGAATACAACTAATGAGACAGGATCCTACCCTCCATTTATAAAATATTTTCTTTTTTCCTCACCATGGACAAGACGCTGTGTAATCCCAACACAAAGATGTTAACACAAAGATGAACTGGACCTCAGCTCTGCCTCAGAGGCATTTACAAATAGCATGGAGTTGTAAAGGCACAAGTCTAACTATAATCCAGTGGGCAAAAGCTGTCATAGGAACACAAGGGAGGTGCCTATGGTGTAGTTCGAGAGAGTGCGGTAAGACAGCCTGGAGACCTACAAGTACTTAGCTGTCAGCATTCTGGCGAATTCGATATTTACCTGTGTTTGGATCGCCTGTGACTGTTGGGAGAAATTCACTAAAGATAATGTCAACATCCTTTCGTGTCCAGAAAGGAAAAAAGAATCATCTTCAAATAAAATGACTTTGAGTACTATCATATAGTACTAATTAAATCTTAACAGCCTGTATTTCAGAAGGATCTTAAACATTTACCTAAATATACACAAAATCCTTAACAATTTACCACAGAAATGAATATTCCTAATTGAACAACATTCATGAAGGCTCTTTTCAAAGCTAAGAATTAAAATAGCAAACAGCACATTTCTAGGCCGGACCCAAACTTCTTAAACCCCAATTTCCTTGGATGAAGTGTATGAACACACCGTGTCCTTTCCTGATGTGCTAGGCTTTCATTAAAAAAAAATATGCAGTATTCAAAAATAGTACTGATTTAAGATAACAAAAGCAAAGCTCACCTTCCTTCACTCCTCGTACTTTCGGATACGCTGATCTTATCATTCCCATTGCTGGCCCGGCCTTTCTTGTCAGCCTGTTCCCCACAGAGTCTGGAGCTGGAGGCTGCCGGGGAGGCAGGCTCCCCACAGTCCTGTTCTCTTGATCTGGGTGTGCTCGCTCCATCTGCTCTCACCTCCCTCACTGATGTTTCTGGGGAGGTTTGTATTTCCGTTAGAGTTTCTTGTCCTAAGTAATCGTGGTCTGTGATTGCTACTGCAGAAGTGCCGTGGTTGGCCGTGTCACCTGTGCTGGTTCCCATGGACTTGGAAATGACCTTCAGCTTGTGTGAACTTGGTTTGTAGTGCTTCTTTTTGTGTTTAACTTTAGAATTGTGCTTCAGGAAGAACTCACATGACTCCTGTAGTACTCGCCGACTTTCACTGATTGGACTGTGAGAGAAACCAAGGAGGGGGTTTAGTTGGTAAATGTTAAGTGTCACATAATAGAAGCCAGAAAGCGTATCATAGCTTGTGCCAGAACACTTTAGTCGATCAAGTTAAAAATTCTAAGTGATTTATACTTGTAAAATCTGGTATTATAAATATTGTAAGATAGAAACAGACTGTTATGAAGTGAACTCTTCTGTGCCTACACTACTAGTTGCCTTTGTCAGCATAAATAGATTGTTAAGAAATTACATAGGCAAAATCAAAGGATGAGGACCAGGAAACTCAAAGCAGTATAAAGTAGGGGACTATCTGTGTATCACATATAAATAAATACATCAAATATAAAAGTAAACCAGAGGAGAAAGGACGAAGAATATAATCAATGGTTGTTGATAAATTTAATGATTTGCTTTCTAATAATAAAGCTAGCAGTTATGCTGAAGGGAGTGTGAATATATAAATACAGGATAGATATGTCATAACAGTAAATTAAAATTAAGGCCCATTAAATGCAATTCTTCAGACTCCAAAAACTTAGAAAGGATCTGTAGTTCTGAAAATTTTACCACAAAAAAAGCTTATTAATCAAACCAATGGGAAACAGTTTAAAAAACTCTAGTACACTGTTGACAGGAAAGAGTGTACAAGGCATATAACTAAAACTACTTATAAATGTAAGTCTAACCTGTTATACTATGTAAGTTTAAAATCTACCATCTTAAGTAAAGGAAATAAGTAACATTTTAAGGCAACACTGTGTGTAATAAAATTTAAAGGTTCTAAAAAATGCTCATACAATACATCTGAATCATACTTTATAGATTTCCTTACATATATTTGATCTCATTTAACCTTTTATCATTGATTTAAAAAAATTTAAATTTAAAATGCTACACCCAAAATAATGAATCCAGTGATAATGGTAGTAATATTAAATATAAACCAGGGAAAGAAAAGACATAGTTTACAAATCTTTCATATTTCAATAGGATACTACGGGACAAAGACTATTATGATGAATGCCAAAATAAAGTAGATCTCTCCACGAAAAAGATTTCCAATCTTGTAACAAAAGCTGATATAATGAAATGCCAGTACAATGATGACTTGAATAGTTCCTTGGTATTTGCTCTATTTAACACATCAGATAATTCAATAGGCTCTTACTCTCTCTTGCGATTTCGTTTAAAAAACCCAGCCCATTCCGTGCATGTCTTTTTGCTTCCAACCCAGAAGACAGCAGAGATGCCAACAATTAATGTCATCAGATATTTTATCATAAATAAAGCCAGTTCTGGTCGAGTTTCTGTTTTTGCCTACAAAAAAAAGTGAATAAAAATGTGACACATTTAAGGTGGAGAGCAGTCTGCCCAGTGAATGTAAAACTTGAACCAGAAATATAAATCTTCCATCTGCTTAGTATAAAACATTTGACATAGCATAATATAAGAAGCAGTGCTGCTGTAAGTATAATACATTCTTCACTAAAGTTCTGAATACAGAACTTTCATCTGGGTATCAAAAAAGGTAGCTAGAAAGGAAAAAACACCTAAATATATTTAGGAAGAATATCCTAAATTTTGGCTTGATTTCCTAGCATTTTCACCCTGTAACTATAGCAGCTTCTTCTAACTGCCAAAATATTTATCTACTTTATTATAATCTACCAAAAAATTACATTTAAAATCACTGAAACAACATTCTATTTTAGAGTCTGTATGCGTTGTTGATATTTGTTATAAAAATTTGGTTGGCTGGAGTGAAATAAGTATCCATACGATACAGTAAAATAAGTTCTGCTTTTGTAAGCATATACTAAAAAAATACAATAATACGATCAAATTAAATACACCCAAATAAGGTTCCCACCACTGAAGAATTAAAAACAACTCCCAAATCAGAAGTTACTTCTCTTTTCCCTGTGACAGACTCGATCTTCTGTTTCTGTTTCTCATTATTATGCATCTGCCTTTGCAACCAAATTTACTTTTTAGACAAGTAGCTCGAGGAGGCACTTTACTACTATAAACAAAGCCTAAACTGGAGGAAAGAACTCTTGAGACACTGACTCCAGTTTCAACCGATGCACAGGGAATCGTTCCCTCTGTCTATTGTATTTTCTTACCTGAAATCTAATGTCACGTTCATGGTTAGTTTGAGTGTGCTTCCAGGGAACATTCTCTACGTTAAAATTAAACAGTGAACTAATACAAATGTTCTTTTACCTGATAAGGACATGGGATGTGGTACTGACGACAGTGGTCAGAGACCCAGGTTATCTCCCAGGTCATCCTGTTCACTTGCTCATAGACATAACATCCGAGAAGTGTCACTAACGGCACAAGATACAGGCCACTAAAGACTCCGATTCGAATCATAAATTTCTTTAGTTTCTCTTGGTTCCGGCCATCATGTTGTATAACTTGTCGAACGTGGTTTAAGGAAATAATGCCAGCTAAAAGAAGAGACAGCCCCACAAACACACAAAAGCACAGTGGCAAGAGTACAAAGTAGCGAGAAGCATCCAGGTCATACAGGCCGACAAAGCAAACTCCTCTAATGTTGTCTCCTTCAACTTTGTTCATAGCAAGAAGCAGAACAGTCAGAAAGCCTGGTACTCCCCATGCGACAGCATGAAACCACACTGCTTTTTGTTCAATGGCTTCACAACTCCACTTTCTTCCTGCAGCCAGGAACCAAGTAATGGTAAGTATCACCCACCACACGGTGCCAGCCATTGTGAAAAAATACAAAAACATAAAAAGAACAGTGCAAGCCTTATTCTGAGAGCCTAGAACTACCGTGTCACCGAGCTCCAGCTTCTCATCGGCCTTATTGCAGGCCGTGCGATTGCCTAGCAAGAATCCTATGAAGTACATCAGAGATACGATGCTGTAACAGACAGAGTAGTAGATAATTGGTCTCTCTGGGTATCTGAATCTTTTAACATCAATTAAGAAAGTAAGGAATGTGAACAGAGTTGCACAAAGACAAAATATTGAAACTATTCCGATAAAACTTTTTGCGAACTCTAGCTCATCACTTTTAAAATACATATTAGGGCACGGAGGTGCACACTGGTCAATTCCCAGAAACTTATAGCCTTGTCCCCCAGAAGTCTTAAGATGCCTGGGACACCAAAATCCAATGTCTCTTTGGACTTGCTCGGTTTTCTTCTGAGGACCAAGAAACTGTGTGTGTGGATCAAAAGTTACAGGAGCAGTCTCATCACAGTATTGCAATCTGTAAAAAGTATAAAAATTAAATGTAGAAAGTCAACATTTTTACTGATTGACTATTTTAATGCTATGCTTTCCACCTAAGAAATATTTCCTTATGCATTCATAATTAACAGGAAGACACACAACCTGAACAGATTATAGATTAGAGCTTTGAAGTTAACTAAAACTTGTGGTTGTTAGGCCCCAATGCACTCACATATATTTAATACAAGGCATGTGAACATTAAAATTCCCTTACTCAAAAAAACAGGAATTTTTATTTTTTAAACTTTCTTTTAAAGTAAGCTCTACACCCAAGGTCAGGCTTGAACTCACAACCCCAAGATCAAGAGCTGCATTCTCCACCTCTGAGCCAGGCAGGTGCCCCTAATTAGTAATTTTTAAGTAGTTTCTGCTTCTAAGCCTAAATATTTAAGAAAGAATTTATCCTAAAAAACAAATAATTTATCTTAATTAGCAGCCTCTAGACAGAAGAGTGCTTGGGCGCCTGGGTAGCTCAGTCGGTTAAGTGTCCAACTCTGGATGTTGGCTCAGGTCATGATGTGACGATTTGTGAGTTTGAGCCCCACCCCAACCCCATCAGGCTCTGCACAGACAGCATGGAGCGTGCTGGGGATTCTCTCTCTCCCTCCCTCTCCGACCCTTCCCTGCTTGTGTGCCCTTTCTCTTGTGTGCTGGCTTGTCTGTGTTCAGCATTTGGAGTAGAAGTCTTGGGGAAGGTCCCTTGTTTCCTAGTGCCTACAGTCAAAGTAGGGCAGCCACAGGACTAAGAGCATGGCAGCTAAACCTGCCTGAAACGAGCCCCTACTGGTTCCAGGGCTGACAGCACAGAGTTCACTCACTTCACTATTTTGTTTCAGTTTGACTGGTTTTTGTTTTTTTTTTTAACTGAGTTATAGCTGACATACAATATTAGGAGTTTCAGATGTACAACACAGTGATTCGACATTTGTAATACACTGAGAAATGGTCACCGCAATGAGTCTAGTTACCATCTGTCACCTTACAAAGTTAACATGTCATTGACTATATTCCCCACGCCGTACATTCTATCGGTACCATGACATATTATTTATTTTATAACTGGAAGTTTGTACTACTGGTCTCCCTTGTTTATGGGCAGACCAGAGTGATACACAAGTATATTTCTATTTTGTGTAAAACTTAATCACTTGGTTGAGTTTCTACACACCAGTATTAATTTGGAGGATCTATATGATTTAAAAATTAGTGGGAGTTTTTAACAAGAAAACATTTTATGTATTTTATTTTACTTTTATTTTTTAAAAGATTTTATTTTTAAGTAAAGCTTGAATCCACAACCCCAAGATCAAGAGTTGCCCACTCCACTGGCTGAGCCAGCAGGCACCCCAACAAGAAAACATTTAAAATACTCTTTAGATAAAAGTAGAAAATAGTAACATGTATGCCCATAAAAAGAGCACATATATCTACCAGCATTTTCAAACCTTACTATTATGTCAATTTTGCTTTATATCTTTTAAAATAAAGCAATGTAACATTAGAGATCAGTTGGGACCCCTTTTTCTCTATTCTCTCTCCCCAGAAATACTCAATACCACAAGTTCAGTTTTCATTCTCTTTATGCATTTAAAAAGATTTTTACTATGTTATTTTCTAACCATAATGTTATGTAGTATTATTTGGCAGGTTTTGAATTTTATATAAAAGACATCATGCTGTATATTATCATACCTTAGCATCCTTTTTTTTTACTTAACACCGTAATTTTTTGATTTATCTGTGTTTACAGATGTGGATCAACCATTAATTTTGTCAACTGTATGGTGGTACTCTAATGAGTAAGTATACCACAACTTACTAATCATTTTCTATAATGGACTTTCACTTTTTCCCTTTTTAAAAAAAATTAGGAATAATGTGGTAATCAATATTCTTGTGTATGATTCCTTGTTTGTGTAAAAGTTTCTATAGAAGGGGACCGCCTACTGTGTAAGGTATGAGGATCCTCAACTTATTATCAACTGTTCTTAAAAACAATTATGCATCTACCAGAAGTATATGACTTCCACAAATGTTCTATATTTTATTCTACAGATAAAGAAACAAAAATGCAGACATAGCTTCCTTCCCAGCTTTATCATGTGAAGTCTCATTATATCAGAATATTTCAAATTACAATCGTCAAATGTCTATAAAATAGGAGACAAAAGTAATTAATGAAGGTCAATGTGCAGAAAGATCACTGAATTGATAGTAAGCTCATTTCCTCTCAGTCTGGGTCAAAGGCACCATTACATGTTCTCATAGAACTGTGTACTTCTCCTCTGTTGTATCTAGCATGGTTATAATTTTACATTTATTATTGTAATTATTTGATTACTATATGTTCCTCCCACCCCACTCTATGTTCCCACTGCAAGTCTGTTTCTGCTCACCATTGTGTCCAAAACACTTATCACCCACAGTGGCTGGCATATAAAGCGTGTAATAAACATTTTTGAAATAATGAAAGCCTGTCACAAACATTCTGGAAAACTAACACCAACATTAAAATATCATTGGTAGCTTTCAGTTGAAAACATAATTTACCTGTCACATTCAAGTTCTTCAGGCCATCGGATACCAAAAGTGTCAATTAACTTTTTGCAATCAGAATATACTTTCTCACAAGATTTACGACAAGGTGGAACCACACGAATTTGTTCTGTGCAGGTTGGTACAAAAGCTTTGCAAAGGAAAGTTTCAACGTTTGGTGAACATTCCAAATTTGCAAGAGGAAGAAAAAGCTATTAGGAAAAACAAGATAAGGTTAGAAATCATTTTAATATCAAGTGAATGGAATTCATTTACTGTTTAAAGTATATACTTTTTCACTCATACTCCAGAAGAATCTCTGCCTCAGTCTCAATACAGTACAACTTTCTCACATTTATCTATTTATTTTAAAGTAATCTTTATGCCCAATATGGGGTTCAAATTCACGACCTGAGATCAAGAGTCACATGCTCTACCAACTGAGCTTGCCAGGCGCCCCTCCATATGATCAAATTTTAAGAAGATAATTTCAGTTAGTCTATGAGACTTATGAATCCCACACAATGGATTATTTTATTCAGCTATACATTTTTCATGATGACATGCCAAGCCAAAACAAATCAAAAGCATGAGTTTACTGCTACATGAATAAACTATACAAATACTCAATTTATAAGTGTATGCTGAATACCCTAACAGTGTACTGAGCCCTCTAGAGAATGAAGGAGTGTTTGGGGCAGAGCATGAAAAAGGCGTGAGGATCACAAGGATGTGTACATGAGGGCAAGGAGCTCGGAGTGGCCAGAAGAGGTCAAAGAGGTGGCATTAAGGGCAGAGTAGAGGGTGAGGCTGGAGGGGACACTGGGCCTGACCCTGGAGGGCACGAATGGCACATGCTACATTGAAAATCCAGGCATGAAATCCGATTGGAGAGTTTTAAGCAGGGGTTATCTCTGGAGTCTGAGAGCTGAGTTGGAATGCTAGTCCCTCACTTACTGTCTGTGTAACTGTCAAATTATGTAACTCTTCTGTGCCTTAGTTTCTTCACCTGTAAAATGGCAATAATAATAGTATCTGTCATGTAAGCTTGTTAGGAGTCCTGAGTTAATAAATATTAAGCACTTCAAACAGTGTCCGGCATATAGCGAGCACTCAATAAACATTAGATACTGTGAAGATTACACTTTATCAAAGTGCAGACGCGTTCTGGATAAACCAGGCACATTAACCACATATGTTTGCCTCCTTTCTCTCCTCATGGTTCCTCACTAAAATTATAACGAAGAATAAAAGGTTCTAACCCATTAGTAAGTGCACGGGAGAGACTACATTAATATACCTGACTTTTTCAAAGAATAAAAACAAAACAAAAAAGCCCCAACCTTTCCAAGACAGAAAGCTAGAGGAGTGAAAAGTGATTTAATGGGATCCGGGGTGGACTATGAAGTAGGAGTGCAGGGACTCAGATGACAATGAGTGGATGCACCCTAAAGAATCTGGGAGTCTCAGTTCTTTGGAGTACCAAGTAGCACAAAAGGCTGATACTGCAGGAATGTTTACTCGTCATTTTCTCTCCATGCCATCCCAACTCCAACTCCTACCCAAGCAGCCAGAAAACGACTTCATTCTACCAGGGTTGTTTCCAGGAGAAATGGAACTAGAGATGTTCTGACTTGGAGTATCAGGCACAAGGTGAAAAGAGGGGGGCTGAATACCTACAGAAACACTGAGTCCTCACCTTCTTGTTCCTGTTCTGTTCAGGCACATACCCACCATCCCCATTCTCTGAAAAGACTCCACAGTTTTGAAGAGCTGTACATACGGACAATGAAAAAGCCACTCAACTTTGAGCTCACCCTACTATGAAGCCCTCCAGTAGCAAGTCCCATTCATGCACACGGACCTTTTGAGTGTCCCATGCAAATACACCTGGGCAGCCAAGGACCATCAGGCATTGGAAGAAAGCCTCCCACATCACAGACAGAGCAAACCAAGCAAGCGGATAATAGAATGTTTGGAGGAAAGAGAGATTATGCAGGGAACAGAGGAAAATAAAATATAAAGCAAAAACCTTAGTATCTTAAGTGAGAAGTTTTTATATCCATTTAAAAGGAATAGCATGCTGTGGAAAACTGAAATAAGAGAGCTCAAATTAAAAAAACAACAACAAAGCAACCTCTACAGAAGGATTAGAACTTAAGCTGAGGGAACAGATGGACAATCGGAGAGAAAATCTTCCCAATCAGAGGATCAGTCCAAGTGTCCAGCACATTACTACAGGAGTTCTATAAAGAACAATGGGAATGGGGGAGTGTAGATGATAATCAAAGAATATAAGACCATTTCTCAGAATAGAAGGGTACTAGCTCCCAAACTGAAAAAGCTGGCATCACACTGCAATCTTACTACTAAAACTTTAGTCAATTAATTTTCTTTTAGAGATTTCTCTTTCTCCTCTTTCAACACCCCACTTCCAAACCTATGCTACAGTGCTTATCCTATTACACAAACTTGTTCTATTATCTCCCACCATAAACACAACACAACCGAAAGAATATCTTTTCTTGACTCCACATCCCAATCCCCACCTAGCCATTATTTCATTTTTCTGTTCTCCTTTATATAAAAACTCCTCAAAATAATTGTCTTTACTTTCTTCCTCCAATTCTGTTCTTCTCATCCCCTTGAGCCCTCTCTCCAATCATCCTCATACTTAAGTGAAACTATTTGTCAGAGCCACCAATAAACTCCATGTTGTCAAATCCAATAGTCAATTCTGAGTCTTCGTCCTACTCAACTCTCAACATTCTACACAGTGGACCCTGCCCTCCTCCTGAGATACTTTACTCAACTGGCTTCTAGAATACGAATTCTCCTGGATTTCTACCTATCTTGCTGCTGTTCTTTTTCTGATCTTCTTCCATTTCCCAATTCTAAATAGTGAAGTGCTCCAGAGCTCAGTCCTCAGAGCTCTATCTTACCTATACCCACTCCCTAGGGAAAACTCATCCTGAGCCATGGTGTTCATTACCAAATATGCATGAAGGATTGCCAAAGTTATCTCCAGCACCATTGCTCCTGTGGACCCTTGACTTGATGGCCGTCTGCCTCCTCAAGAATTCCACTCAGCTGTCAATCTGCATCTCAAACCCAACATGTCCAAAACATAACTCAACCCCACTGCACCCAATCCCCCAAACAATCCCTGTCTTTCCTGCCTCAGTAAGGTGGTGCCACCATTCACCAAGTTGCTCTGGCCAAGAATCTAACGATTTATCCTACTCCTTTCTTTCACCCCATATCTAATCCAGCAGCAAATCCTGTTGGTTCTCCCTGCAAGATCTATTTCAAATCTGACCATTTCTCACTATTACTAAGTTACTATGTCTAAGCCACTATATCTCACACCTAGGCTACTGAAATATTTTCCTAAGGGTCTCACTAAGCATTCTTGCAAATCTAACAGTCAATTTCCATTCAGATCCACACTCCCACCAATGTGATTCTTTAAAATGTTAAGTTTGTCCTTATTCAAAAGACTATTAGAATAAATTCCAGAATCTTTACCAAGTCCTATGAGGCCTTAAATTTCATGGGACTCTGTGGAGGAAGAGTGGTCTAGGTGAAGAGAACAGCAAATATAAATTTGTACCCTGGTTCCTAGCTATAAATCCACTTTCCTACCACTCTGCCTCATTTCATACCACTCTTTCTCTTATTCACTCCACTGCCACCAAATTAGCCCTTTGCTTCTCATCGTTCCATGTATATTTCTGCTTAAGAATCTTTATATTTGCTGTTCCCTTCACTTAGAACATTCTTCTTCCACAGAGTCCCATGACTTGTGTCCTCATTCATTTGATTCTCTGCATAACTGTCACCTCAGAGCAGCATTCCCTGCCTACCCTTTGTGAAAAACTTATCCTGCCACTCTCTGTTCCATTCTTGTTTTGTATTTATTTGTAGTCCTTATCACTATCTGACATTTCACTAAATACTAGTTTATTTCTTAACTTCTGCCTTCACCACTAACCACCAGCCATGAGGAGAAGGGGTTTTGTCTATTTCTTTCACGGCGATATCCCGAGTGCCTAGAACAGTGTGTGTATGTGTGTGTGTAATGATTTCTCTATAAATATTTGTTAAATAAACTGGAGCAATGAATGAACATGGCATGTCAATAAAAAATTTCAGAGCATAAAAAAAAAGCAATCATAAAAGTTTCCAGATAGAAAAGAACAAGCTACATAAAAAAGATTTAAATTTTGAATATCTAATAACATCAGATACAAGGAGACAGTGCAAAATTAATTTTAATATTCTGAAACAATATTACTTTTAACCTAGAATTCTATACCCAACAGAACATTTAGGTGAGAGTAAAATAATGACCTTTTGGGTCCTATAAGGGGGAAAAAAAGTTTACTTTCAAGTATCCCCTTTTAGGAAGCAACAAGAGGATGTACTATTCCTAAAACCAGAAAGGGAAATGACACAGGACTCAGAAATTGGTCCAGCATTGGAGAAGGGCAAGAGGAAGCCTTAGCATGATAGCTGTATATCTAGTCCAGAAAGCTATCTGTGCATATTGATGGGACAGCCAGCTGAAGGAGGAACGTCTCCAAGGGAATAGGAATGGGGTACTGGAAATGACAGATTATAGGATATATTGAGCATCTGGAAAAATTGCTGTGAGATGTCTAAAGTCTGTTGGGATATCTGAAAAAATTAGCTACAGGTACAGAGAAAACAAAATGGGGAAAAATGCATTTGCTGCATTAACCAAGAGGGAAGGTATTAAAGAAATAGATGAAATCAATGCATCTGACTCAGAAATGTACAATATTTAATGTTCCTAGTAATGCTAGAACTGATGACTGATTTAACCAAAAATTGTATTAGAAGGTTGAAAGGAGAAGTAAAAATGGTAGAGTAAGATAAAGATATTATCAACTACCAAATGGGAAAGAATAAACAGATACTGCCTGGAGTTCTAAATGGATGAATCAATAAGTAACAGACGAAGAGGGGCACCTGGGTGGCTCAGTCGGTTGACTATCTGACTCTTGATTTTAGCTCAGGTCATGATCTCCCTGTTTGTGAGGCCAAGCCCCACATCAGGCTCTGCGCTGACAGCAGAGTCTGTTTGGGAGTCTCCCTCTCCCTCTCTGTCCCTCCTCCACTCATGCTCACTCTCTCATTCTCTCTCTCTCTCAAAATAAATAAATAAACTTAAAAAAATAACAGACTAAGCATATTAGAACATGGCCTGTGTATAAGAAAAGGCCCCTTAAAGAGCTCAAAGCTGTCTTTGAGGAGGAGGACTGTGATGGGGATAGACAAGAGTGGGCAGGAACTGCAGTTTTTCTGTTAAAAGCCTTTAATACTGAGGGTTTTCTTCTAGCTTTGTCTAGGTATATTCACATATGATAAATTGAACATGTATAAAGTATATATATTCCTTGATGGATTTTGAAACCATTATCACAACCAAGGAAATAAATATATCCATCATCATGAAAAGTTTCCTTTTGTTCCTTGTAATCGCTCCCTCCTATCTCGCCTCTCACCCTCCAACAACCTCTCCTAGCAAACACTGATACGCTTTCTGTCATTATAAAGTGGCATTTTCTAGGATTTTATATAAATAGTATCATATAGCATATCTATTTTTTGTCTGGGTTCTTTCACTTGGCATCATTATTTTGAGATTCATCCATGTTCTGTGTGTCAATAGTTCATTCTTTCTCATTGCTAAGTAGTATTCCATTGTGTGGTTACACATACATTGTTTATCCATTCATCTGCATGGACAGTTTGAAGTGCCCATGGGACATGTGAGTGTGGATATCTACTAGTAGGTAGTGAAATAAATAGAGCTCTGCAGGTGAGAGACTTTAGGTAAGGGATGTAGATTTGGAAGCCATCATTGTAAAAATAGTAATTGAAATATGTGAATGAAATTACCCAAAGATAACATGTAGAGTAAGAGAGGATGAAAATTTGGATTTAAGAGAAATGCACTAAATTTATATATTATATTAACATCCTCCTCTTCTCCAAATGCCATTGAAATGAGAAAAAAGGGTTAAGGACAAAACAGAACATCTGTAACTATACCAAAAAAAAAAAAAAAGCAGAGGAAGGTCTATCAATGAACTACAGACATCTGGAGACATTTCTGAAAGATAAAAAGCAATGCAGGTGGAGCATCTGGGAAGGTGGAGTAGGTGCACCGGAAGCTCACCTCGGCCCACAGATAATGCTCATACCAGTGTAAATGACCCAGAAAACAACCCAGAGACTGGCAGAACAGAACGCCACAACTAAAGGTAGAGAAGAGGCCACACTGAAGAGGGTAGGGCAGGCAGAGACATGGTCAGAGCTAACCAAACCCTGGTGGTCCCTGGGAAGGAAGGAGCCAGGGAGGTGGAGAAGGGAGGCAAAGAGACTATCACACAGGGGAACCTGCTTGAGGAATATGAATCCTGGCTTTGAATATCCTGGAATATGAATTTGGCTTTGAAAATGAGAGGTGCTGAATTTCAGGACTTCTCATCACAACCAGTGGGACTTAAAGTCTGGAATTTAAACAATCAGCAGGCTGGGTTCTGGAGGAGCCAGCTGAGTCCCCACCCTTAAAGAGACAGCACTACAAAAGCCTGTGGAGATACAGCATTTATCTGTAAATAATACAGCAGACTGGGGCCCACAGGAGGGTTATTTACTGATTTCAGAGTGTGTCCCCAAGAGACAGAGATCACTGGGAGACTCCCCCAAAAACAAAGGAGGTGGAAGACACCATTTCCCATTCCTGCCCCCCAGCATAAACACATGGCCACCTTCGGGAACCAGCCCGGTGTCAGATACTCACTACCTAACTTCCTTGCACTACCACCCTCCCACTTAGGGGATCTGCCTCTTCCAGCCATGCCTGCCTCAGTCCCAGCACTGAGGGTCCCTTCCCCTAGAAGACCGATGGTACTTTGCCAACACCTATCTCCCAACCCCACACTTTGTAAAGCCTCAATCCTCCAGTAGTGCTGGGCCCCACATAAGAGCAGCACACCTCGTCAAAACTGTGGGCCCTAACCCAGTGGTCACACCAGCTACACCCTGTATTGGCAGAAGGTCTCCTCTGCCAACACAAACCCTGTCCACACTGTGGGAGGCCCTGCCCCCTCCAAATAGCTCTTTTTTGGAGCCTATTCAAAGTGGAGCCATAAGCCTGGAAGTATGTAAGCACCACTCCAAAGTGACTCCTGCCCTCGGATGAGGGCAAAATAGCCAAACACACCTGGCAGAAAGTCCCAACAGTGGGCTGGGGGCAAACAGTTGGTCTGACTGCAGTCCCCACCAACCAATAAAAGCTTCTCTGGGGACAAAACAGGGAAAGTATCCTTCAGTTTGGGGTCACTGAATCTTGGACAAACACCTGGTCTGACTAAATTCAAGCTCACGGCAGCCCCAGACTGGCCCACTAACAACACAGGCCCACTAACCAACAACAGGCCCACAACAGGCAAACAGAGACACTGCAGAAGACTGGACTAAAGGCAAAGTGGCTAACATACAACAGTAGGGTGCACACAACACACCTAGGAGATACCCCGGAAGCACCAGATTCTGGTGAACAGGGGACACTGCGCTGCAGGGCACTATAGGCCCTCTTCTTCATAAGGCCATTACCTTCAAAACCAGAAGAGGTAGCTGACTTTCCTAACACACAGCAACAGACAGACAAAATGAAGACAGAGGAATATGTACCAAATAAAAGAACAAAACCACACCAACAGACCTAAGTGAAACAGAGATGAGTAATAAGTCTGCTAAAGAATTTAAAGTAACGATCATAAAGATACTCACTGGATTTGAGTAAAGAGTGGAGGACATCGGTGAGACTCTTAACAAAGAGATAAAAAAAGAACCAAACATGAAGAACACAGTAAATAAAATTAAAAATACACTAGAGGGAATAAATAGCAGGCTATTTAGCAGGGGAAGCAGAAAAATGAATTAGCAACCTGGAGGACAGAAAAACGGAAGGTAATCAAGCTAAGCAGATGAGACGGAAAAAAATTACACAAAATGAATACATATTTAGGGAATTTAGCAACTTCATCAGGCATAGTAACTTTCTCATTATAGGGATTCCAGAAGAGAGAAAAAGGGAGCAGAAAATTTATTTGAAGAAATAGTAGCTGAAAACTTCCCTAATCTGGGGGAAAAAAACAGATATTCAGATCCAGGAAGCACAGAAATTTCACAATGAAATCTACCCTAGGAGCTCCATACCAAGACACATAGTAATTAAAAAGGCAAAACGTAGTGATAAAAAATTTTAAAAGCATCAAGAGAAAAGAACATAGTTACACACAAGAGGAAACTGTATAAGGCTATCATCAGCAGACTTTTCAGTGGAAAATTTGCAAGCCAGAAGACAGTGACATGATATATTCAATGTACTGAAAGAGAAAAAAAAACTGCAACCAAGAATAATCTATCCAGCAAGTCTATCATTCAGAATAGAAGGAGAGTTTCCAAGACAACAAAAGTGAAAGAAGTTCATGACCACTGCACAACAAGAAGCGGTAAAGGGGACTCTGAGTAGAAAGGAAAAGACCATACATAAGAGTAAGAAAAGTAAGGGTGCCTGGGTGGCTCAGTTAGGTGAGCGTCCAACTCCGGCTCAGGTCATGATCTCGCAGCTCATGAGTTCAAGTCCCATGTCAGGTTCTGTGCTGACAGCTCAGAGCCTGGAGCCTGCTTCAGATTCTTTGTCTCCCTCTCTCTCTCTCTCTCTGCCCCTCCCCTGCTCACTCTCTCTCAAAAATAATTAAAAACATTTAAAAATTTTTCAAAGTAAGAAAAGGAGGAAGCACGAAAACAAAATTATATATATATCTGTAAAAATCAGTCAAGAGACTCACAAACTGAAAGAATGTAAAGTATGACACCATATACCTAAAACACAATTGGGAAGAGTTATAAAGATTGGGTTCAAACTTAAGAAACCATCAATTTAATATATACTGAAATATACACAAGATATTATATACATCCGTAATGGTAACCATAAGTCAAAAACCAATTATAGATATACAAAAAAATAAAGAAAAGGAATCCAAGTGTATCACTAAAGAAAGCCAGCAAACCATGAGAGAAGAGAGCAGGAAAGGAAAGGAACTGAGAACTATAAAAACAACCACAAAACAGTAACAAAATAGCAATAAGAACATATCTATCAATAATTACTTTGAATATAAATGGACTAAACACTACAGAATAGGGGCACCTGGGTGGCTCAGTCAGTTAAGCGTCTGTCTTCAGCTCAGGTCATGATCTCACAGTCCATGAATTTGAGCCTCGCGTCAGGCTCTGTGCTGAAAGCTCAGAGCCTGAAGCCTGCTTCAGATTCTGTGTCTCCTTCTCTCTCTGTCCCTCTCCTGTTCATGCTCTCTCTAAAATAAACAAACATTAAAAAAATTTAAAAAGACACACACAGAGTAATGGTATGAATAAAAAAAACAAGACCCATCTATATACTGCCTACAAGAGACTTGTTTCTGACCTCTGGATACAGATTGAAAGTGAAGGGATGGAAAAGCTTTTATCATACAAATAGATATGAAAAGAAAGTTGGGGTATAACAGTACTTATATTGGACAAAATAGACTTTGAAACAAAGACTGTAACAAGAGACAACGAAGGATACTTTATCATCATAAGGAGGACAGTCTAACAAGAAGATATAATAACTGTTGAGTATTTATATACCCAACATGAAAGCATTCAAATACATAAAAGAGTAAATAACAAACATAAAGGAACTGATAGTAATACAGTAATGGTAAGGAACTTTAGCATCCCACTTACATCAATGGACAGATCACCCAAACAGAAAAATCAGTAAGGACACTGTGGCTTTGAATGACACATGGGATCAGACGGACTTAACATATAGTCAGAACATTCCTTCCTAAAACAGCAGAATACACAATCTTTTCAAGTGCACATGGAATACTCTCCAGAATAGATCACATATTAGGCCTCAAAATAAGTTTCAACAAATTAAAAAAGACCAAAGTCATATGATGTATCTTATCTGACCATAATGCTATGACACTAGAAACCAACCACAAGAAAAAATGTGGAAAAAACACATACACGCTGATGTTAAATAATACGCTACTAAACAATGAATTCAAAGAAGAAAATAAAAAAATTACACAGACAGAATTGAAAATACAATGGTCCAATATCCTTGACATTGCAGCAAAAGCAGTTCTGAGAGGGAAGTTTATAGTAATACAGGCCTACATGAAGAAGGAAAATCTCAAATAAACAACTTAACCTTAGATCTAAAGGAGCTAGAAAAAGAACAAACAAAACCCAAAACCAGCAGAAGGATGAAAATAATAAAGATTAAAGCAGAAATAGATGATAAAGAAATTTAAAAAACCAACAGAACAGATCAGTGGAATCAGGAGCTGGTTCTTTATCAACCAAACTCTCATAAAAAGAGAGAGGACTCAAATGACAAAATCAGAAATGAAAGAGGAGAAATAACAACCAACACCAGAGAAATACAAAGGACTGTAAGAGACTATTATGAAAAATTATATGCCAACAATTTGGACAACCTAGGAGAAATGGACAAATTCCTAGAAACACAAAACCTCCCAAAACTGAATCAGGAAGAAATAGAAAATTTGAACAGACTAATTACCAGTAATGAAATTGAATCAATAATCAAAAAACTCCCAAAAAACAAAAGTCCAGGACCAGACGGGTTCACAGGTAAATTCTACCAAACATTTAAAGAAGAATTAATACCTACTTTTCCCAAACTTTTTCAAAAAAACAGAAAAGGAAGGAACACCTACAAATTCATTCTGTGAGGCCAGAATTACCCTGATGCCAAAACCAGATAAAGACACCACAAAAAGAGAGTACAGGCCAATATTTCTGATGAACATAGATGCAAAAGTCCTCAACAAAATATTAGCAAATAAAATCCAACAATGCATTAAAAAGATCATTTACCACGATGGTGGGATTTATTTCTGGGATGCAAGGGTGGTTCAATATTTGCAGATCAATCAACGTGATATATCACATCAATAAGATAAAGGATACAAATTACTTGATCATTGTAACAGATGCAGAAAAAGCACTTGACAAAGTACAACATCCATTCATGATGAAAACCCTCAACAAAGTAGGTTTAGAAGAAACCTACCTCAACACAATAAAGGCCTTTTATCAAAAACTCAAAGCTAACATCATACTCAATGAGGAAAAACTGACCAATTTTCCTCTAAGGTCAGGAACAAGACAAGGATGTCCACTCTCACCACTTCTATTCAACATAGTACTGCAAGTCCTAGCCACAGCAATCAGACAACACAGAGAAATAAAAGGCATTAAAACTGGTAAGGAAGAAGTAAAATTTTCACTCGTTGCAGATGACATGATGTTATATATAGAAAATCCTAAAGCCTCCACTAAGAAACTACTAGAACTTATAAATGAATTCAGTAAGGTTGCAAGATACAAAATCAATGTACAGAAATCTGTTATATTTCTACACACTATTAATAAAGCAGCGAAAGAAAAGTCAGGAAAACAATCCCATTTACAATTTCACCAAAAATAATAAATACATAGGAATAAACTTAACCAAAGAGGGGAAAGACCTATACTCTGAAAACTGTAAAACACTGATGAAAGACACTGAAGATGACACAAACAAAAAGACATTCCATGTTCATGGATTGGAAGGACAAGAATTATTAAAATATCTATACTACTCAAAGCAATCTACATATTTAATGCAATCTCTATGAAAATACCAACAATATTTTTCACAGAACTAAAACAAACAATCCTAAAATTTGTGTAGAACCACAGAAGACCTTGAACAGCTAAAGCAATCTTGAAAAAAGAAAAACAAAACTAGAGGTATCACAATTCTGGACTTCAAGTTATATTACAAACATGTAGTAATCAAAACAGTATGGGATTGTCACAAAAACAGACACATAAGTCATTGGAACAGAAAGCCCAGGAAAAAAACCCTATAATTATATAGTCAGTCTTTGACAAAGGAGGCAAGAATATATAATAATGAAAAAGTCTCTTTAACAAATGGTGTTGGGAAAACTGGACAGCTACATGCAAAAGAATAAAACTGAACCACTTTCTTACACCAAACATAAAAATAAACTCAAGTGGATTAAAGACCTAAATGTGAGACCTGATACCATAAAAATCCTAAAAGAGAGTACAAGCAGTAATTTCTCTGACATCAGTCATAACAATAGCTTTCTAGATATGTCTCCTAAGTTAAAAGAAATAAAAACAAATTGGGAGTAATTGGAAAAAAAAGTGAGGCATCTGGATGGTTCAGTCAGTTGAACATCTGACTTCAGCTCAGGTCATGATCTTGCTGTTCATGAGTTTGAACCCCGCACCAGGCTCTGTGCTGTCAGCAGGAGCCTGCTTCAAATCTTCTGTCCCCCACTCTCTCTACACCTACCCCACTTGTACTCTTTCTCAAAAATAAACATTAAAAAAATTCTTTTAAATAAACAAATAAATAAAGCCAGCAAGCTTCTACACAGCAAAGGAACCTATCAACAAAACTAAAAGACAACCTACTGAATGGGAGAATATATTTGCAAATGATAAATCCAGTAAAGGATTAGTATCCAAAATATATAAAAGAACTGATATAACTCAACACCAAAAACCAAATAATCCAAGTGAAAAATGGGCAGAAGACATGAACAGACATTCCTCCAAAAAAGACATACAGATGGCCAACAGACATATGAAAAGTTGCTCAACATCATTTATCATCAGGGAAATACAAATCAAAACCACAATGATACCTGTTAGAATGGCTAAAATTAAAATAACTCAAGGAAAACAACTGTGTGGTAAGGATGTAGAAAAAGGGGTATGCTTTTGCACTGCTAGTGGGAATGCAAGCTGGTGCAGCCACTATGGAATACAGTATGGAAATTCCTCAAAAAATAAAAAAACAGAACTACCCTATGATCCAGAAATTGCACTAATGGGTATTTACCCAAAGAATACAAAAACACTAATTTGAAGGGACATATGCACCCCTTTGTTTACTACAGCATTATTTACAATAGCCAAATCATGGTAGAAGCCTAAGTGTCTATCAATAAATGGATGGATAAAGATGATGTGGGGTGTGTGTGTGTATGTGTGTGTGTAGAATGGAATATTACTCAGTCATAAAAATAAATGAAATCTTGCCATTTACAACAAATGGATGGATCTAGAGAGTATAATGCTAAACAAAATAAGCCAGTCATTGAAAGACAAATATGGTTTCACTCATATGTGGTATTTAAGAAACAAAACAAGGGGGCAAAGGAAAAAAAGAGACAAACCAAAAGAAACAGACCCTTAACTACAAAGAACAGTTACTAGATGGGAGGTCGGCTGGAGGGATGGGTGGAATGGGTGATGGGGATTAAGGAGTGTACTTTTTTGATGAGCACTGAATAATATACTGAATTGCTGAATCACTATGTTGTACACATGAAACCAATATAGCACTGTACGATAACTACACTGGGATTAAACCAAAAAAATAAAAATGTGACGTGATATTGAACAACTGAGGAAATGTAAAAAAATGAAAAAAAAGGACAAGGAGGACTCCTACTTTTCAGCAGTGTGACCTGCCAGAAAACATTCGGATTCTGGAAAAAATGCAACAAATACACTTTAAAATACTTTGCTGAGCACTGTATACACCTAATAAAATAGTATACAATACATAAAGTGAAAAGCAACAAAACTACAAAGAGAAATGGAGAATTCCATGATCTTAATGAAAAGTTTCAATGCATATTTCTTAGTAAGTGAAAGGACAAACATACAAAAAATTAATAAGTAAATATGAGATGGGATCACAACATTACAATTAACACTTCTGATTTAAAGGGCACATATGGAACCCACACCCAACAATTAGGGAACAAGAGCTTTATTTTTTTTTAATTTTTTTAAATGTTTTATTTATTTCTGAGAGAGAGAGAGAGAGACCATGTGAGCAGGGGAGAATCAGAGAGAGAGGGAGACACAGAATCTGAAACAGCCTCCAGGCTCTGAGCTGGCTGTCAGCACAGAGCCCAATGTGGGGCTCGAACCCATGAACCACGAGATCATGACCTGAGCCAAAGTCGGACGCTTAACTGACTGAGCCAACCAGGCACCCTGGGAACAAGAGCTTTAAAGGACACTGGACCAGTGGAGAGTCCACCCTGTCCTGATGCGGCAAAGTGACTGAGTAAAGACAGGCCGCCACACCTCCCGTATATGAATGATGCTGAGATTGACCCTTTGCTGCCTAAGAGGAGCTTCTTACAGAACAACAGAGCACTTTTCTCAATTTTCTGTACACCAAGGGGGAGAATCCCCAGACTGTGTGAGTATCCATTATGGAACAGAGTTGGAAGAAGAAGAAGCATGGGCAACTGGTAACATTTACTTCCTTATTTACTCCCAAGTAAGCCTAGTTCCTTAAATTTTTGAGTGTCTGTTAATCAGACCCTATAGTGGAAAAAATTAAAATACACTGTGTTTAACTCTTCTAACTCAGGAGTCAATCTGCAATACCTAGGATAAATTGATGGTCAGTATTTAAGAACTATTTCTTGTCCAGTTTAAGGGCAGGCAGAATGAAAGTGACACATGTACTTTTGCTGTATTAAAATAACTTCCTTATAAGTCACATCCTTTGTTTAATTCTTCTAGAATCCCAACACTGGCTAATCCAATATTACTAGTTTGTGTGTATGCAATGTGCAGAGAATAAATCAGACATTGAAAACTCAAATACCTGCAGAGGCTAGGCAGGTAAATTCAGGGGTAGAAGACAGCAGAAGTAGATGGTAGCAGCTGCCATTCAACTCTAGCAGACTGTCATTTAAAAATGGGAGCAAAGAATTGTCAGCTAAATCAGTTTTTCATAAGAGAGCTAGAATCTAGATTTTTATGTTAAAATCTCCAAATTTAAAATCTTGTCACTTTAATATAAATATTTAAAATACCATATAGGACAAAGTAAGACACTTTGGGTCAGATCCAGTGTGGACTACTTTCAAGTTCTGTTGCAAACTAGTAATGGACATAAAGAATTTAAACTTGGAAGGGACTTGAGTGGACTTTTAAGTCTATTATTTTCAAACCGTGTGTGTGTGCATGCGTATGCCAAGTAAGATTTTCTTTAAATAAGAGGTTACAAAGAAGCCTGATATATTAAATAAATAAAAGCACAGCTGCTCTGGCTGAAAAGGAAGGCCTCCCTCTGAGATACCTCTCACTGCTCCCCTCCCCTGCCAGTGACCTCAAAGCACTTCCAGAAATCAGTTTGAAAAACACTGACCTAATGCAGACCCTCAGATTTTAAGTGAAAAAACAGAATCCAATTGCTTATTGAAGTTGCTGTTGAAATCCCCAAATCTAGCCTGAATCAGAATTTAAGTGCCCGTATTCCTGTCTAATGCTACTTTTACCAATACTGTATGTTCTGAGAATAAATCAGAGTTTTAATTCATTCAGCACTTGCCATTAACTGGGCACTGTGCTTTTTCATATACCAATTCTTTTTATAACAATCCTATGAGAGAGATGTTCTTATCTCTACCTTGCAGATGATGAAACTAAGGCTCTAAGAGCAACTTTCATCAAGTGTCCTAAGCAACCAGGATGTAAGCCTAGGTCCACAGGACTCCAGAGTGCATCCTCTTTGAACCCTGATGCTACACTACCACCCAGCTCTCACTGAAAACTGTCCCTCCCCACAGCACAAGATGGGCAAGAAAGCCAAGAAGGATGAAGGAGAAACAAAAGATACCACAAGATGACTGGTAATCTTTATATGAAGCCAAAGTCTTCAGTTTGAAAAATAAATGTTCACAAGACACATGATCAAAGAGTACAAAACCTTGAAATATGTTTATCACATTTCAGATGATGTGTGTACCTCCTGATGCAGGTTATTTTTTTTTTTAAAACAAATCATTACAGAATAAGAGCACTTCAAGTAATGGCTAGTCGGCCTATTATTGAACTTATCCCAATCAACTGAAAACAGAATAAGTGGAACGAGAGTATTTCCCCAATCCTTTGAACCAAAAAACCCGATAGGAATCATTTACGGCTTTCCACAAAATGTCCTATTCTCAAAAACCAACCCCCCAGAGATGGGAAAACTACTAACGTGACTATGAATTTTTTTTTTAAACGTTTACTTATTTTTGAGAGACAGCGATAGAGCATGAGCAGAGAGAGAGGAAGACACAGAATCCAAAAGAGGCTCTAGGCTCTGAGCTGTTAGCACAGAGCCTGATGCGGGGCTCAAACTCATAGATCGTGAGATCATGACCAGAGCCGACGTTGGACACTTAACTGACTAAGCTACCCAGGCGCCCCTTGACTATGACATTTCTTATGTCCATAATCTTATACTTTGAATTCCATCATATTATTAAACTGGTATTTATACATAGCAGGACAAGTGCTATGTAAATATGTGAATTGAGCAAAGATTTAAATTTCTTACTCTGATCAGTCGGCTCCCTTTCCTCCCCTCTTAGTGACACACCTCCTTCAAATCTCTCAGTAGGTAATTCAAGGCCTTCATGGTCTCACTTGGTGAATTTCTCTTTTTCAAATTTCATTCTCAAAGGCTCAGAAACTCATCCAGTAACTAACCACAACATAAAATATCAATGCTTTTGAGATTCTACTATTTGATAGTAACTAAAATGGTCCAGTTGATTATAGTTTTTACATTCAGAGAAATAAAAGGTAGGCTCCTTTAAGGAAATGGTCAGTCCCTGGCAGAAATCCTGTGGTAGTTACCATTAGTACTAACAGGGATGAGGAAGAAGAGGGCAATTAAGAAGGCAACTGATGCCTTCCCATTCTGAAATATAACCAGTATCGAACTATGATAAATAGACAATAAGAACCAAAATATGCAAAATATTTTATATAATCCTTTGCTTGGAATAATGCCAGCATTCTAATTCTGGTTCCAGCTCTGCCATTAACTACTAGTGCCACCTCTGGTAGATCATTTTCTGTGTTCAATCTCAGACCGTCCATCAGAAAAATGAGAGTGATAAACTACTGGATAATATCTAAGGACATTTTATGACTCAAAAAGTTTATGAAGAAGGTAACAAAGTCTTGGGTAGCAGAGCTGGACATAAATTTCAAAACAACTATAGGTACTGCAATGACCTTTCCTCCTTGATCAGTAATACTGTCTTGAGCTGAGCTCCCGAGTGAATGTCTACCATTTCCATCTGCCCAGCAGCCCTATTTTGGGGAATCCCAAAGTAGGTGAGATGCTCCAGAAGCTTTAGAAGGGATGCAGGGGTGCAATCTGCTAATAAACACAGAGGCACATAATCTAAACATGGCCATTTGGATACTCCAGGTATTGTGATTCTTGGGGAGAGTGCTTTACGAAAGAATGCATAGATTGTTTGAGGCACTGCAGTGGGTTCAATAATGCCCACAGTGCCAAAATAAGTATCCAAGGACAATGGGTCAGGAAGTGTCCAATGGTGTTGGCATTGGTGACAGACTGATCCTATGGCATGATCTTATCTGTGTCCTGGTTCCCTTTGCTCCTATCTTCTGAACCTGGTTCTCCAGTCTCCCCTGTGATTCAAGAAGCTATCCAATATCCATCCATTTTCTGCTTAAGTTAGTCAAAGCTGGTTTCTACTGTTTGCTACCAAAAAGACTGACTGGTACAGCAATTATATAGAGAATGAGTTGTAAGTGACCTCGGTGAAATGGGAGGAATTCTAGAACTGTTTTTCTGGCCTAACTGGGACCAAAAGCAGTGCACCATTCTACCAACAATTCAAAATGGAAATCTGGCAACCCATGGTATATGGTAGAAAACCAGCTACTTGCCACTATCCTTGTAATCAGTTAGATTCCTAGAATGTCTTAGAATGATATGCCCAGTAAAGGTAAGGCTGAGTGGCTACCGCCAGAGAGACAGAAAACAGTGTGAAAAGCATGAGGTAGTCAAGGATTGTGGGCTGAGGTGAGTACCTCTAGTGGCACTGTTTACCTTAGGAAAAGAAGAGTGAAACAAATTAGCATCCTTATAAATTCTTGGCTGGAGGTGTGGAGTGAAATACAAGGATTAAAAAGATTTAAGATTTAAGAAGTTGAAAACCAAATGCACAGTTTGATCCTGTATGTTGCCAAATGATATTAGTTAAAATCTCTACCCTTTCACATAAGAGATCGAGTTATCGTGTTATGAAAGCCATGGGACCCCCAGATCTGAAATGGGACAAGACAGGGTTCAGAGACTCACACAGTGCTCTGAACCTGAAGACCTCAAAGCAGACCCTCATCCTTTGTCTGTTGAGGCAGATACTCCTCACCTGACAGATTTACTTTGTAAGAGGAAAATAAATAGCCTCATATCACATCCCTACCACTCTTCAATGTCTCAACCTGAAAGCAGAGTTCTACCTTTGCATGCCCTGGGAGGGTCAAGTCAAAATCAAATCTGGAAAACAGGAGTATACATTACTTGTAAGACACTGTTCACTTACATTGGTTTCTGAGTGTGCTGGATTAAGGAGGAAAGAACATAATTTCAGACAGGGCTAAGACACACTGATATGGGTGTATTCCTTCTAGATTCAATGTGCTAGTTTCATAAACTAGGCTTCTGAAGGTCAGATGATAAATGGGCTTATGACAAGAGCTTAGTGGGACCCCAAAACCAACCCATTGTAATTTCCCAAGTCCATGCATGTATATTTCAAATCACTGTATTTAGCAATAGCACAATCATAATACTGGCTTCTTGGATAAACATTATTATGGTAGAAGGGGCCAAATGAAGCCATGAGAGGTCTCCCTCTACCATGACAGAAAATCGAAAGCAGTAATGCAAGCCAGAGAGGGCTTACAGAGACTATAACACCATCAAAAATATATTTAGGGGTGTAATTCTTAGCACTTGTCCATTTTAACTTTCCAGTACGACTGAATATATTACTAACAGATTGTCTTAAACAATCTTAATCAAATGGCTCAGATGCTTTTCCAGATGAGGTGTCTTTACTGCAAAAAATCAGTACAGCCTTGGCACTTCATATGCTAACCTGGCCAATGCTCTCTTCCTTCAAAAGCCATTTACTTTCATCTCGGAAGGAGGGCAACACATGTTTACCAACTTGCCTTTGCAGTGGTTCTCGAAGAGTGGTCCCTGAAAAGCAGCAGCAGCATCCTAAGGGAATTTGTTAGAAACGCAAATTCTCGGGGCACCTGGGGTTAAGCGGCCAACTTTGGCTCAGGTCATGATCTCACAGTTCATGGGTTCAAGCCCCACCTCAGGCTCTGCACTAACAGCTCAGAGCCTGGAGCTTACTTTGGATTTTGTGTCTCCCACTCTCTCTCTGCCCCTCCCCTGCTTGTGCTCTGTTTCTGTCTCTCAAGGATAAATAAATGTTTAAAAAAAAACAAAACAGAAATGCACATTCTCCATCCCACCCCAGACCTACAGTTTCAGGAAGGGGGTGTGGGGGGCAGTGATTTGTGTTTTACCAAGCCCTTCAGCTGATTCTCATGCACACCAAAGTTTGAGAAGTACCATGTTAGAGTAACATCAGCTCTTCAGCTCTGTGCCTCAATTTCATTGTCAGAGACTCTAACCCTAACTACTATTTCACAGGACATCACACTGGGCCATCATATTTAGGACATAAAACTGAATGCCACAGATATATTCCAATGAGATTAGCCCTAAATAAATAAAAGGACCTTCCACTTTGGTTTTGCTAATAGTTCCTGGTAGAGACTGGACATGAGTATGGGACATCTAGAGATAAAATGCCAAATTACCTCTTATGAACTGGGTACTTACCATCTTAACTCACCTACTCATAACATCAGGTATACCCGACAGCATCCCATCTTGAAGTGGCCTGAGCAGAGCAGATATTTAAGACACAGAAAAGCAGCATGAACATCTGCTTATGCCCCCCAAATGCCTGCTTCCGCCATGCTACCATCTCTTTCTTAAAACACACCAGCTAGCTCACCATGCTGTGACATGGCAATGGAAGGAATCATAATAGAAGCCTGGAGTTGGTGGTGTTCTTACCCAAAGAGAAAGTCTGGGTTAGAATTCTATTAGAGAAGGATCAAAAGAAGAAAAACATTTTTGTATTTAAAAAACATATAAAGCTGCTCCTACGCAGAGTACTGCTGTGGCAGTAGATTATCTATGTCTTGACTCCCACAGTATTAAACTAAAGATGGAGATATAGAAACATCTGTCACTTTGCTGAAACATGAATCCTACAGGGAAGCAAGAAAGCAAGCTGCCTCACTGAACAAGACTGAGCGCTGCCAGGCACCTGCTTCTTGGATCAGGGTCCGCACCTTCCAGATCCACGGTGACTTACACAGTAATTCTCAAGGAGTAATAAAAACATCATTCCTCATTTGAAAAAGACACCAAAACAAAGCCAATTTCTAGTAATGGTAATGAAAATTGAAGGCAAGTGAAGAAGTCTAAAAATGATTAAAAGAAAGTGACAGGCCTTGGCTGGACAACAGAGTCACTACAGAGGTCCTTAAATTAAGTTTACATCTCAGTATATACTATTAAAGTGGTTACAGAGATCTCAAGTAAATTCTTCGAGAATGTCCATGGATGGGGCGCCTGGGTGGCTCAGTCAGTTAAGCGTCTGACTGGCACAGGTCGTGATCTCGCAGTTCGTGGGTTTGAGCCCCACGTTGGGCTTTGTGCTGACAGCTAGCTCAGAGCCTGGAGCCTGTTTCAGATTCTGTGTCTCTCGCTCTCTCTGACATTTCCCTGCTCATGCTCTCTCTCTCTCTCTCTCTCAGAAATAAATAAAACATTAAAAAAAATTTTTTTTAAAAAGAGAATGTCAATGGACTACTATGTAATAAAGTGATGCAAACTTTGTCACTTATTTTCCTGAATGTGACCAATGTCAGGAAAGTGAGCTTTTTAAAAAAATACGAAGTGGAGCCCGGAATACAAGAAATAAAAGCAGGAATTTGCATTATTTCCATAATGGAATACTTGTCATTTTCACAGCAGTTCTTAGCAGGCAGCATTGTAAATTTTAAATTATTTCTCCAAAAGAGTGTTTATTTTGGAAATTAGACAAATATACACAGTAACTGGCTGGCACTACAAAAGAATTTGTCTAATAAAGAATCAGTTTTTTAATGTAAAACCTGTAACTTGGAAAAACTCTAATTCCAGGGAAACTATGCATTCAGGTACACATTCAACAAATATTAATGCATGACTACATGACAAATACGCAAACTAGAGTCATAAAGCTTCAGTATCCGCATGCCGCACTCTCAAGGAAAGGAAATAAGGACGATGCAACAGTCTTTCCGGAGCCTGAAAGAAGCATGTTCCTGTATGGACAGGCTCTCCCGAGGGCATGACCAGTAATATCCGAGACTGAGGGACAGCAAGGACTGGCCCTGCAGGAAGCCGGTGCCTGCCAGCGGCAGGATACACTGTTCTCTGTTCACCTACACGTCTAATCCTCATTCTGCAGACTCGGAAACAATCCTAACACTTTCTACTACTGCAACACAACATCACAAAGGAATTTAAGCTTGTGACTTCTACATTTAAAACACAATAATAGCCACGATACATACAACTGACTTGGAACACTTTTCAATACCTACTTCATTTTGAATGACTCAACAACTCACTCTCAGAATAGTCACAGCTATTTTCAGAAAACCTTCCCTGAAAACAAGTTAGCACACTAAACATTTTCTCTCCTTGTGTATGGGGATGTAAGAGCAGCGAATAAAGAGGAAATGAAGGGGTCCACTAGACTCTAAAAGCAGGAAAGTGAAAATGTTTAAAAACACTACCGAACAGAAATAGGGGTTTTTTCCTTAGAAGTTTGTTTATAAAGTTTTTCTTCATCCCTTTATTTTTAATTGAATAGATACATTTTAGGAGTGCATATTAGCAGGTGGAAAGGAAAGGGGTTTTTTGGGCTCACTTCCCTTTACACTGTTCAAAAGTGGAATGACCACATGCTGCTCCAAACACAATACATGACTTTGCTTTTGCTCAGAGCTCAATGAAGGCAATTCAAAAAGAAAAATACAATATTCCTGTTTCCATTTTCTCTAGATCAGTCTCTGCTCTTTCTGGATGAAATCAGTCTCTCCAGGGACATCAACCTCACAATTTGGGAAAACAATGCTCTAGATATGAAACAAGAAGGAACACAATGGGGAACCAGCAGCCATTTGTTTTTCTACTTGGGAGCGTTAGGCTGTACAACATCCTTTTCATTACCCAGCCAAGTTACTATTCAGAACTATAAATTAACTCTTTGCAATACAGATGTTTTCAGCTACACATCATAAGGAAAAATACCTAAGTCCCTTATTTCAAGCAATCTCTGAAACAAAACCAAAGAACCAGAATATCCCAGTCAGTGGTCTGTGATAAATCTGGCCTAAGAAAAATGTATGTGGAGAGTAAATAACATAGAGCTCAGGTAACATATGAACAAGAATGCACAATAATGTTTACTTAAGTGCATGCTCTGTGTTTATAATCCTTAAGAACACTTTCAAATACCTTAAACCAGGTTCAGCACACTACAGGCTATGGGCCAAAACCAGCCCACTGCCTGTTTTTAAATAAAGTTTCACTGAAGCACATCCAAACTCAGTTGTTTACATATTGTTTATGGCTGCCTTTTTTTTTTTTTTTGCTACAATTGCAGAGCTGAATAGCTGTGACAGAGTCTATATGGTTTGCAAAGCCTAAAATATTTATTATTTGGTTCTTTACAGAAAGTTTGCATTCCTTGCTCTAAACCAATGGGTCTCACATTTTAACATTCATAAGAAACACCTGGACAACTTGATAAAACAGTATCCCAGGCTCCATCTTCACAGATCATGATTCAGGGTGAGATGGGGCCCATGAACTTGCATTTCTAACAAGCTCACAAGCTGCTGAACTATGAGAACTACTGCTCTAAACCCATCTCATATAATCACAGAGGAGCACTGACAACAGATGTCACAAAGTCTGTAAGACAGAATCGCCATCATACAAAATGAAAACTAAGGCGTAAAAGATGAGATAGATCATTTGACATTGGAATTCTTGGTAGCTAAGAAGGCACAACTGGTTGCCATAATCAGCTGATGATTCTTCAGCCCCTCATCCTAACATTACCTAACTCACATGGAACACAGGATACTCAACAGGGACTAGCAGGAACCGAAGGCAGCTGGGTTGGAAGTATAAAACCCAATCTGTTCTTTAAAGAAGCTATAAAATGCTTTTTTTTTTTTAAGCTGAGAAATACGCAGTTATAATTTAGTATTTGACTGAATTGCAGTACAATGTTTTTGTTTTGTTTACAGTACAATGTTTGAAAAAATCAGATACATATGGTTTATAAAGGGCCAATCAAAAGACGAATTCTTGCACTCATCTAAAAAAATGGTTAAAAATAAAATTCTTTCAGTAAATTATAAAAAAATTTATCATGCTAAAATGGAAGATATTAGAGGAAACAGAGGATGTCAACTGATCATTCTGTCAGAACTAGGCTCAGGTCAAACCAAAGTGGATGATAGGAAACCACCTAAAAATAACACAATTTCTTTCACCTGGACACTGCAGATGACAGCGGTGGAAGATAAAAATTTGCAGGTAAAATTCTCTCTGGCGACTTATTACAGCAGGAAATGCCACCTTTTTATTTATTCAGCTTTTATAGTATAGCTATCATGCTCTGAGGCACTGTACTAGGCATTAGGGGAAAAAAAAATTAATACCATCCCCTCTCTCAGCACTCTTACAATCTAGTGAGAGCCACATATATAACTGCAATACAGCATAATAAGTATTTACGAACCACTGTATATTTTAAGCACTACCAGAGTGTAGAAAGTGAACAGATTACATATGCTTGGGAGAAAGATGAAAGAAGACTTCACTGAGCACAGATTTACTGCTTTAATGGAGACCTGCAGAAACTGAGCAAGTGAAAGACAGGTTAGGGTTAGGGAGAGCCTGGGAAACAGGCAATACAACGCGTGTAAAGGTAGAGAAGTGAGAGGGAGTAATACAGATGTGAGTTCTACAGACAGGTCAGTTTGGCTGATGCAGATTGTGTAACGTGAGACGGGACACGATGGGGAGCTGGACAGGAAAGCAGGGTTGCGTGTGAAGAGCTTTGCGTGCCATGTTAGAGTCAGGTCTTTACTCTTCCACTTTACAAAAATGGTGAATAATTTTAACCCCAAAGTCGACTGTGGATATGCATTTATTTTTATTTATTTTGAGACAGAAAGAGGGTGGGGGAGAGGGAGAGGGAGAACCAGGCAGGGCTCAAATGCTCAAACTGCAAGATCATGACCTGAACCAAAGTCCAACGCTCAACTGACTGAGCCACCTGGATATGTGTTTTAATAAAATCTCTTTAAAAAAATAAATAAATAAATAAAATCACTTTGACAATACCAGGGGGGAGAGATCGGTGAAAACCGAGACTTTGTATTCACGGCACAAATCGGGAGAAAGAGAGGTAGGTCGGAATAGCAATTAAAAAAACACCAAAATTTCCAGTTTAATTTTTATAGAAATGAAATATGCAAACACATCACATCACATTCTGAATCCTAGGAAATATTTTCATTTTTATCCAATAAGGTCAAAGGCTAAAAAAATACTTAAAGATGACATTACGGGGACAGCTGGGTGGCTCAGTCTATTGGGCATCCAACTTTACCTTAGGTCATGGTCTCACAGTTTGTGGGTTCGAACCCACAAACTTTCTGTGCTGAAAGCTTAGAGCCTGGAGCCTGCTTTGGATCCTGTGTTTCCCTCTCTCTCTCTGCCCTTCCCCTGCTCACACTCTGTGAATCACTCAAAATTAAATAAACATTAAAAAAAATTTTTTTAAAGTAACAGTATGGTCCATGTTGACAGAGAAGACTGTCAGATTATGTGCTCAGACTTTGGACAAATCATAACTTCTCTGAGCTTCAGTTTCTTCAACCTATATGATGAAGGGTTCAGGGGTTCTTAACTATAATTGGTTTCCTTTGTAATGTAACTCAGCAACATTTTATTTATATATACAATTTTTAAAATGTTTATTTTTGAGAGAGACAGACAGAGTGTGGCGGGGGAGGGCAGAGAGAGAGGGAGACACAGAATCTGAAGCAGGCTCTAGGCTGCTAGCAGTCAGCACAGAGCCCGACATGGGACTCAAACTCATCAACTGTGAGATCATGACCTGAGCCAAAGTCAGATGCTTAACTGATTGAGCCACCCAGGTGCCTCTCATTTTATTTGTATTTTAAATTTTGTCTTATTCTGAGAATGATCAATGGCACAAAAGAGATTAAGAAGTTCTGCATGATAACATTTAGTGTCACAACTCTCAAATTATAAGATTTCAAACATTTCAAAAATCAAAAAGAATACACAGATATTTAAAGTGTGACTAAGGTTGATATTATTTTGCCTTTCTATTTCCCCTCTTCTTTTGTAGGTTAATGCTGTATTAAACAACTGCTTGATGGCTTCAAGCAGTAAAGGCCATGAGAAAGTTTAGCATATAAGAAAGATTATATAATGAGGTTGCTAACATTAGCAATCAAATAAAGGTGGTGAGAACAAAAATGCCTTCCTGATAATGACACAAAACCACCTGGGAAAGGAAAGATACTAGGTAAATAAAAAAACAACCTTTTTTTTTTTTAAGGCAGACACAATTGGTTTTAAAGACACATATGGAACAAAAAGTAGTTCTTATCATCTTAAAATTATAGGATTTAATAGCAGGGATGCATCTCTCCCTCTCTTTATAGTGGTACTCTATGATAATGAATTCCAAATGATCTGAATTTATAAGGCCAAGGTTATCACTGAAACTTAAAACATATGTAGCTACTATACAGAAAGGAAATCAGATTTTAAAACAAAAACATTAGGTGGGGGCACCTGGGTGGCTCAGTCAGTTGAGCAGCCAATGACTTTGGCTCAGCTCATGATCTCATAGTTCCTGAGTTCAAGCCCAACATTGGGCTCTGTGCTGACAGCTCAGAGCCTGGAGCCTGTGTTTCCATCCCTCCCTCCCTTTCTCTCTCTCTGCTCCGACCCCCCACCCACCCCCGCTTGTGCTCTCTCTCAAAAATAAATACATAAACATAAAAAAATACTTTAGAACTCAATAAGACATGAGCTATAAAACATATCAGAGAAAACATGACTGAATTATATAATTATTCTTTGAAGGTACTCCTACTACATACTTTATTTTAATTAGATTAAACTATCAAAATGGTTCTGATCAATGAAACTATCACTGCATCATTTGTTCGGTGTTCAAAAAGATATTCTGCACTGGCGTGAAAAACCACTGAAAGATTACCATAATGTAATTTGTAATATCCTTTTATCTTTTTATTTATTTTTGAGAGACAGAGTGAGACACAGTGTGAGCAGAGGAGGGGTAGAGAAAAAGGGAGACACAGAATCCGAGGCAGGCTCCAGGCTCTGGACAAATGTTCAGCACAGAGCCTGATGTGAGACTTGAACCCACCAACTACGAGATCATGACCTGGGCCAAAGCTGGACGCTTAACCATCTGAGCCACCCAGGCGCCCCTGTAATATCCTTTTAAAATACATGTACTTAGCTTTAAAAATCTCTGTTGTTTTAGATCTGAATCCACAGTGAGGCAGTCGAAGCACTAGCAACTGAACAACAAGGGAAGACTTGAATGGGCAAAAACAAATCTAATCAACTTTATAGTGTCTATATTCAGATTGTAAGGGTTTCATTTCTTAGCAACATTCTAAAGGGAAAAGAAGCCTTTACCATCCCTGGACACTTCTTCTGGAGAAAAACTACAAAAATATTTGTTGTCCTTCCTTCAGGAGACTTATCAACCTAACAGATCTGTATGGGAGGGCAACTTCCTGGCTCTACAGGTAACTCTTCCCACGCTTCCCTAACAATCTGCATATCTCTAAACCAGGGACAGGTAACTAAGGCACCTAAGGCAATCATTAGTGTCGTTTGCTCCTCCCCAGATATGTGGTTTCTCTTAACAGGTAACTTACAAAGAATACTTAGGTGCACTGTTCAAAAAAAAAAAAAAAAAAAAAGTCACTTTTTAGCAAAACACTATCTACAGCCCCCAAATCTTCCAGTAATTGATTTACTACAGAAAAACTGTGACAGGTGAATATTACAACTACTTATGAAAAGGTATGTATGTAGTTCAGGCACTTATAGTCTAGGCAATAGTCATTATATGTTCAATGAATTCGGAAAACTTCAGAATTTACATTTCTAGAGGAAGTACCGTAATTGACTCAGAAAAGCAAAATACTTGCCAGGTGCAAGATAACTTCAAAATCATATAAAATCAAACATTTTCATATGAAATCATACATTTCTTAGAAAGAAACCCTATCGTAAGTAAATCCACTAACACAGACCACAAATCTACACAAAATTTAAGTTAGTAGGGGGAATTAATTTTCAAAAGGATGTATTCAAAATATGACTCATGCACAACTTGAAGAAATCCGTGTTTAAAAAAATTATTTATAGAGCAGGACATAAACGATTTCTCTATAAATGTATGAAGAAATACTCACCTCCATTTTCACAGCAGCTGTACTCTGGTCATAATGACCCATTAAGTTTGGGAAAAATGTCATGTTGTAGGCCATTTTCATACATCTGGGAACAGTAATTGGTTCACAGGTGAAAAGACTGTGTCCTCGTATTAAGGGTAGAAAAATACAAGTCCACAGAAATGTAAACATTTCCATTTTCTTCAAATTCTTGGTTTTACCACATGGCTTGGATTAATCGCTCTTTTCATTCTCAGATTTCCATCCAAAAATAAAGCGTTCCAATTCCTCTGTCATTATTTTACCATTATAAAGGAAGCTCTTTTCCTGAAAATGAGTTCTGGGTCAATTACTGTAAAAACAACCGAGGGAGTGTATCCGCAACGTTTGTCATAAACTCAAATGCGGACATTAAAGTGCAGAGTTAAGATTTTCACCCGGGGTAACTAACATTGGGAAAATGACGGAAAATTCCGTCCTTTGGAGATAGGCTTCCACCTGCTTTGGCCCAGAATATATAATTTGCGGAGGAAGTCTCATCCCTAGGGAAGTGAGGATAGAACATTTACGCTGTCTGGAACACACGATAAAAGGGGGGGGGGCGGGCAGAGGATGCGTGAGGTGGAGGGGGAAAAAGTCATGCCGGGGATGGGAATAAGTTAAAGGCATTAATAGAATCATGAAATCTAAGGCCCCTGTTGGACGGATAGCTTATTACGCACAAGAAAACGGAGTCCCGGGGTAATTCCTTAAGACCTGATGAATTCCTAAACTCTTTAAGGACTCCAAAGAGCCGGTTTTTGTGTCAGTCTCTGGGGGATATACTTTTTTTTTTTTTTCTTTCAAAAGGCCAACTAGGCGGAGACGTCTAGGATTCCTCCCGGAGGAGCGAAATTAGCTTTCCTGGGCAGGGGCGAGCGAAAGGGAAAAGGAGCCAAGCTGGAGCGGGAGGGCCACCGAGTGCCTGGGCGCGGAGTCGCGAGGAACCGCACGCCCCGGCCCAACACCCCCCGCCCGCCCCCGCCCCGGGTGCCCGGGCTCCCAGCGCCGGGCAGCCTAACTCCCCCACACCCCTGCACCTGCCCCAGTCCCAGAGCCGGGGAGCGGCGTCCCGGCCCCGCTCGGCGGCGCGGGGATCCGGGGGCGCCCTTCAGGAACCGGCCCCAACTTGGGCGGCGACTCTGGCCCGAGCGGCCAGGCCCGCCGCTGCCTGCCCCGCACCTGCGGCTCCCGGCCCGCCGCGCGCGCCCCCGAGGCCCGCCCCGCTCGCCCCGGGAACCCACCGGGCCCCGGCCGCCCGCCCAGCCGGCCCGAGGAGCCTCAGCTCGGCCGGCGGTCGGAGGCAGCCCTCCCCCCAGTCCTCGTCCAGCCTACCGTGCGCGCACCGCGACCCGAGACGGCTCCGGGAAGCGTCCGGAAACCCAGCTGCCTCCGGAGCCGCACGGGGAGCGAGAGCTGAGCGATCCCGCGAGACTGCGCCGTCAGGTCGGGCGGGCAGGTCTGGGCTCGCGGTGGCGGCGGCGGAGGCTGCGGCGGGCCTGGCCCTCCGCCCGGCCCCGCCTGCGCCGCGGCCCGGGAGGCGCCCCAGTGACCGGTGTCGGGCTGCGGGTCCCGCTGTGCGGCCGGCAAGTCCCCTCCACCTTGCCGCCTGTTCCGATACCCGCAGCACACGACTGTTCCTCGTCTCGCCCTCCGGGTCCAGCCTAGAAGCGTCTTTTGAAGCTCTTGGTGATTCCCCTAAATAAAGCTTCCTTTACGAGAACCCACTGCATTTCGGATTTCAGGACACAAGATTTCTTAAAGGGGGCCAAGGTGCTCTGTAAAGTCCATTGTCCAAGTGACCTTAGGCGCAAAGTGGGTAACTTCCAGGATAACTGTCCTTAAAAAATTCCCTTTTATTAATCTGAGGCGCAGGTGACAATGGGATTCCAGCTGTTGCAGGTCCCACAGTCTTATTGACACAAAACTGTAATAGAAAGTGGAACCACTTTAGAAGTCAGCCTAGTTTTTAGTACCAACTATGCCCCACATCGTCCGGTGTGCTCCCTTCACCTATTCATCCCTCCTTTCTCCCCAAGACCTAACAAGCAGGGATTTTTCTACCATCTCCATAGTTTGGGAATTGTACAGTATGTAGCCTTTTCAAATTGGCCTCTTTCACTTAGTAAGACTCTTCAACTCTTCTCTGGCTTCAGAGCTCGTTTCTTATCAGTGCTGCATAATATTCCATTGTCTGGATGCACCACAATTCACCTGCTTGAAAGAGGTCTTGGTTGATTACAAGTTCTGGCAACTGTGAATAAAAATGCTATAAACGCCTACTGTATTCAGGTTTTCATGGCAATGTTAAGTTTTCAGGTCTTGGTATTTTTCCCAAGAAGCCCAATTGCTGAATCATAAGGTTAAAGTATGTTTAGTTTCATAAGAAACTGCCACACTGTCTTCCAGACGGTCTATACCATCTTGCATTGCCACTCCACATCCTCAACAGCATTTGGCGTCAGTGTTCCAGATCTTGGCCATTCTAATAGGAGCAGAGTTGTATCTCTTTGTTGTCTTAATTTGCACTTCCCTGATGACATATGATGTGAACATCTTTTCATGCACTTGTTTGCTGTCTGTGTATCTTCTTTGATGAGGTTTCTGTTAAGGTCTTTGTCCTGTTTTTTAATTGAGTTGTCTGTGTTCTTATGGTTGGGTTTTAAGAGTCCTTTGTGTATTTTGGATAACAATCCTTCATCAGATACATCTTCTGCAAATATTTTCTCCCAGTCTGTGGTTTATCTTCTAATTCTGTAGACCTCGTCTTCTGCAGAGCAGAAGGTTTTAATTTTAATGAAGTCCAGCTTCTCAATTATTTCTTTCATGGATCGTGCCTCTGGTATATAGAACAAGTCATTACCAAACCCAAGGACTTTCAGATTTTCTCCTGTTATCTTCTAGGAGTTTTATGTGTTTTACATTTAGGTGTATATCTATTTTGTGTTAATTTTTGTGAAGATTTTGTGTAAGACTTGTGACCAGAATCACTGCTTCCCATGTGGATGTCCAGTTGTTCCGGCACTGTTTGTTGAAAAGATGATCCTTGTGGGCACCTGGGTAGCTCAGCTGGTTAAGCATCCAACTCTTGGTTTTGGCTCAGATCATGGTGTCAGAGTTCATGAGATTTGCATGCTATCTACTTATTCTTTTAGAGCCCTTAGCATATTAATCATAGTTAGTTTAAATTCGTAGTCTGACAATTCCATCATTTCTGTATATCTGAGTCTGTTTCCGGGGCTTGCTGTTTGTTCAGGTTGAGTTTTTTTGCATTACAGGATGCCCTGTAACTTTTTGTGGAAAGCCAGACATGATGTACTAGAAAAAGGAACTGCAGTAAATAAGGCTTTAGTGATGTGTTATTAAGGTAGGAGTGTGTGTGGGGGAAGCATTGTATAGACCTATGACCAGGTCTCAGTCTTTTAGGGGACCTGTGAACTTTACAATTGCTTGTTAGATTATATATACTCCCCTGGGGGGGACAACATTGCCAGAGTGGGCTGAGTGTGGTTGGGTATCTTTCTTCCTCCAGGTCAGTTAGGCTCTGATAAAATCCCAGTAAATTAGGTGTTGGCAAAATAATTTCTCTAGAGGTTAGATCTTATTAAGATGAACAGGATGTTCAGGCATATTTCAGTATGGTTTCTTTCCTCCTTCCCCTGCCAGACACACAAGGGGATTTTTCTCCAAGAGTCACTGTCAGAACCCGTGGAGCTTCAGAAAGTGAAACTGACAAGTGTGGGGTCCCCTAAAGACTGGGTCCCTGTGGCGTTTTTAAAAATTTTTTTAATGCTTTTATTTATTTCTGAGAGAGAGAGAGATAGTGTGAGCAGGGGAGGGTCAGAGGAAGAGGGAGATACAGAATCTGAAGAAGGCTCCAGGCTCTGAGCTAGCTGTCGGCACAGAGCCTGACACGGGGCTCGAACCCACGAACCTTGAGATCATGACCTGAGCTGAAGTCGGACGCTTAACTGACTGAGCCACCCAGGCACCTGGCATTTTTAACTCTCAGACTTGGCCACACTGAGTCTCCAGCAATTTATCAATTATACTTCGGGTTTTCCTACCCCTACTGGTTGCCCTGGAAGGTTTCGGCTCTGGCAAGTTGATATTCTCTGTATCTGCCTGTCTTCCAATTTGGGAAGCAGCTGTTCGCTTATGACCTCACTTCTCTGACAGATCTAAGAAGACTTGTTGATTTTCAGCTTATTCAACTTTTTTACTTGTTAGGATGGAGTGATGGTTTCTAGGTTATTTACATGCCAGACCTGAAACTCCAATTCTTCATTTTCTGAAATAAGTATTGTTTTTAAGAATTTGATCAATACTTCAGTTGCTTCTGCTTTAGCAGAACAAAGTTTCTCTGAATTAAAATTACATTCAGGGGCAACTGGGCGGCTCAGTCGGTTGAGCGTCTGACTTCGGCTCAGGTCATGATCTCGCGGCTTGTGGATTCGAGCCCCGCGTCAGGCTCTGTGCTGACAACTTGGAACCTAGAACCTGCTTCGGATTCTGTGTCTCCCTCTCTCTCTCTGCCCCTCCCCTACTGATGCTCTCCTCTCTTTCAAAAATGAATAAACATTAAAAAAATTTTTTTAAAGATTAAAAAGATAAATTTAAAAAAATTACGTTCAAAATTTCCAAGAGCTACAATAACTCAGGAAAGTTACGCAATTCAGCATTATTGTTAACAGAACACTGATTATATGAACATCTTGATTATAATAACAAAACTAAGTGATTTTGCTAAGATGAAGAGAAGAAAAGAAATTTTATGGAGTAAATATATCATTTGTAAATTATGTTTTTATTTTATTACTTATTCAAACATTTTCAGCCCATCACCAGGCTAAGCATAGGCACACAATTAAGTTTCTTCGTTCTGATAATTTGCCTACACTCATTAGAATATAGCTGTATACATTTAAAAAATATTTTATGATAAAGATAGGGGGCAGAATATATTCTATTTAACAGGTTGCTAGCTTGATTTATGACTTTTAACTGTGTAGACGTATAATATGGCGTCCTCCTTTGTACCCTTGCCTGGAGCTTGCTTATGTAATGTGGGTAGACCTGCTGGTGACCGTTGACCTGATGCCCTGTCCTTAAGAGCTGAGGGAACAAACAGCAGTAGGAAGACCCCAGCTGGAGGAAACTGGGTGAAAAGAGGCATACACGGAAGGCAACAAAGGGAAGGAGGAACTTGGGCTCCAAGGGCTCCTTCCCTCCTGAAGTTGCGTCCTAAACTCTTGTTTGCCTAACCCTGGAAAGCTCTGTCCATGGCTGCAATCCCTCCAAGTGACGTGTGTGAATTTGATGGCTTACTGACTTAATTTAGGGGAGTCTATGAACACAAAGTAGAGGATAGCCATTATTTAAAAACTTTCACTAGGAGCTCATGGCCTGTCGGTCTCCACTCTAAAAGTTAATTGCCGCAGTGTCTGTAGCGTGGCCATTAACCTTCTGCTGTGGTTGTATCCATTATGGTTGGCCAGAAATAATACACCTTCTAATTACTACCTCCAGGATTATCAGGAAATAAAAATTTCAGTAGTAACATGACGCTGCAGGAAAGAGCCACATATTTTAATGACAGTTTGATGTATAAGATTGTGTCTTTGGAGCTCTGGTATTGTCATTTACAAATAAAAAGAGTCATAATGTTAAAGCAAAACAACTTCTGCTCTACTAATGCTTTGGGTTGCACTTTGTGCCTGTGAGTTTAGTGTTGGGTTGTTTTTAGTGGCTTCAGTACCTACCATCTGGTCATCTTTAATATTTAATATCTTACCTTTTTTTCTAGCAAAGCAGTCGTGTTAAGTCAAATATTAGAAATGCTTACTTTTCTTTAAAGCTTTTAGCATCTAGGAAAGGGCTTCTGCCTCAAATTTAGTGATTTAGATAACAACTAAATTCATTTCCCTTGATATGCAAAACTAACTTTACATCCAATTGTGCATCACAGGCTGCCAATAACTATATATGTTTTTTTGTTGCCTTAAAAACAAATGGGATAAGTATGTGTTATAGGGTGACAAATGAAGGAAAATATAGAATTAAATTTTAGAGAAAGTGGAATTATAGAAATATTACTATTTTTGCAGTTCAATGGAAAACTTTTATAGAGGAAGTGGGCTTTGGGGAACAGCCTGAATATAAATTATCAAGAGATTTTGTGTTACAAACACGACACATGGATCGGGAGACAGTAGCAACAGGATAATTTAATACAATAGACCGTGTGTGTTTTCATTTGAAGGCAGAGGCAGACATTTGCCATGAACCCCATGAAGCTTAAGCTTTAGGGACTTTTCTAAAGCTCTAATTCCATACTTGAAATCTTATGTTCTTTTTTAAAAGAAAGAGCCCCTAAAATTGTGTAAGCTTCACGAACCTCACAATCAGAATTTATTCCTCCTTTCAGGAGGAAAATAGTATAATGGAGACCTGGGAAATTGAACAGCTCAGGTAGAGTTTGAGGCACTTAATAACAATTTCAAGACTTGATTTCCACTGTGAAAGGGGGGATGGTGGAAGGGGAGGCTGCTGACTTATGTTCTTATTAATAATAAACTTTGTAGAATTAGTTAATTTTTGTTTGCAGAACTTTAACAAAACGTAATACATTTCTGTATGTGAGTGTGTATGCATGTAGGAGTGTATTTGGGGAAAATCGGACACTGGGCACTTATGTGTGCCGGCAAGTTCCTTATTGCTGACGTTTTCAAGCCAGAGTAAGCCCTTCCCCTCTTTGTACCTCCACCCTTTTCCAACCTGGACGCCCTTACTTCCAAAGAGAGAGGGGAAATGGGAAGTGGGGAGTTCCTGGGAAGAGGAAATGCTTCTCCACACTGCTTGGCCTGGCCCTTTACCTTCTCCATTAATGATGAGGAGTTTCTTTCCATCAGGGAGTTTTCTTCATTATCTTCTCCCATGGGCTGGATTTTTTTCTCATTCTGCGGTCTCTACAAAGCAGAATCTATATTTAAGATGGATTCAGCCTCCAAATAAAGCTGCTAATGGACAACTAAAGCCACGATTATAATATTGTACACCCCAAACTCATATAGCATTCTATACCAATTTTACCTCAAGACAACAAATTTGGGTCAATTTTGGTCTCTTTGTAAATATAATTTATTAAACCTCTATTTGCATTTATTTTATGTACAATTTACTCCCAGATCATAAGTTTTTGTTTCTTTTTCTTCTTCTTTTGTTGTCTGTTTCTTCTGTGCAACCCCCTCTTCTGGTTTAGAAATAATCTGCTCTTTTTCATTAAGGATCATCTCACTGTGGCAAGGAGAACTCATGTGTGGGTTAATCTGACCATAAGCCCTGTAAATTTTTTTTTTAAGTTTATTTCTTTATTTTGAGAGAGAGACAGCACAAGTTGGGGGGAGGGGGCAGAGAAAGAGGGAGAGAGAGAGAATCCCAAGCAGGATCTGTGCTATCAGCACAGAGTCCAACTTGAGGCTCAAACCCACAAAACCATGAGATCATGACCTGAGCTGAAACCAAGAGTCGGACACCTAACTGACTGAGCCACCCAGGTACCTGAGCCCTGTAAGTTCTATGCTGTATCTTAGGGGCATTGTTCACCTGGATGTGCTCAATGACAAGAGAATCTACATCTAAACCCTTAAGTTCAGTATTACTCTCTGCGTTTTTAAGCATGTGCGGTATAAATTCAGCACTCTTTTTGGGCCACCAACCCTGTGTCCAGACCCACTGATTGGCCGGGGCACACCTGCCAACTCTACCATTGTAACAACAGAATGGCACACATGGCTTCGGCAAAGTGACATCTTTCCGACACGTGGTGGCTTTTCAGATACGCAGATGCTTGATGGCCTGGGCAGCTTCATGCATGTTCGTAAAGTGAACATGATGATTTGAACCTCTTGGTTTGCATGATTTTGTTGGGTTTTCTGGATCAAGTGAATAGCAAACCATTTTCAGAGATCACCTCAGGCAGCTTAGGGGAAGAGGAAGAGGCTGTAAATATAATTTTGGTTGGTCACTTTCATTTTAATATCAAGACATATCTTTTACTTAAATGGCTCTACTTTTGCTCAACTTGAATGGATTATAACCTTAAGGATACTATTTTATTAAAAAGAGTGAAGGATGATTTACACAAGAACTTCATGAATAGAACATTTTCATTTTAGTAAAAACTCCAGATAAAATAAATCTTGCATTTTAATTTGATTAACAAATCCATTATAGCTAAAATGACGCTAAGAGAATTATATGGGCAGTTCAACAGTCAGAGACACCTGTGATTATAAAAGCAGTTCTCTGGGCTTATTATAGTTTAAGACAAATATGAAAGGTATAGAATGTTTTCCTAAACAAACAATTGTTTAGGACAATTGGCAGGTCTACACTTGAGTTGGGTGAAACCAGCATATGGGGTGGAGATAGGGGTCAGGGATGGGGAGAAGAGATATAAAAGATAGATTTCCAAGGAGGTATTAAGAAACTATTAGTGTTATGTCTGTGTGACTGGTTGGAATAAGCAGAGTCTAAGGCAGAGACTGATATGCAAAGGGCACTCTTATTTATTGAGTATATATTACTCTTTAAAAACATATTAAAGGAAAATTTCACAATGTAGTATACATACAACAGCAAAAGACAAAAATGAAATAAAAGCAAAATGGTAAAAACAATGATTACCACCATACACCTATTAGAGAGGCCAAATCCAAAACACTTGTTACCAATGTTGGGTTCATAGACTGAACAAAATAGAGATGAGACTGGACCCAAAAATCAATGGTGAAAACAATGATTTACCACTATATATCTATTAGAAAGGCCAAAATCCACAGTACTTGTTACCAAAGTTGGGTTCATAGACTGGACAAGGATAGAGATGAGGCTGGACCCAAAAATCAAAGGCACAGGCAAGGCTTTATCAGGGCTACAGCTCAAGATGAAGGGAGACACAGCAGGAAGGAAGACTATTTAGGCTGGCTTCCACCAACACTGGGAGGCCCTGCCTATATAGAAAAAGTTACCTCTCAGGTTCTTACTATTGGTTGGGCTAGTAAGAGGAAAGGACAAAGATACCTCATTCTGATTGGCTGGAAGGGCCTTGTCCTGATTGGCCAATAAGTGGCAGGCAGTTCAGGCAGCTCATTGGTGGTTTTTGGATCCTGGGACCTCTGTTTGGGTCCACATCCTGGATCTGCTCTGTAAGAGAAGTGGTTTAGGAATAACAGCCAACAGAAAGTGCCCCACATACAATGTTTTTCACTTGGGGCTTGTTCTCATGGTCCCTAACTGTCTCACGCTGACAACACCAAATTCTGCAAGGACATGGACCAATAGGAACACTCATTCATTGCTGGTGGGAATGCAAAACGGTACAATGACTGTGGAAGGCAATGTGGCAATTACAAAATGAAACATACTCTTACCATATTACCATATGATTCGGCAAGCATACTCCTTGGTATTTATTCAAATGAGTTGAAAACCTATGTCTGTAAAGAAACTTGCTCACTGATGTTTATGGTACCTTTATACATAACTGTCGAAACCTAGAAGCAACCAAGATACCCTTTGGTAGGTGTTGCGGACGGAATGTTTATGCTCCCAAATTAGCATGTTGAGCCCCAAACACCCACCTGTTGGTTTTAGGAGGTGGGGGTCTTTGGGAAGTAATTAGGTTTTGACAAGGTCATGAGAGTCCCCATAATGGAAGTAGTGTCCTTATAAGAGGAAGAGACACCAGAGCTTTCTTTTTCCATCACATAAGGATACAGCCAGAAGTCGGGCATCTGCAAGCCAAAAAGCAGGCCCTCACTAAGCACAAAGAACCAGATCCGCTGACGCCTTGATTTTAGACTCCTCAGCCTCCAGAGCTGTGAGGGAGAACTGTTTTTTGCTTAAGGCCCCCAATCTGTGGCACTTTGTTGTAGTACTACAAGCTGACCGAGACATTAGGTGAGAGGATAAATAAACTACGGTACATCTAGACAACGGAATATTTATTATTCAGCACGAAAAAGAAATGAGCTATCAAGCCATGAAAGGACATGAAGAAACCTGAAAAGCATTTTACTAACTAAAGAAGCCAATCGGAAAAAGCTCAGTATTGAGTCCTACTGTATGATACTTAGGAAAAGGCAAAACTGTGGAGACAAGAAAAAAGATCAGTGGTTGCCAGGAATTGAGGGGAGAGGGGGATGAATACGCAGAGCGTAGAGGACTTTGAGAACAGCGAAAGTGCTCTGTATGATACTATAATAGTGGACACATGCCATTTTACATCAGTCAAAATACACAGAATATACAACCCTCCAGAATGAACCCTAACAAGTATCGACTCTGGGTGATAATGACATGTCCATGTAGACCCATCCATCAGTTGTAACAAATGCACCACTCTGATATGGGATGCTGATAACGAGGGAGGCTGTGTGCTTGTGAGGAACCTGGGGTATATGGGAACTCTCTGTGCCTCTCACTCAATTTTGCTGTGAGCCTAAAACTGTTCTGAAATACAAAGTTAATTAAAAATGAAAAAGAAAGGGTTCCATGAAAAATTCCCCAAACAAGACTGGCACCCTGGGTTTGAGAGCCTGATGGTTAGTTTCAAGAGATGGGAGAAGTTAGGGGTCCCTATCAGGGTCTTAAAAAGCTACAGGCAAGGGGTTCTTGGGTGGCTCAGTCAATGAAGTCTGACTTTTGATTTTGGCTCAGGTCATGATCTCATGGTTTGTGGAACTGAATCCCAAGGCAAGAGCCTCCTTGGAATTTTCTCTCTCTCTCTCTCTCCCTCTCTCTCTCTGCTCCTCCCCCTTTCTCAAAATAAATAAACATTTTTTTAAAAGCTCCATGCAAGAAGAAGATGAGATCATAGGAATGCTTTAAAATAATTAGACAGGGGTGCCTGGGTGGCTTAGTCAGTTAAGTGTCCGACTTTTGCTTAGGTCATGATCTCGCGGTTCTTGGGTTCGAGCCCCTCGTCGGGCTCTGTGCTGACTGCCAGCTCAGAGCCTGGAGCCTATTTCGGAGTCTGTATCTCCCTCTTTCTCTGACCCTCCCCTGCTCACGCTGTCTCTCTCTCTCTCCTAGAAATAAATTTAAAAAATATTTAAAAAATAAAATAAAATAAAATAAAATAAAATAATTAGACAAACAGGTGAAATAAAAAGAAGGTCTATAAACAGACAGACGGGTATTTATACTACCCTGCCTAGAGACAGTAGTCAAATCCCTAGCAGTGGGATGGGGGTGAGGGGTGATAGGGGATTTCCACTGTCTCACATCAAGTCAAGAATTACTAAGTCCTCTGTGTGTATCTGTGAATGGGGGCGGCAGGAGTGTTGCACCAGGACCCTAAAAGGTGTCAGGAAAAAAAATACTGGTAGGGAAATGAGTGAACCTGCCTGCTCTAAAAGAGAAGTTGGATAAAGTAAAGGAAATTTCTAGAAAAATGTATAGGTCTTGGTCATGTTTCATCCAGTTTGGCACCTGGAATTCTCATTTAAGAGATCTTAGAGCAGAGAGCTATACACTACCCAACTGCAGAAAATGCTGGAATGGATACATTCCTTGGCTTTTTTCCTGCTGAACTTGTTGGCAGTTGGTTGCAGTCAGCAAGAAAAATAGTGATTTGAGACATTTTGTAACTGACATGAGCTGCAGGGAAACTATATCAGGGAGGGAAAAACTGGACACATCTTGGACATCAGGCATGATTATTAGATCTGCTTTTACCATTTTATTTAGCATTTGATTCCCTGCTGAAGCTTTTGCATCAGCCTGTCTTCTATACTTTTCTAAAACGAATTTATGCACATTTCCATCCTGAGCAGGATGGAAACTCTCATACTGGAAAATTTATTCTGTTTGGGGAAAGGAGTGTTTTTTCTAATTGCTCCCATACTTTTGGTAATGAGCCCCTTTAAACATTTCTCCTGATCACAGTTTGAAGCTTCAAGTATAACAGTGAAATTCCTTAGGAACAGGAAGTACAAAAAATGACTTTGAGGTGGGAGAAGCCCGGGAAATGAATGAGGTATTAAGTGACATCTAGGGCTCTGTAAAGAGAGCCTGGTGAAAGGCCTTGGGGGAAATGCTTATAACCGCCAGGTTTTGTGAAGGTAAGTATAGTCCCCACTGACTATCTTCCCCTTTACATTGGATGGCAAAAGGCAGTGTAGGTGGCTAATAGCAAGGGCCGGAACTTTAGACTTCCTGGGTTGGAAACCCGTGCTGGACATTGACTCACTCTGTACCCTGGGTAAGTTTCTTCAGTTCTCTGTCATGACTTCTGTATCTGTCAAATCAGTTCAACAATAATAATATATTTCTCATTGATTGTTGTAAGACTTAATAATTAATTTACATAGGGCATTAAAACTATTACCTAGCGAATAGTAAGATGTCCAATTAATGTTGGGTACTAAGTCTATTGAAGAGAGTACATTCAAGCCTCTGGAATACAGGCAGGCAATGGTGGCATGACCTATTCTGATGAGGACATCGGGCATTCCCTGTCTCTTCCCATCTGAGGAGCTGCTTTTGAGAATCACACAGCCACCATTTTACTATTGCCCATGAATTTATAGGTTAACTAGGTGGATCTTCTGGTCTCCAGTAAGCTTCTTTGTGCATCTGTGGTCAGCAAGGTGGTTATGCTTCCAGAGGTCAGCTGGCTATTGGCTGTTCCACTTCTCTTTTCCACACTGCCCTGAGTTCTCCAGAAGGCTTTCCTTGCTAGGGTTTGCCCGTAGGGTTCTCAGATTTCTAGGAGAGTGAAACTATGCAAGGTCTTTTGAGGTCTAGACTCAGAACTGGCAGAATATTGCTTCTGTTGCATTCCCTATGGTAAAGCGAGTCACAAGGTGAGCCCAGATCAAGGGGTTGGGGGAATGCTATCTCCCAAAGGGAGGAATTTCAACGTCATCTTGCAAAGAGGAATGGGTAAAGGCAAGGGAGTAAGTGAAGCTACCTTTGCAAACTCTCTTCTACCACACCCAATTTAATAGTTTTCTCTATAGCCTTTCCAGCAGGTAGTCATATAGATGGAACACCTTGAAAGCTGGGCAGATCACTGCTTCACAACACAGCTATGTGTTGGAAAGTTCATTATCATGTCTCTATAAAGACACTGACTCTCACAGAACCTTTGAATCATAGAATTGAAGATCATCCAGGCAATGAACATGTGGAAGGCAGATTCCTGTATAGGAAGTCTGCAATCTCCACTGATCTGTCCCAGTTCTACCTTTTGGGGCAAAACAAAGCATTATGTGTTTGTCATTCATTTGTTTTTAAGAGATTCTTACCAAGGCCTACTTGGGCATTAAATAACAGGTTCATTTTCTATTTCAGTCCCCATTCATTCATTTTTTCCCCCACTCATTTAGTCATGCATTCGATATCTATTAAACAGATTCTGTGGCCAGGCACTCATCTTCAAATGAGGAGGAGAATGATGTTTCAAATCACTTAGATTTACTTAGAAGTCTCATTTTACCACTTGCCAATGGTGTGACTTGGGAAAGTTATTTACTTTCTCTAATTCTCAGTTTCCTCATCTGAAAAATGGGTATATAATTATCCCTACCTCACAGGGTGGTTGTGATAATTAAATAACAAATACAAATCACCTGGCCTTTAGTAGTCACCAGTTATTGGTAACTCTCACCATTATTATTATTATTATTATTATTATTATTATTAAGGGATGACTATAGAGAGCGCAAGAAGTGGAAGTTCAAAGCCCTTCCAAGATTAAGTAATCTCATACTGTGAAAGTCTGTGCTTCCCAAGAATATGACAGGCCACCCTCTCATTGATAATCAAGTATAGTCTGGAACGCCAAAGTTAGGGGGAAATTGCCCTCTTTTGTCCAGTCATTATGCCAGCAGTTTAATAAGGTGCTAAATAGAATACAAGGTGTTACAGCAGCTGAAATTGAGGGGACAGCAACTACATAGAGGCTCTTCTGGAAAGGAGAAATAGTACTGTTAAATGTTACAAGCAAATGCTTAATAAGCTTTACTGTTTTTCTCACATTTCCCTTTCTGTGTCATCTAAAGTATAGGAAAACAACTGTTTGCCTTTTCCTCTTCATCTTCTCATGTGCTTTTTAGTGATTTTCCCCGAGTGACAGATGTGGAAATAACTTGAAATTGAAAGACAGCACTAACTAATGACCAGGGACTAGTTTCCTGTCATTGACTTAACTACTGTTCAGAGTGAGAAAGGAAGATTGTAGCAAATTATTTACTTCCATGTTCTAGTGCCTTAGAATTCTTTTTTTGTTTTTTTAGTGCTTATTTTTGAGAGAGAGGGAGAGAGAGAGAGAGTGCATGAGCATGGGGCAGAGGGAGAGAGAGTGGACAGAGGATCTAAAGTGGGGTCCGTGCTGACAGCAAAAAGCCTGATGCAGAGAGCCTGATACGGGGCTCAAACTCATGAACCATGAGATCATGACCTGAGCCAAAGTCAGATACTTAACCAACTGAGCCACCCAGGCACCCCATAGTGCCTTAAATTCTTGGGGAAAAAAATGATCCAAGTCTTGGCAAATGATGCCCTTGAGGACAGGTCTCCTAGGCATGAGGTCTGGATCTAATATGAGAGAGAGAAGCTTGCAGAACAACTGTGGGGTGTGTGATTTTTTTTTCCTTAATGTAAAGAGCTCCCACTAGTGTTAAAAGCATATCCATAGGAAATATTCAGAGCAGTCCACGACTGGCTGGCTTAAGTGAGAGGTCTGATGTGCCTGTGCTCAAGTCATCACCTATTACTAATAGAGGATAATTATAACCTATTAGTATTGGTTGCTATTAGTTGCAGGCTAATAGCTGCATGTAGGCTAATCTTGTTATTACTGGCTTAGGTTCCGTTTTGGGCTCAACATTTCCTTTTGTGTGTACCCTTTCCTTACAAGGCAGAAGGCTGCCTTGTAAGTTATCTAAGAAGTGTACCATAATTAACAATGTAGTTGAGCGGTGAAAAAAAACATTTTTTACCATCATGATAGAATGTTCCATTCCCAGGCACGCCTGTTGCTAACTTGAACCAAGATGCTCCTTCAACACCACTGCAAGGACTGTCAAGTCTTGTGAAATTTCTGTCAATTTCAATTAGAATATTGTTCTGTAAGCAGCCAACAATATATAGGTATATCTACATAATTAAAACAATTTTTTAAAATGTTTATTTATTTTTGAGACAGAGAGAGACAGATCATGAGCCAGGAAGGGGCAGAGAGAGAGAGAGGAAGACACAGAATCTGAAACAGGCTCCAGGCTCCACGCCATCAGCACAGAGCCTGACATGGGGCTCAAACTCACAAACCATGAGATCGTGACCTGAACTGAAGTCAGACGCTTAACTGACTGAGCCACTCAGGTCTCCAGCATATCTATGTAATTTGTGTAAAAAATAAGTATCCAGATGATAGTCTACTTTCTTAAGCCATTGAAAGAGAGGAGATTGTGGGAGACAGTGCTAGTTTTGGCACAAAATAATAGATTTTGTAATAGATCAAGCCCCACAGATCAAGCCCCACAATGTATCAGAGTTATTATATAACATTGACAAATCTTTCTTATCTTTAAGAATATAATAAGGAAAGGGCACCTGAGTGGCTCAGTTGGTTAAGTGACTCTTGATTTCAGCTCAGGCTATGATCTCACAGTTTATGAGTTCAAGCCCCATATCAGGCTCCTCACTGTCACTGTGGAGCTTGCTCTGGATTCTCTCTCTGCCCCTTTCCTGCTAGCACTCTCTCTCTCTCCAAATAAATAAATAAACTTAAAAAAAAGAATATAATAAGGAAAATTCAGTCAGTCAGACAGAAACTTACCATGCACAATGTTATGGTATGGATAAAGCCTCACGGTGTGTCATAGTGATGTCAGAAATATCACCCCAGGGAACAGAACTGTAATTAGCAAGAAAACTTAAATCACTGTGGCAGGTCCACCAAACATTATTTTGACATAATTGCACACTTTCTATAGCGTATAATTAAGTCAGTTATGCATTACAGTATGGCTTTACTACTATGATCATTAAGTCAGTCAAGTAAAAAACAAAACAAACCAGTCCATACTATAAGAATAGAAGGACTGAAATCACCAGACAAAGAGACAAAGAATAACACAGAAGAGAAAGAAACTGTTCCGTGGATACATCCACGGAATTACAGCCATCAGAAGTGTTGGGGGACAATCAGAACTCCCATGGGCCTATAGTCACCCTGCATCTTGCCCCACCCCCCACCCATGATAAAGTCTTGGAAATATTTTAGAGGATAATTATAATGAACATTTATTGGGTACTTACCATGATTCAGATGTTTTGCTGAATGGCTGCCTCACCTTGTTTGGTCCTGCCAATAACGCTGTGCTCTTAGGAGGTAAATGTTCTTATCACTGCCGTTCTTACAGCTGGGTTCTGGAGACTGAGTAATGTGCCCAAGGTTACACAGCTAGAAAGCGAGAGAGCCAGGGAGGGAACCCTCATCTCTCTGGCTTTGACCGTTTACCAAGCATTTGCCTGTTGCTCTGAGCTCCAATCCAGCCCTGCCATGATCTGCTGCATCCGCTGTGAATATTGCTCTATTCAATGTGGAAACCACTAGCTACACATGGCACCTCAAATTAAGCTAATATTAAATAAAATTTAAAATTCAGTCCCTCAGTTACGGCAGCCATGTCTCAAGCATTCAGTAGGCCCCGTGTGGCCGGTGGCTATTGTACTGGACAGCACAGATTCCAGGACGTTTTCATCCATGCGGGAAGTTCTGCTGGGTGGCCCTGAACTCTAGGTCCAGAAAACGACATGTCTTTTCAATGGATTCCCAGGGTCAGTGGGAGGCTCCGAAGGGAGGTGGGAGAAGGGGGGAAGCCTGCTGTGGGCCACAGCAGCTGCTGGACAGGGGACAGCAGCTGTGGAGCCCCGCGGTGTGTCACTGCTTCCGGTGACAGTGAGTGTCAGCAGTGACAGTGATGAATGCCTGATGGGCTTGGCGATAGCACTTTTTCTTTCCTTCTTCTCCTTCCCCTACTCCACTCCCAGCCTTGGGGTGGGAGTGGCTTCCTGCAGTTACCAATGTCTCAATTATCTCACTTTCCCTTTGGCTCCTTCACCCTTCCATCATTTCGCAACTATTCCTCCTATTAAGTCCCCTATTTGAAACACCTAGAGTGCTTCTGAGTGGCCTCCGACTCTGAATCTAAGTTCTTAACCATTAAGCTATGGTGGAAAGGAAATGAAGAGCATTGGTATTTAACCAAAAGTAGAGTGATGATTGTCTAAGGCCAAACCAGAGTGATTTTTAACTAGAGTGAGAGCCTAAACAATTAAAATAATTTGGGGAGAAAGGAAAGATATAGCTCTTTTTTCTATGATAAGCATTATTACTTATATAATTCAAAAACATCAAATTTTTTTTCTGAAGCTATAGGTCTGCCCTTGAACTTTATTCCCATCCTAAATTTTTACCTACCTACCTGAAACCAGATTTCTTGGAAATATTAAAACAATTAATTTGGCTAATTCCTAATTAAGACGTTATTAAGAAGATCCACTCCACAACAATGAGAACTTACACCTGCTGTACTTGATGTATTCAAAGTTACTGCTATTCACTGATGACTAAAGGATACAGAGGATGGGAAGATACTAGAATGTGAACTCTCCTATTTATTTGTTCAAGAGAATCTCTCCACAAAGGGAAGACAGTTGATCTTGCCTACTGACACACGCTCCTCCCACGGACTATTGATCAGGGATGAAACAAGTAAAGAAGGATGAGGGGTGACCTCCAAAATGAAGGGATAAAGAGGTCAGGGGACACTTTGCCCAGCAAAACAGCAATAGGACTGGTGGTTTTAATCTCTCTTGCTCACAGAAACAGCCCGATTAGTAATGTACCTTGTATTAGCTAAATTCAAAAAAATTCTTTAGTTAAGGGGGGAGGGGCAGAGAGAGAGGGAAACAGAGAATCCCAAGCAGGCTCTGCACCATCGGCACAGCCCAATGTGGAGCTTGAACTCATGAACTGTGAGATCATGACTTGAGCCGAAATCAAGAGTTGGGTGTTTAACCAACTGAGCCTCCCAGGTGCCCTACTAATTTTTAAATAATATGGAAAATGGTCAAAATAGGATACCAAAGAAAAAAATCAGAAACAAAATTGTATATCTCGAATTATTTCAATTACATGTACATGTGTGCACATACATAACAAAAGAGATATGGAAGGAAAGATATTACATGTTTATGATGGTTATTTCTGGGTTTGAAATTTTAAGTGATGTATATTTTCTTCTATTAATATTAATTCTGTTTTTTCATGTGCCCTGCATGACTTTTCAAATAAAACAAATCATTGTAAGTTATTTTTATTTATTTATTTTTGTAATGTTTATTTATTTTTGAGAGAGAGAAACAGCATGAGTTGAGGAGAAGCAGAGAGAGAGGGAGACAGAATCTGAAAGCAGGCTCCAGGCTCTGAGCTGCCAGGACAGAGCCCAACATGATGCTTGAACTCATAAACCGCCAAATCATGACCTGAGCCAAAGTCAGATGCTCAACAGACTGAGCCAGCCAGGTACCCCTATAAGTTATTTTTAAATGCTTATAAAAACTAATGTATACTTTGCCTTTTTTTTTGCATTCCACTTTTACAGAATTTATTTTACACCTATTATATCAAACAGCATTTTTAAAAGTTCATTTACTTATTTATTTATTATTGAGAGAGAGAGAGAGAGAGAGAGAGAGAGAGAGCACGCAGTGGGGAGGGGCAGAGCGAGAGGAGAGAGAATCCTAAGCAGGCTCTGCACTGTTAGCACAGCACCCGATACGGGGCTCAATCTCACAGACCATGAGATCATGACCTGAACCGAAATCGAGAGTCAGTCCCTCAACCAAATGAGATATCCAGATGCCCCTATACGAAACAGCATTTTATTTTATTTTTTTTTATTTTTTTTTAATGTTTTATTTATTTCTAGGAGAGAGAGAGAGAGACAGCATGAGCAGGGGAGGGCCAGAGAGAGAGGGAGTCACAGACTTAAACAGGCTCCAGGCTCTGAGCCGGCAGTCAGCACAGAGCCCGACGCGGGGCTCGAACCCACGAACCGCGAGATCGTGACCTAAGTGAAAGTCGGACGCTCAACCGACTAAGCCACCCAGGCGCCCCCGAAACAGCATTTTAAACACTGAACACATAAACTTCCTAATATGAAAGACAAAAGTGTTTATGTTATTAGAAATAGGAAACACCATCACTTAGAGTCTTCAAACATTACTGCACTCTTACCTTTCATAATTTGACAGGGCATTCATGGGACAGTCTGCAGCTACCTAGTTTAACAGACAAATTAAAGAACACTTTTAAGCAGACATAACCTAAACTGTTTATTAGCTAAGACTTTGACGAATAGTACTCACACTAGCAGTAACTGGGAGCTGGTGAGTGTATTGCCCTTTCTCGAAGAGCACAGGAGGGCCACCAGTAGTGTGGTGGAACTGTGGCCCCTTCCAAGGCCATGGCTCTTGCAGCCTGCACTTCCCCCTATGCTTGTACTAGTTTGGCGATCCACTGGGTGTCAGGATTTCTTCTGATGCTTTATGGGATGGATCCATGAAGATAACCTCAAAGAATTTGTATGTGGAAATTTCACCCACCTAGGAAGAAGAATTCAGGGCTCTCAGTGCCCCACACTGGCATCCAACTCACCCTCAGCTGCAGACTGAAGGCTTCTGGCAAACTTTGGCTGGTTACCACCGTGATGGGCAGACTCGCCATTGGTCGCACCCTTAGGAATGGGGAGTTTGCAGCCACCACTGTGCACGCAAATCCAATAGATGACATAATGTTGCTTGGCCCTGTATCCCAGTCTGTGCTCTTTATCAGCTGGGTTGGGAGGAAGGGGCTGTGGAGTGCAGAGAGCAGGGGTGGGTGTCATCCTGAGAAGAAGGCCCTCACGGACTGCTTCTTCCACCATAGCTCCTGGAGGTACCTGTAAGCACCTATCTTGGCTGACCTTTGAGCTGATGACTGCCCTGGGACAGAAAGGCAGCCTTTATTTCTTTTAAATGTATGCTAACAAAGTCTACAGCAGAGACTTTCAAAGAGCTGTCCCAGGACCAGCAGCAGCAGCAGCTGGCAACTCGTCAGAAATGCAAACCATCAGGCCTTGCCCAGGACCTCCTGAATGGGAAAGTCTATAGTTTAAGAAGCCCTCCGGGGCACCCGGGTGGCTCAGTCAGTTGGGCATCCAACTTCGGCTCAGGTCATGATCTCACGATTTGTGGGTTCGAGCCCCGCGTCGGGCTCTGTGCTGAAAGCTAGCTCAGAGCCTGGAACCTGCTTCAGATTCTGTGTCTCCCTCTCTCTGACCTTCCCCTGCCCATGCTGTCTCTCTCTCTCTCTCTCTCTCAGAAATAAATAAAAACATTAAAAAAAAAAAAAAAGAAGCCCTCCCTCCAGGTGATTCCGATGCACACTGAAGTTTGAGAACCACCAATGTAAAGCTGACTTTCAGTACTCAAGCCTGTAAACCCTCCTAAAGTTCTGTAAGTGGGAGCCAAAACTGTCAGTTGTGTAAAATGTAGGGTTGCATTATTGTGGGATTCATGAATGGATTGAGGTGAGCCTGCTGCAGAGAAGGAAAGCTCATGCTGTGTCTAAGTTCACTGTAGGGCAAGTTATGCTGGGGTCCATGATACATATATTGGTCCACAGAGTCCATACTGCCTGTATTGACATCCACGGTGCATTTAATAGATGGAAGGCTAGGTTAATTTAAACTGAGCTCATTGTTCATGGAGGCCACTTGACCTGTTTCATGGGATTGGAGGGAGCTTTTTTTTTTTAAATTCCTACCTCTACTTGCCTAATAGCGTTGCTTTCTCAAGCTTGATTTTTCTTCTGTAATTCTTCCTTCTCCCCTTCATCCCTGCAAAGATGGTAGATTTCAATATTTTGCAGGAAAGATCACCACCTCCTGGACTGTGAAGGTCCCCTTCTTCCCACAGGGTCTTTGCTTAACCCCACTGTGTCACGCTTAATTGTTCATAGATCAGTCTTCTCTGCCACCTAACGCAAGACCCTGACCACTTGAAAGCGGGCACAGTTACTTACGCCTCCTTGCATCCCTAATTCCTATTACAGGGAGTTTGCAGCCACCACTGTCCACACAAATCCGGCAGACCCCATGAGCTCAAAATCTAGTGGTAGAAGGAATGAAAATTACAATTTATGAAGCATATGCATTTATTCAGCACTGAAATGTTCTATGTAGATAATTTTAATACAAGAAATGCATTCTGGAAACTTCACCTATTAATTTTAATCTGTGAGGAATACGTATACTTAAAAATACCCTTACCTGTGCTGTTTATCATTTCATTCATCTTAACCTCATCAATTTTTCAGGAACTTCCAGCAGATGGCACCAATAAATATTGTCATAGGAACAAATTGGAAATTGGTTGATATTTTTCAACATGTACTTAAGAAAACAAAAACAAGATGAATAAAATTACCTACCTCAGATGATAAAAACAACTGGCATTTGTTAGCATTTTTTCAGGTAACAAAATCTCAATTCGGTCTCAGATTCTGTCAATGGACTGAGAAAACAGTAGCAGGACAATTTATGACCCTTAATGACTGTATCATTACTTTATATTCATGACACATCCATCTTTCAAAGACCAAGACTTTCTATAGAAAATTTGGGCATGATCCTATGCATGAGAACCAAACAGTAGTAACTCGGACACTAATAATTTAGTGAACTATTCTCCTGGTTCATTAAACAGTAATGATTCCTTTAATTTAGAGGGTGTTCTGTGGATGCAAAGCACTTGCATAGACACAGCATCCTTTGATACTTGCAGTAGCCCTATAATGTGGGTAAAGACACTGGCTCCCCTCCCGTTTCCATTCCTCATGACTCCTCTTGGGCCCCACTGCTGCCCTTCCCAGCTTGACCGGCTCAGACTCAATACGTCCTAAATCTTAGCAAAATCCCAGTGATGCATGGATGGCAATTAACATTGGTTTCACTTAGAAAATGACAAGGAAGTACTTGGGTTAAAACTCCTTTCTGAGGGCACAGAATTATCTGAGACCAGGGTCCCAGACAGGAATATCTACCTTTCTTCTCCCCTCCTAGCTAGACAGAGTCAAGTTTCCTCCAGACACCTTCTAGAAACCACGAATATGCTTTGTATCTCTATGAACATGTCCATTCTGAACAGTTTCTATAAATGGGATCATTCACTGTGTGTATTTTGTGGCTAACATTGTGTTAGCACAGGATGTTTAAGATTCAGTCACGTCTGTTAGGTCTGGTTGGTTTATAGTGTTCTTCAATTCTATTTCCTTATTGTTTTTCTGCCTGGTTGTTCTATTTTTTTTTAACGTTTATTCATTTTAGAGAGACAGAGAGAGAGTGTGAGCTGGTGAGGGGCAGAGAGAGAGGGAGACACAGAATCCAAAGCAGGCTCTAGGCGCTGAGCTGTCAGCACAGAGCTCGATGAGAGGCTCAAACTCATGAACCGTGAGATCATGACCTGAGCTGAAGTCAGACGCTAAACCGACTGAGCCACCCAGGCCCCCCCTATTTATTTTTTTTAATATTTATTTTTGAGAGAGAAAGACTGTGGAGGTGAGGGGCAGAGAGAGAGACACAGAGCCTGACGTGGGGCAGCCTGGAACTTACGACCATGAGATCATGACCTCAGCTGAAGTCGGACACTTAACCATCTGAGCCACCCCGGGAACTCTATTTTATACCTTTTAAATAGCCCATTGGGTAAAAAGCTTCTATGGGATAAGAAGTCACATTTTTGAGAGGACAAAAGGATTGTGTTGATTCTTTTGTCTTGTTAAGAATGGAGCCTTACTGAATAGTAATCAAGTTTACACAAAAGTGTCTATCACAAAATGTCTTTTGCAAGTCAGAAAAGGAGTTTTACAATGAGCCAAAGATGGCAGTCAGTGTAAGGTGCCTGCAAAGCATGAGAGAATCAGGCTGATGCAACGTGCGGTACTCCCAGGATCTAACCCACAGCGTGGTGACTGTGATTGCCGATACCAACTATGCACTTGAAGTTTGCTAAAAGAGTAGATCTTAAGTGCTTAAATGTTCTTCTCTCTCTCTCTCTCTCTCTCTCTCTCTCACACACACACACACACACACATACGGTAATTTTGTGAGGTGTTGGAGGTGTTAACTAACCTTATTAAGGTAATCACTTCGCAATACACACATGTATCAAATCACCATATTGCACATCTTAAATTTACACATTATTTATTGACTGTATCTCAATAAAGCTGGAAAATAAAACAGAAAAAATGTACAGTACTTCCCCATGTTTGTCAACGCCACTGGGGCCGGATAGGCTACTGGTGCATGTGGACCAAATCTCCGAGACTTGGCAGAGTGCTACTTTATCAGGAGAAGTAGTAACTTTCTTGTTTTAACAGAGAGTGAGCAAGTGGGGGAGAGATCATCTTAAGCAGGCTCCACACTCAGCGCAGAACGTGACGTGGGGCTCTATCTAACGACTCTGGGATCATGACCTGAGCCGAAATCAAGAGCGGGATGCTCAAATGACTGAGCCACCCAGGCACCCCAAAATATTAACTTTAATATCTAATGCTGAGTTCTTACCCATACATAACCCAACTTCAAGAATTTAATGGCATGTTGGAGTTAATGTTAAGGACTGTCTACCCTGAGATTTCATAATTTATCCCTCACCATGCTTGATTCAGCAAATTAGTGACTTTGTAGTTGAGAGTATGTTTGCCATTTCTTTTTTCCTTTCTACCCTATATGATGAATGAGTTTTTTAAGGTTCAAATAAAAAATCAAAAGGAATGGCTGTGAGGTTGATTTCCTGGGAGAGGTTTGAGATTTGGGGGACTCCTTTCTTCTAGATCGTGCTTCCTCCTCTTAGCAAGGCAGGACCTGGGTTCAGGCGATTTTAATGTGTTCAGTTGTGTTCAGATTTGTAATCTTCTAGGGTAGGATTCTGTACCAGGAGAGGCTGGTTAGACACCAGAAGGATCACCATGACCTTCAAGCCCATTCATTGCCATCTGTTAGACAAACAGATTTTGCTTTTGTTGTGAACAGAGTTAGAGTAGGCTTGTTGTTCTGACTGAGAGAAGGGATGATGTCATTTCTTTGCTGACTGCAGTCATTGTCCAGGACCGTATTGATATGGTGTTCTAGAGCTGGGTTTATATGTGCTTTGCTCATAAACGGCTGAGGTGTGCGGGGGCAGCTTTGTCTCGACAAGCTTTGGCACTCCCGGGAAATCTTGGCATTTCCTTCTCCCCTGGTCCCTGAAATGGGCACCAACTCTGTTCCCCCTTCTTTTTCCATTTCTCAAACTGTGTTTCATGATTCATCAGTCAGGAGTCAGTTATAGATAACAGAACATTCTTCTGGTTTTAGCAGAAAAGGATTTAATATAAAAAAATTAGGTGCTTATAGAACTTCTAGAGGGGCTGGAGGGAAGGACATGTTCTAGGATAAGCCCCCAGCGATGAGCTCTAATTCAGCTCCACGGAGCTGGCCTGGCAAGGGAATTGCTGTAAAAGAAGAGAAGAGAAACTTAAAGATCTTGGTCAACATTTTTGCCACAAGTGTGTCATTGATTAAATATTTGGATCAATATCCTTGCTTTATTATGGGAAAAAAATGACCTCTTAGGCCCGTACAACACGGTCCACAGACCTGCAGCATCAAATCCCCCAGGACATTGTTAACAAATGCACAATCTTGGGCTTCCACCGCCACCCCTGCTGAATTAGAAGCTCTGAGGGTAGAGCCTGGGAATCTGTGCTGTAGCCCTGAGGCTCTGACACAGCACGGGTGACCTACCTCCTGGTTCTCAGGAATCTTGAAGAGATTCTTGAGTCACAGAACTTCCACTGCTACAACTTGAAAAGCCCTGATGAGAACAGGACCAAGCAGTCACCTCAGATGCGGCAAAAGTTTGGGAAGTACATCTTAGGCTGTCTGTGTACCGCTTGTTTTTTTTTTTTTTTAAGTTTATTTATTTTGAGAGAGAGAAGACGAGCAAGTAGGGGAGGGGCAGAGAGAGAGAGGGAGAGAGAGAATCCCAAGCAGGCTCCACCCAGGGCTTGAACTCAGGAACCGTGAGATCATGACTAGAGCCGAAACCATGAGCTGGACATTTAATCCACTGAGCCACGCAGGCACCCCTCTGTGTAGGCGCTTGTTGGCAGGGAGTGGAGAGTGTGTCTGTGAGTCACAGACATGAGCTACAACGGTATCGAAGCAACATGACAGTGAAATTCTGCTCACTCAAAATAACATTAGTCGAAACAGCAAAATGCTCACGTGTCACTACATTTCCTATCCTGCCGAAGAAGGAAGGTGCCACCATTCTGAGCTGAATGGCTTTTGAGAGTGAGATATAACAAACTGAGGAAGCCTGTGTCGCAGAGGAATTGTCACAAGCCGTACACTCAGTTGTACAATTTTTTTTGTTTTCAAGAACTGAACTTAATTTGAATCTCAAGCCCCTACTCTGTCTGGTAGCATAACGAAACCCCAGCCCTTTTAGAGGAAACCCAGTCAAATCAGAGTTTTTTCCATTCAGATCCGGAATTATCTCAGTCAATTCAGGATTTTCACCACCCCCTCCACCCCATCCCATGGATTTTGGCTAAATTCCAGGAGCTTTCACAGAGCCTCAGTGTTGGAGGACGGGGAGACGTGTGTCCCCGCCGGCATCTATGGAGATGTGCATCACCCCCGCTGGAAATTTCTAGGACATCTGGGTTCTCCATCTGGTCTGTGGTAGTAGGTCCAGGAAGGTCATCCTGCCTCCCTCTTAGCTCAGTCTCAAAGTATCTTTCAACCTGCTGGCCTCTCAGCTACTTTTGAGCCCTCATAATGGATCAAGAAGGGCTTGAGGACACACATTTTAGATGTTCTCCCACACTATCTAGGGTCACTGGCGATCTAGAATAGTCTTCTCAGGCTCTACATGCTTAGACGTGACAGGCTGCCATTTCTACTATGGATAACTCAACACATAGGTCTGGGGCAATTCCATGAGGCTTGTCACCTCCTGAGGACTCACCTGGGAGCAAGGTACAGGACCTCTGCTTTTGCATCCTCCAATCTGAGTTTTCTTTGGAGGATTCAGTCATGAACCTTTGGGCCTAGGAATCTGCTCCGGACCCACAGCATCCATTTTCTCCTCACCTCCTTTCTGTTCCTCCCCTCTTCGCCCAGTCCAAAGGATGGTTATCTCATCCCAAGTGAGCAAATGTGACTCTTCCATAACCAAGGACTACACTCAATCTGTATTTATGGCATCAACTGTACACCTTGGTACTCCAGGGTTGAGGCAGAAACTGCTATCTGCGACCGTGTCTCCACTTCTCTTTCTACTTTAGTCACTTCAGTAACTTTAGTAACAGAGTGCTGGTTTTCTTTGTAGAGTATATGCTGTACAAAAGATTACATTTTCTGGGCTCCCCTGCAGCTAAGCATAGCCATGTGACTAAATTCTGGTGAATGAAATACAAGCATGAGTGTTGTGTGGGGTCTCTGGGGTGGCCATGTAAGTGATCTGACTCAGCGGGAAGGAATACTCTTTGCCTTTCCCTAGTTCCTATGGTCTCTGATGGGGATATAATGGTTGGAGCTCTGGCGATGTTGTAGCAGGAGATAACCCTAGGGCTGTAAACCAGTATTAGGAGGAAACTGAAATACAGACGGACTCTGAGTATCTGAAGACAGTGTCAGCTCTACACTACCAGACTTCTTTTGCAAGAAAGAGAAATGAACTTCTCAATTCAAGCCTTTGCATTTTCTGCCTTATGTAGTCTAACTTTAACAAAGTTAACAAAGCTGTTCCTGAAAACTCTTTTTTCTCAAGCCGTGTTCTCTGCCATGTGTTTATAAGATCTATTGAAACCCTAAAGCTAAAAGTGAACTCTTTTAGTTTCTTTATGTTGTAACAATCCTTTTCTGAAAACCATGAGAAGGACCTATCTTCTTGCTGCCTAAAAGAACAGAGAGAAATAGGCAAACATTAATATGGAAAAATATTATACCTTCACACATGAAATTCATCCAAGCAGTCACCATGCCACAGATTAAAGCCTGGAATTTAGAACTTTAAAAATCCAAGAAAGGCGAGGCGCCTGGGTGGCTCTGTCCGCTCAGGTCATGATCTCACAGTTTGTGAGTTCAAGCCCCACACTGGGCTCTGTGCTGACAGCTCAGAGTCTAGAGCCTGCTTCAGATCCTGTGTCTCCCTCTCTCTCTGCCTCTTCCCTGCTCATGCTCTCTCTCTCAAAAATAAATAAACCTTTTTAAAAAATTTTTTTTAAATCCTAGAGAGGTCATGCAGAGAAATGAAAAGTTGTCAATAAATTTAATGGTGTCTGAAAGCGGCTCTAGAGGACTTGAAAACAGTGGCCGCATATAACATGCTCGAATCTCTCTCTCCCAGCTGCTGCTCAACACCTGAGCATTCCACCCTCAACAGCTGAGCTGACATCTGTATCATATTTCTTTGTATCACCTACTGCATTTCACAGTACTCACTTAGCCAACATTTGCTTGCTGATCTGTGGCTTGTCCGACCGCCTCTTTAATGAATGGTACAAGTAATCAACCTCATGAATAACTTACTGCTCCTCTGTGGTGACAATGATAGCAAATTCTATTCCTTCTCAAGGAAGTAATGGTCAGTCCACCATGGTTAACTAAATTAAGCTTCCTCAGCTATATAGCACAGGGCATGTCTGCCTTTCCGGGTCTTATTTTTCTGCAAGGTTGTGAAGGGATGCTCAGCACGCCACCCCAAAATATACCACTTTGGCACACTGACGGTTTTAAACTCAAGTTCCTTGAGGAACGGCTGGTACAAGGGCACTGGCCCTCCTTTGTCCCCCTGACAGCAGGAAATAAATCCCCGTGGGAAGGTATCCTCCCTGTAGCAGGAGGGAGGAGGCATCCTTAGGGCCAGAGATAGGGAATTCAAAACCATGAAGGTTCTACAAACAAACCTTGTTACTTCGTCACCGATTTGCTACCAAAGCCCAAACATCATTGTTTTGTCAATTCTGCACAGACTTGTTCCTTTGTCTAAAAGGTATAAAAGCTGCCTGCTTTGGTTACTTTTTTGAGCCTTATATCTTTGAGGCTCTCCAATGTACAAAATTGAATGTGCTTTTCTCCTGTGTTTCTCTTATGTCAGCTTAATTATTAGGCCCTAGAAGGGAAGAAGAAAACAGTTTTCTACCCCTACAGTCGGGACTCATTTCGTTACCTAATTTGGTGCTATGGATGTTGAGTTAGCTTAGCAATTTAGAGAATTAATTCCAAGAAAAGTTCAATTTATAGTAGAATATCACCAAATAGAAAAGGTATTTATGTTTCATTTCTGAGAATACATGTCCCCTTTGAAGATTTACTTCCTTCCTTTTATTAGATCTCCTAAGACATAATTTTAAGTTTTATAGCAGCAAATTAAATGACTTAACTTGCTTCTTAGATCAGGCATCGCAGGCATGACCACATTGACAAGGAGGCCACAGGACTTATATTTTTTCAAGACAGTCTTGATTTTTGTTTACTTTGTTTATACTCCTCCACCCTATTCCACCAAGAATGTAATGTCACTCAGGTGAACATATTCAATAATATCAATAAAACCCAAACACGGAATCAGGTCCAAGGAAAATCAAGAGGAAAGTCAAGAGCAGATCAAAGAAAACATAATTATGTAAAACCCAGGAGCCCAAGCCAGCAATTGTTTCCCGTTTGTCTCTGAGCCACCGGAAAGCCACAGCAAAAGAGAAGATACACTTAGTCACAGAATTCTCATTATTAGAAAAAAGGAAGCAGACAATTTCCTCAGGAGGGGCATATTTTGTCCTGGCACCAAATTCTCCAAAGAAATTTATTGTTTCGGTCTTTATTGGGAACCCTGAGTTGTACAGTGGACAAAATCCTCGAGAATATTCACAAAGTCCCAAGTTGTGTGTGACTCACTTTCTTTTACTTTAAGCCAAAGCTAAGGAAATAACTCTTCATTAAAATTCAGTGAATGGCCTCCCAATCTGGTGCGCCAGGCAACAGTGTTTTGAAGGAAGTTCATAGGATGGTCAGTTTAAAAAAAATATGTGCTGGGACGCCTGGGTGGCTCAGTCAGTTAAGCATCTGACTTTGGCTCATGTCATGATCTCATGGTTTGTGAGTTCAAGCCCCGCTTGGGCTCTGTACTGACAGCTCAGAGCCTGGAGACTGCTTCAGATTCTGTGTCTCTGTCTCTCTCTGCCCCTCCCCTGCTCATGCTCTCTCTCTCAAAAATAAATAAAAATAATAAAAAATTAAATAAATGTGTTTCATACTCAAGTAAGTTTGGGAACCTCTGAGTTAACCAGTCAGTCAGGATTTTTTGTGGCAGAATTTTTCAGAAACTGATGTGTATGTGTGTGTGTGTGTGTGTGTGTGTGTATAAACCATGTGGTGATTTCTTATTTTACCATAGAACTCTTCTTCTGAGATTCACCTATGAATAATCTCTGAATTCTGTGACACATTGGAAAGGATGAGCCACGATCAACCAATGGAAATACAATAATGGGAGGGCAGTGCAGCTGTCTTTGTGGTTCACAGCACGTGTGTTGGTGTTGGGCAGATTTGGGTACCAATCCTGTCTCTAACACCTACCAGTTGCATGATGGAAAAACTTACCCAGACTCACTGGGCTTCAGTTTCCTCATTCATAAAATGAAGTGCATTAATTAGAAAGGCACTGGGCCCAAGGAACAAAAAAATCCGTCAGACTTACTTAAGGGTTTATCTTTCTGATCTAATAAATCCACAGATGTGTCATTCAGGGCCTGTGAAGCTGTTCACGAATGTTGTCTGGGTCCAGAGTCACTCTGTCTTTCTGCTCTGCCATCCTGATCTCTCTTTGGGCTTGTTGTCCCCTGGTTGCAAAATGGCTGCTGGAGCCTCATCCTCACATCAGGTGTTAGTCATGAAAAAGGAAAGGGTTGGAAACTACTTCTGAGTAGCCAATCAGTGTCAGCCATAGGGATTAGTAAAAGAAACCTCCTCAAAAAATTATTTTGAGAATTAAGTGAGATAGTGAATGAGATAATGACCAGTAACCAGTTATTGATTGAAACATCAATTATTTTTATATATTATTATATGATATAAATATTAACATATATATTATATGCATATAGTAGATAACATATATAATAATATATTATATATTTTAATATAATATTAATAAATAGCCTTTGGTTCAGCATGATACTATTACTTAGAGTACTTACAGGAGAACTGTGTGCTCTTCAATGTCCCTTTTCTCAGTGGGGCTTAATAGAAGCAAAAGATCAGACTTAATGTAATCCACTCCTATAAGGCTCCAGAGTACAGGCAGAGAGCAGATGTTCTAGAAAGTAGATAAGCAGGAATAAAGCGGGCATCCTAGCAGGAACTAGCAGGGCTCTCCCTGAGGTCAGACCCATGCCATCTCGAAACAGAGGCCTGCACTGGGTTCCCAGGCCAGGCTTTGATTAGGAAGCAATTGCAATAACAGAGCTTAGTCAAGTACAAGAAATTTCTGTATCACAGGATGTAGACAGGATGAATTGGAGAAGTCTCAGTTCTCTAAAAAATTCTGTTCCACGCTCAGACCATGGATACAATGGCTAATTATAGATAGAAATAACATTTTGAAATATTAACCAACAGATATGTATAGTATTTACAATGAGTCCAATTGTCTCATGGTGGTGTGGAGCGGATGAACACTTTCATGAGTCACTTTGGGAAGTACTGGGATAAATGTCACACATATTAGGAGAAATTCATTGGCAATTAGAGGGCAAAGAAAAGCATCACAAAAATAACTTGGAACTAAGTATCATTACGTGATGAAATCTTGGTAGTATCATTACGTGATGAAATGAGGAGGGCGAGGACACAGATGAGAATGGTGGAGGCTTAATCAGCACCATACCAGACACTGTTCTATGTGTTTACAGCCCATGAGTTTCAAATGCATAATTTTCTCCATATTGTTAATATCGATAGCTCACTTAGAGTGACTGCTCTGTGTCCAGCACCAGCACCTCATCCTCACAGGAGGTCTCTAATATAGATGTGCATGACTATGATTCTAATTCCACAGATGAGGCCCCTGAGGCTTAGCATGATCACTACATAGCTAGTAACCGGGGAGCTGGGATTTGATGGACATCCGCCCTGCTGAGCTCAAGCACTTAGACTGCACCGTATGACATAAAATATATACTTGCGTGTACACAGCGATTTAAAGAACATTTCACCTCTTTTAAGAAAAATATGAATTGGGGATTTATTTCTTATGAGTTGAGCATTAGCCTGCTAAGAGACAAAGTCTGGACTGAATGAACCAGTTTCTCTTGCGGCTACGTGATTTTTTGTTTTCATCGCAGTACGGGATACCCATATCCTCTCAGAAGGGGGAGGGTCAGCAATGCAACAACGAGTCATTCCCGGGCCAGGTGAACTCCCCACTCTTTGGCGCTGAGAGGAAAAAGATCTGAGCCAGAATGGCTAAAACGTTTGACCCTCTGCTCAGTCAACATCCAACAGTTTCTACAAGGTTATTCAAAACCAACAGGCTGGGCTGTGTTGCACGTTACCCGATTTATAACTAAATAAAGTGATCTTGTTCTACTGGGTATTTTCAAGTAATGTTTTGTTCTTTAATGTTGTGAACTTCTTACTGATAGCCGCTGTTGGAGAACAAGCAAATAAAGTAAATGGAGCAGAAAATCCACATGATTCTTGATATCTAAAAGTAGCTCAGAAAAAGTTTGTTAGATGTTTAATTTAAAAAGATAAATTCTAAAAAATATATAAATTCTGCAGTATGGTGCTGCCAGATTTAATTGAAAAACAACAACAACAGAATATTCTGAGAGGTGTGATTTGTAGCCCTTATATGATTATCCATCACAGAGTAAAGTCAGATTTGACCTCATCTTCCCTTTGATCATTAGCAATGTGCTCTCTTCCATCCTTGACAGAAGGTCAATAGGGTTTGCCCCCTTTTCTGTAAAGTATTATCAGTTAAATCTATTACAAATGATTACGTATGAAAGGGAAGAAAAGTATACATACACTTATAACCTATTCACTCGCATGCCAGGGAATTTCATATATTATGTATGTTAGTTATCTCATTGAATCTTTAATGCAAGCCCATTAAGCTCTACTTCATCTTCCTTGACAAAGGAGAAAAAATGAGGCTTAACATCATTAACTAATTCACCTTAAGTCACACAACCAGTAAATGCAGACCCAGGGTTTGAGCCAAAGTCTGTCCAACCCCACGGTCTGTATCCTTTCCTCTTCACAAGCAGTTCTCAACCCTGGCTGCAGACCCAGTGTCACCTGGGGTGCTTTTTAAAATATACCCACAGCCTGGGGCCCCTGGGGGGTTCAGGTGGGTAAGAATCCTTGATTTCGGCTCAGATCATGATCTCACGGGTTCGTGAGTTCAAGCCCCACGTTGGGCTCTGCACTGATGGTGCGGAGCCTGCTTGGGATGCTATCTCTCATCTCTCTCTGACCCTCCCCCAGTTATTCTCTCTCTCTCTTAAAAATGAATATATATATATGGACATCTTGGTCCCACTCCCAAAGTATTACAGATCCAAATCTTATGTATGACTAGTGTGTGACACACTCCTTAATTATGACAAAAACTTACTTTGACATACCCAAAGAGCCTTACTTTTAAAAGTATTTGCTGCTGTTAGTCATGTAATTAGCATTGAGCCCGGGGGAGGAAACTAAACACAAAGTCTCACACTATTTTCTCCAGGTTGCCTCAATGGAGAACTTGGCAGGAAAAAAAGAGTTTTCGGCCTTTCACGCAATCCCTGGAGCCCCACTGCTCAGCACGGTCCAGCCGATCGATCCTGAAGCACCAGGGGCAAATGCATCCTTAAACTGTAGCAAGTCAGATATCGCTTCCCAGTGAAAAGTAGAAAATATCCTCAGCACTGTGTTTCAACAGCCATATTTCTGAAAGACTTCATAAAAGCTATGGAAACGATGCCCCAGCTTGCAACTAGAACTTACTAAGAAGGAGGCAAGAGCTAAGAAGTTCTACCAACTTTCCATTCATGGGGCTGAAGGCTGGTTGCCAAAAAACCCATCATGCCACACGTGAGTCCTCGGTGGTAGGAAGACTGGCGTTTTTCACCTGTCAGCTTTCTTTTTCAGGATCTTCCAAAAGTGTCAGAGCTCCATATGTAGCATGGAGACACCACTCAATGAGTGCTTAGAAGAGGCATTACTAGGCGGAAGAGGAAGAAGACTGCCGGAAAGAATGGAGAACACTCTGGAAGCATTCTGGTTCCTTTTTCTGCAGGGACAGACAAACTTACGCCTTCTAAACCAAAGGAGTAATCCCACATGAACTCAGATGGACTGGTCAGCCACAATTTTGCCCCCCTCGCAATGGCAAGCATGCCTTTTTTTTTTTTTAAGTTTTTTTAATGTTTATTTATTTTTGAGAGACAAAGAGACAGAGTGTGAGTGGGAGAGGAGCAGAGAGAGAGGGAGACACAAAATCCGAAGCAGGCTCCAGGCTCTGAGCTGTCAGCACAGAGCCCGACGCGGGGCTCAAACCCACGAACTGTGAGATCATGACCGAAGCCAAAGTCTGACGCTTGACTGACTGAGCCACCCATGCGCCCCAGCAAGGATACCTTTAATCGAATTTAAAGGCCTTCCAGTAAAGACAGGAAAATATCAAGTCTGCTCTTCACCACCTCACTTTTGGGACACAAATGTGAAAATGTTTTCACATTGTATAATTTATTCCTATCTTATGGTAAAAACATCTGTTTTAGGGAGTTATTACATTATATTTCCAGAAAGCTAACTTCATAACCAGTCCACTAAATCGCAAGAATGTTTAGCTTCTCTTTGTCTTCTTAAATTCTGTGCAATCACAGCATGGCGTTCCTCTCAAGGGGACTCCATACAGTGTGCTCTGTGCTTTTAGTTTCCCTGCATTCCCTTGTTCAAACAGCCCAGTGCAGGTTGAGGTCAGTGGATAGAAAAGTAGACCAAGAACAGGCCTTGACTTCTCTTGGAGGCCCCTTTTCAAAGGCAGGACTTCAGAGAGGCACTTTGTGTTCAGGCCTCAATAGGACCATTCTTTCCTGAATGGTCGTCTAAAATAGCTTACTTTTCTTGGCAGAATAATTCCTCAAGGTCTAATTGTCTCCAGGCCAAATAACCTTGATTCCTCTGATGTCTTCCAGCCAGGGTGCAAATTCCCACAGCTCGGTGTCAGTAGTTCTGGTACATAGGACAGACACATGCTCCAAGGTTGGCCATTCACAAGCCTTCAGGTAGCTGTCTGATCGCTGCCTGGAAAGTGATAGCATAAGCCACCTGGTATCAGAGAGACCTGGGTTTAAAAACTGGCTTAAGAACTTATAATTGTACAACCTTCTCCTAGTGGTACAAATCTTAAAATAAGTTTCCTCATCTATAAAATGGGGATGCCGATAATATCCCACAATATCTCTGACAATGAGGTAATGTCTATATATTGCATAGCACTTAGTAGGTATTTGGAAGTAATAAGTCTTTGCTCCTTTTTCTAAGTGACTAGGGCTGGTTTATATATCTAACTGTTGGGATTTTACAAAGACTAAAATAGAAGCTTTTAAGGAGTTTCCGTATAGTCAGCAATAACATTATAGTCAGCAATAACAAGGTCTTTATACTTGTGTTTATTTATCGTCTAATTTCTTATTAGGTGTCTATCATATTATATTTTAGCTGTCTGATTAGGCTTTGAGATCATGCAGACTTGGATCTCTGTTTAAAATTCTCTTTATACCCACAGGACTTAAAAGCACTCGGTAAATGCTTGCCAAATGACAAATGAATTCATGAATTCCTAAGTAAGCATTTAGGCCATGGACTTTGCTAATGCCTATGTCCCATGAGTGCTTTCAGACTAATAAACATTTGCTGAGCATATACAATACTCAACAGAGTGTCTCCTATAGAGCTGAGACCCTTACAAGAAAGTGAAGTATCCTGAACATTTTATAGCCAAGCAGAAGGACACCTATGACATGCAGAGAGCACGTGGGGGCATTCAGGGGAAAGAGAAATTACATTTGGTTAAGAGGATTAAGAAATTGTCCTTGAAGACTGAGTTATCCCTGGAAGTGAACCTCGGAAGATGAGTAAGATGCTTCAGGGAATTTGGAGCCAAAGGCAGAATGTGAGACAGGCATTCAGAGGGCTGCAAGTAGCCTGGTTTGAAGCATGGAATATGTGCAAGCTGGTTAGAGCTGCAAAGACAAGCAGGGCTTTCAGGGCTTTGAAAACTAGCCGGACTGAGAAATTGCTGCTGCTGCTGCTGCTTTTTTTTTTTTTTTAAATGTTTATCTATTTTTTGAGAGAGACAGAGGGAGTGTAAGCAGAGGAGGGGCAGAGAGAGAGGGAGACACAGAATCTGTAGCAGGCTCTAGGCTCTGAGCTATTATCACAGAGCCCGATGCAGGGCTCAAGCCTATGGACTGCATGATCATGACCTGTGCCAAAGTCGGACACCCTACTGACTGAGCCACCCAGACACCCTTGAGAAATTGGCTTTTAAGTCAGGCAGTAAGAGCTCCCGAAAATTTAGAGCAGGGAAATTTTAGATTTACAGTAGTTTTCCCCTTATCCCTGGGGGATATGTTCCCAATCCCCAAAGGATGCCTTACACTGTGGAAAGTACTGAACCCTATTCACACTAGGGTTTTTCCTATACATGTATACTTATGAAATGTTTAATTTATAATTAGGTACAGTAAGAAATTAACAATGAGAAAATAGAATTATAACAATATACTGTAATACAAGTTACACGAATGTGGTATCCCTCTCTCTCAGAATATCTTACTGTATGTACTCACCCTCCTTCTTGTGATGCTGTGAGATGATCAAATGCCCACTTGATGAGATGAAGTCACGTGAATGACAAATGACTCAGGCACTGTGACTTAGCATTAGGCTCCTACTGACCTTCTAGGGTTTGTCAAAAGGATTATCTACTTCCAGACCGCAGCTGACATGGCAACGGAACCGGTGGAAAGTGAAACCACAGATAAGGGCGGATTACTGTAATTAATGTTGATTGAATGTCCTCATTTCACAGATTAGGCAAGGGAGGTTCAGACAGAGAAAATGACTTGCCCAGATTGAGAATGGCAGGCATGGAAATCTTCGAGGTCCCTTGGTATTCCCACCACATGGGAGCCATTGCTTTGGAAGTTGTGCAGCACAGCAGGGTAGGCTGGAGGGAAGGAGACTAAAGCCAGGGAAGTCGGCCGAGAAGAAATGACTCCCGTTTCCCTTACATTTGTGCAGTGAATCACTGCCCCACACAAAGTGACCTCAAACATAGATGGTCTCCTATTTCCCCCAAAGAGAAGATGCAAAAAGATTTTCTAATCTGAATGTAGAAACTGACTAAAGATGGTAGAGCCAGATTTTGCAGTGACTATTCAGCAAGCCAGTCCTACGGAGTCTGGATTTTGAGGGGAGTGAGTGCTATGATCAGATATGCATTTTAGAAAGGTAATTTTGTCAGCAGTTGTGGAGTCTGGGTGGCAGAGGGGTAAGGAGAGGTCTGCAGAAATCTAAGAGGTGTGGGTGCCTGGGCGAGGGTGATGGTTGGGAGGCATGAGTGGAAAAGACGGATGGAAGAGATAGTTGCCAAGTGTTAGAGACAGGGTTCCATCACTGAGGGGGAGGGAAGAGTCAATGGTGACTCCAGAGTTTCTGTTTTGAGCAGTTTGGTAGCCAGGAGGGCCACTGACTGTGAGACGCAAGGCACATTCATGAGGACACATTGACAAAGCTAAGAAGTGACATTGGAAAGGGAAAGATAAAGGCAAAGGATAGGAGAGAAAGGATGTGACCAAATGATAAGAAGTGTCAGGAGGGGTGGCTGAGTGGGGGAAGAGGCTGAGCTCTGCGGAACTTCATTCGTTCCTGTGTCTCTCCCACCAGCTCAGATTTCCAAATTGTCTGGAGGCTTAATCACATGGTTCCATTCAGAAAGATTCTCTTTCCTGCTCTGATTATTCCAGAAGGACCAGGAAAACATGGCAATTACCACTCGTAATTTCCTCTTAGGAAAAGCTAAAATGCCTTCAAAAGGAGAATATTTCATTGACATAGAACAAAAAATGAACAGAATGGAAACAACCTTCCTCCGGAAGACAAGAACAAACAAAGTCACTGACTATAATCACTTCTGTCTCAACTGCTGGTGCCAAAGGAGAAAATGGCCAGAAGATCATTGGTCTAGGAATAGGGCGATCAAGTTGTCCTGGGGTGCCTGGGACTTCCATTGTTTTCTCAGAGAGAGTCTCACATCCCAGACTCCTTCTGTATCACCCTATCCAGAAATTAGACTTAGAACCTAAGCCTGATTCTATTACTGATTGGTTGTGAAAACCTGGGTCACAGCTTTTCTGAGCAGGGTCTTCTCATCCGTAAAATGAGAGGAAGGGCTTCTCTTTGTACATTTCCCCCCGAGGTGAGTTCATTCAGTCCCATGAATTTAAACATCATGTAGTGCCAGTGCGATTTTGTGATTTGTAGTATGAGCTCTACATCTGGTCTTCATCCCCTTTGGGGACACAGAGCCCCTAATACCCTTGGAATTTCCTAAGTGCGGCAAGCCATAAAGGTGTCTTCTGTTAAGTTAATGGGATGACTTTTGGAAAGTCCTTAGGTCACTTAAAAATGGGGATTGGGGTACGCCTGGGTGGCTCAGTCAGTTGAGCACCCAACTTCGTCTCAGGTCATGACCTCACGGTCCATAGGTTCAAGCCCCACATTGGGCTTTGTGTTGACAGCTTGCAGCCTGGAGCCTGCTTCTGATTCTGTGTCTCCCTCTCTCTCTGCCTCTCCCCTGCTTGTGCTCTGTCTCTCTCTGCCTCTCAAAAATAAAATTAAAAATTTTTAAAAAGGGGGGGAGTTGGTTGCCAGAGAAACCAACTGCATGAACAGAGGGTTAAAACTTTCAGTCTCACCTCCACACCCCTCACCTCTACCTCTAGGAAGGGTGAGGGCCTGGAGATTGAGTTTAATCACCAATAGCCAATGATTTAATCAGTCATGCCTATGTAATGAGCCCTCCACAAGAACCCAAAGGACAGATTCAGAGAGCTCCCGGGTTGGTAAAAACGTGGAGATTTGGGGAGAGTCGCACACTTGAAGAGGTATTGAGCTCTCTGCCCTTTTCCTTACCCTGACCTGTGTATTTCTTCCATCTGGCACTTCCTGATTGCTGTTCTTTTGTAATAAGCCAGTAATACAGTAAGATGTTTCTCTGAGTTCTGTGAGCTGTTCTAGCAAATGAATGTAACCCAACGACTGGGTTACTGGGTCTGGTCTACAGCACAGGTGACAACCTGGACTCTTGATTAGCATCTGGGGGGGAGGCAGTCTTGTGGGACTGAATTAACCTGAATTCTTCAGGTGGATAGTGTCAAGATTGAGTTGATTTGTGGGACACCCAACTGGCATCAAAGTCTTGCTTGGTAGTATGAAAAAAAAACCATATTGGATCAGATGACTCAAAAATTTCTATCTCCAGGTCTGACCATCCCCTCTCAGCCTCAAGTTACAGACTTGAACTTCCGACTGCCTACTCAGCATCCTCACTGTCCAGTAGCCGGCAGATGCTGCAAGGTTCAAACAGAACTCTTGATTTACTCTCCCAAACCTGGTCCTCCCCTAGTTCCTCTGTCTTAGCAAATGACACCACCAGCCAGCCAATTGCTTGAACTAAAAACTAGGTATCATCTTTGATTTCCTCACTTGTCCTCTGTCTCGATTCTAGGCCAAAAAGCAAGTTCTGTGAGCTCAGCCTCTAAAATGTATCCCCAGTTCACCTTCTTCTCCAAATAGTAGACAGAGGACCTGATAAAAATAAAACCCCAGCTCCCTGCTACGGCGCATGAGGCCCTCCCCATCCGGTCTCTGCTTTGCTGATCCATCTCACCCCACCCGTCCCCACTCTCTCCCTCGGCCGGCCACACTGGCCTTTCCCCATCCCCACTCAGAAACCTTGCTCTCATTTGTCACTATGCCCAGACTCCTCCCTGCCCAGATGGCAGCTTTGTGTGTCCTTCCGGTCACTCCTGTCGTGGCTCAAAGGTCCCTTCTACAGAGGCCTGCTCTGACCACCCAGCCTGTGCCCGGACAGATGCCAACCAGGAGACTCCTGCCGTGCAGACTCCTGCCAGGGAGGACAGCTTGGCGGGGAGAAGGGCTTCAATAGAGTGGGACTGTATGGAGCAGAGCCCCCGAATCAGGGCAGAGTGGGAACGACAGCATGGCCCCCAGCCCAAGAGGTACAGTTGGGGAGACCCAGCAAGGGAGTCTATGAGAACACAGAAAATCCCCAGAAAACGAAACAAAAACACCAAAGAACCAAAGAATAAAAGAGCGTTAAGTATTAGAAGAACTCTAATAAGAATGCTCTCGATCCCCTTCCCCTCATCCTTTGGCAAACTCCGGAATGGAGGGGAGAGGAGATCAGCAATGAAGGGACAGGCACTGACCTGGACTTCCGTCCTGAGGCAGGTCAGGCTCTTCCGCAGGCCCTCTCTGCTGGCACAAGGCAGGGATGATGACCCTCCTGGGACTTGCCACTCTCATTTCCGAATTGAGACCATGTTTGGGACTTTCTGTGACTGTTGGGCTGTTATCTAAGAATGCCCAGAAAAATCTCAGGGCTGCTGTAGGCAGCAGGGGAAAACCTTCTCTTTTAGGATACATTGTTAAGTGACAGTTAGAGACGAAAACATAGCCATACTGTGATCACACCCTGCAAACTGTGCCACTTTCCACTGACAAGCAGCCCAGCTTGGAGTTAAGCCAGGGGTCTGTCTGAATTCCAGGCCTCTGGAGGCTGTAAGGTGTGATCAAGCCTCAGCAGTAAGTGTAGGCTCACCTGAGACTCCTCCACGGTCTTCTGTATCCAGAGGCTTTTCTCTGTCTCAAAAATTAGCCTCAATTTACTCAAGAATTAGTCAGTGAATTGTCACTATGCTTTGTCTTTCAGGGATTTCAAATAAAGCTGTTTTAGAAGAATCTTTTCTTTAAAAAATTAAAAAAATTTATTTTTCTGTGTCCACGTAAGTGATATACTGGGGTTTTCCTGGTTTCGACAGCCAGGAAGAAAACTACCTGTGTTAAATAGACAGGGAGAATCAAACGAGCTTACTCTCGGTCACTTTGCCACACATGCTGGAGCTGAGCTTTCTCCCTTCCCAGAGAAGTGCATTGCATATTTGGTCCCCAGTTCTGGACAATCTATCGGTGCAAAAGAAATACGTGAAAATCCCAGTCTGCTGCCAGACAGCTTTTCATGAGGGACTCCTTTACATCTAAAGGATATAAATTGGAAACTCCCTTGCTCATTACCAATTTAACTCCAGAGAGCTTGCAAATGGTACCTAGGACAACTTTAAAGGGAAACACCAAGGCTCCATAGCCTACAAACCAAGGAAGCAAGTTTTCTTCTTTGGCATTATTCGGAGCCAGTGCTTCTGCCCAGAGCGGAGTAGGTGTTCCTTTGAAGATTTCCCGAGTGGTTGCTCTCCTCAACCCAGGGTGCCCAAGGCACATTTTTGTATTGACTAATCTTGACCAAGAAAGAATTCCCTGAAAATTTAAGTAAACAGGCATTTATCTGGGTAATTAGAATTGCAATTCGGGAGACATAGCTTCAGGGAGAAACGTGACTCCCGTTCCGAGGAAGACAAAGAGGGCGCAAAGGTAGAAAGAGGTTAGGAGAGAGGTTCTCTTTCAGATCCCCCGCGGAAACAGGGCGGAATTGGTTGGGTTAATATGCAAATGAGGACATGAAACTTGTCAAAGCACGTTGGTTCTTTTCAAAGTGGGGAATGTTAAGGATTCAGGTGTCATGATGAAGGGGGAGTTAGGTCCTGGCCGAGGGCTTGCAGCTGGCAAAAAGTTCATGGTTTCTCTGAAGAGGAGGTACATAATTTCCTCCACCCGCGCCCCGCCTGCGCAGCCACCTGACCCTACTTTAAAGGGACTTTCACAGCTGGGCTTGCTCCCTCCATTTTGAAATCTCCTTTACAATAGGAAGTGCTTATCTTGAAAAAAGGCGCATTTGTGGTGAATTAAAAGATACATTTTACTTAAAAATAAGGACCAGGCTCTCTGGTATATTTACCCTTAAGCTGAGTTTTATTTTTATTTTTTAAATGTTTACTTTTGAGACGGAGAGAGAGACAGAGCGTGAGCAGGGGAGGGACAGAGAGAGGGAGACACAGAATGTGAGGCAGGCTCCAGGCTCCAAGCTGTCAGCACAGACCCTGACACGGGGCTCAAACTCAAGAGCTGTGAGATCACAGCCTGAGCTGAAGTTTGCTGCTTAACCAACTGAGCCACCCAGGAGCTCCTTTGACTGGAGTTTTATATGCCAGGCCTTGCTCATGTCCTGGGAATTTCAGGGTTGTATCACAGTGCAACAGTAATTAACAACTTTGTGTTGTCTATGCCAGACAACGGTGCTAAGGGTTTTACAGATACATTCTTACTAAATCCCCCTGCTCCCTTGGGATACTATTAGCCCCCATGTTATAAACGGCCAAACCAGAGCACGAAGAGGTTGAACGACTTGCCTGAGGTCACAAAGCTAGCATTGAAGAACCAAAAATTAAGTCCTCCATTAAGTGCAACCTTGGGCTGCACATAGCCCCTGTCCCAGTTCCAGGAAAAGCCTCAGACTGTTCAAGGCTAAAGCCATCCTTGGACCACCCTCAGTTCAGCTAATCAAAAAACATTCCTATGGTCTGAGTCAAGGCTGGGAACTGCAGATACAAACTAGCCAATTTCTCACCACTTGCCTGCACCCCACGTGGGCCCTTTGAACTCACCTCACAATTGGTCATTTTCAAAGGATTCTCAAGAGTCATGATTGGGTCCCACCAAAAGTAATGAACACCTCACAGATACTGAGTGGTCAAAGCTGTAATTGTAATTGGTGCTTATGTGATGATGCTACATGTACTGTAACACCCCCATCCCTTACTCCTTAAAAACCCTGTTCGCTATTGTTCTTGGCTTCACCTTGCTGCCATGACACCGGTAGGCGGGTGAGCCCCTGCTTGAGCTTGTAATAAAGACCCTTTTGTATTTGCATCGGTGCCGGCTCCTTGGAGGTCTCTGGGACTCGCGATTCGGGCACAACAGTATGTGGTGAAACTGGGTTCAAACCCAGGTGTTTGGATTTAAGACCCCTTCACAGAGTTTTGGAGATACTAATTCTATGATCAGCTAAGCCAGTAGTTCTCAGCTCTGGCTGTGCATGAGAAACCCTCCAGGGATTTTTGAAAACGCTTCCTTTTTCTTTTTAAGTCTATTTATTTATTTTGGGGGAGGGCACAGAAGCAGGGGAGGGTCAGAGAAAGAGAGGGAGACAGAATCCCAAGCAAGCTCCACACCATCAGTGCAGAGCCTGATGCGGGGCTTCAACTCATGAACTGTGATATCATGACCTGAGCTGAGATCAAGAGTCAGATACTTAACTGACTGCGCCATCCAGGCACCCCTGGAAAGTCTTCCCACCCAGATTGCACCCTAGACCAATTAAATCAGAATCTCCAGGGGTGGGACCAGGGCATAAATAGTTTTTAAAGCTCCCCAGGTGATTCCAATGTACAGCTATATTGCAAACTGTCTGTGCTAAGCAATCCTAATTCTTTCCACCTACTAATTTTTTTTTAACTAGAAAAAAAAATTCTATTCCATTTTGTTCCTTTCCATAAGCGGCGGTTGAGAGGCCACTGTGGCTCGGTGCTACTGTCTGCATGGCTTGTCCTTTTTCCTGGAGGACGCAGCTATCTGAGGCCATCATCTTCCTATTCTGGAAGAAGGAGTGATCACTATGGTGGATCTATAATACTTAGGTCTGCAATACATTTTAGAAAGATCCTCCAAATGTAGTACTATTACCTTCAAAGGAATTCTAATACTATAGCAGAATTCAAAAGACGCCCACTGCCTTTGTTGCTGTTAAGACAAAAAAAAAAAGAAAAAGTTAACAGAAACAAAGGTGAAAGTTCACAGATTTGTATCTAAGGTGCTATCATTGAACCTGGCATTGCCACCTACTGCTTGGAAGTGTTGAGACACTGATGCTATGAAAAGGGGTGTGAAGTCACTTCCTCCATTGTGACAGGGAGGAAATTCACATTCACATTCATGGTGCAGTGGACGGAGCCCCGGGTTTCCACAGACAGGCAGACACGGGTTCACACCCCAGCTCCGCTGTTCACTAGCTGTGGGACCCGCTTTACGTCTCGGCTTCTTCATGTGGGGCTGACAAGGCTCACTGGCCAGCTTGCTTCGTTGATCAGAGAGAGCGTGTGTGAGGCACCCAGTTCTGTACCTGGCAGGGGGCCGTAATTCTTACTATGCGACAGACCCCACATTATCCCCATTTGCTGTCTCACTTAATCCTCACAACACACCCTCAGAAAGATGCTGTTATTTCCATTGAAGGGAAGTGAGCCCTGGACAAGCTCCACAGTTTGCTCCTGGGTACGCAGCTGTAAACCGCCAGGGAAGATCTGTCTCCTGCACCCAAGGCCTGGGTTCTCTGTTTTTCCTGGCTGTCTGGCTGCCACCCCTGGTTTCAGAGGCCATCCCATGGCTAGTTTATCTCTTAGAACAGAAGGACATAGTCTGTGGAAATGGAGTAAAATAAAAAGGCAAACAAAAATTGGGGGCTATCTCCCCAGCACATGGCAGTTATGAAAAAGGCTATTTGGAGCAGAAGGGGCAATGTTATTTACCCCTTTCTCTTTTAAAGGGGAGTTGTGGGGGGGGCCTGGATGGCTTAGTCAGTCAGTCAAGCATCCGACTTCGGCTCAGGTCAGGATTTCAAGGTTCATGGGTTCAAGCCCCACATCGGGCTCTGTGCTGACAGCTCAGAGTTTGGAGCCTGCTTCAGATTCTGTGTCTTCCTCTCTGTCTGCCCCTCCCCTGCTTGTGCTCTGCCTCTCTCTGTCTCTCAAAATTGAATAAATGTTAAAAATATTTTGGGGGGCACCTGGGTGGCTCAGTCGGTTCCCCTGCTCACACTCTGTCTCTCAAAAATAAGTAAATGTAAAAAAAATTTTTTTTTTAAATTTTTTAAAAATAAAGTGGAGTTCTACCTGGAGAAGGCCTGGCTAAGAAACTAAAACTGCCAAGCTCAGTCTGGCAGGAAGCGCCCAGACATAGCTCTCTGCCGGGTTAAACAATCTGGGTGATTTGTTGCCTGATCATGCCTGAATCTTCTAACGGGTCCCTTATTCCTGAAGAATTAAGTATGCATTCCTTCTGATGATATGGGTTTTATGGTCTTCCATGGGGGATGGTTCAGGAGAAAACAATCTAAAGTAATTTTTTAAAAGTTTATTTATTTATTTTGAGAGACAGAGACAGTGTGAGTAGAGGAGGGGCAGAGAGAGGGAAGGAGAGAGAGAATCTCAAGCAGGCTCTGCCCTGTCAGCATGGAGCCCGATGCAGGGCTCAAACTCACAAAACTATGAGATCATGACCTGAGCGGAAACCAAGAGTTGGATGCTTAACTGACTGAGCCACCCGGGCGCCCCGCAATCTGAAGTGACTTAAGGAGACATAAATATTGCTGAAATCACTTAGGAGCTCACTGCAGGAGAAGCTGGGACAGAGAGCCCAGCTGGGGAAACAGTAAGAACAACGACATTTTTCTCACCCTGTCCTGTCCTGTCTTACCAAGAACCATGGTGAACAAAACTGAAGCTTAAGAATCGTCCTGATTTCTCCCTTCTCTCCATTTCCTACACCCATTCCATCAGCAAGTCTTCATGTTTCCATTTCCAAAACAGAAAATTCTACCCATCTTTACAACCACTCCCCTATTCCTTGCCACTAACATCTGCCCACAGGGCCACTGCAGAAGCCTCTGAAATGGCCTTGGACTCTGGCCTCCTTGCAGTCCATTCTCCTGTTAATGTTCTTTTGGCAGTTATCACCCTCTTAAATTACTGTGACAACTTGTTTCTCTGTGTTTGTTTTTACTGTCTGTTTCCTTTGGTGGAACGCCAGCCCTGTTGGTCGTTGGTCTCGGTCGGGGACCAGCTCCACCTTATTTCTCCCTGTATGGCAACTTCTGACACAGTGAAGCTTCTTGGTAAATATGTCTGGAGGAAATTAACGTGTGACTGGATACGTAACTTTAAACATTAAGTCACATTTGTAATTTGCCTGCTCAGAAAATTCTCATGAGCCTGGCTTCCCAGACTGGTGGGGTGGCAAAGAGGACCTTCTGTATTTTGACAACTCCTGAAAAGAACACAAAAACACAATTTGGAGCAGGGGTTGCAAATACCAACGTGTGAGGGCTCAGGCAGGCAACACCAACCGGGAGGCTGTAAGTGTGTGTAAGCCGCAGTGAGTGGTGGGGCCTTGACAATCTAGAGACCCCCATAACCTCAACTAATGCAGCCTTACCAGCTCCAGCCAACTGTGGCCACGGGAGCCCCGGAGTGTAACCTCTCCCACGCTTTCAAAAGAAGATGGAACGTCTGTATATCAACTAGAATTGGGTTTGGCTGTGACTAATGACCTGAAATAGTAGCTTAAGTGAGGTAGAGGTGTATTTCTCACAAAAAGAGGTCTGGGGCATTCAGTCCTGGACTCATGGAGGCTCAGTGGAATGAGGGACCTGGACTTGTAATTTATTGCTCGGCTCAGCATGGCTTCCATTTCCAAGGTTACCTCATGACGACCCAGTGGACTGCTGTGGCTCCAGCCATTACTCCTCATTCCAGGAAGCAGGAAGGAAAAGGAGAAAAGAAAGAGCCTGCCCAATCTTTTATAATCTTTTTCCTAAATGGACATGTGCCCAGCTAAGAAAGAAGGGGAGAGTGGATATCGGAGTTCTAAACTAGAAGTCTCCACCAGAGCTGGCTTTTTCTGTGAAATTCTCAGGTTTTAACACCATGGCAGCCAAATGAAACATGTCTGCCATTTGGTTCAGCAGAGGAGCTGATGGTTTTGTGAACCCTGCTTAGGGGAGCAAATACGGAGGGGATACATTTCCGTGGCAGGTGGGATAGCCAGTGAGTGGGGCTGGCGAGGGTCATAATCAGGGCTTGAACAGGGAATCCAGACAGGGGTGTGTTCAGGTAGCCTGGGGGGAGGGGGGAGCACCGTGGAGGCAGCAGCGGGAAAGGGTGAGGAGGGAGGCACAGTCCTCCGCCTGGGCCTGGGCAGATCAGGGAGGCCTTTGGCTGCTGTCTTCTCTCATCTTGAGGTCTTAGCTCTTCTGACAGGTGCAATTCCACTCTCTCAGCTGTGATGTCTCTTTTCTTTCTGACCTTCACTGAAAGTGCTCTCTCACGCTAGGTTAGGGTCACCCTCTCTGAGGGATAAGGAAGCCTGAGTTAGGCCCAAACTCCCCAAGGCCTCTCCAGCCCTCTCCAGGCACTGCTGTTACCGTCTGACTGGGGCTTCGCTTCCTCTCAGGCTTGGTGATGCTTCCCCTCAAAATAGCTCAGTCTTCCAGGCACTTTACACCTTGTTGCGGGCAAGGCCCACACTACATTTGGGAAAATCCCTGGGTTTGGGGGCAGACTTCCCTCCCTTAAATCCCTTCTCCACAGTTTACTAGTTAAGTGACTATAAATACTTTCATCTGTAAACTGGAGAATAGTGTTCTCTTTATCTACTACATAAGGCTTTTTGAAGGGTTCACAGAGATCACTTATATATATATAAAACCTTTTTATCAAAGGAGAACAAGTCTAAATAGCTCTAAAGATAAATTTAAGGTTCCAGTAAAGACTCTCTGTATTGCCTGTATGTTTGAAATTGATGACTTTATTGACACAAACTTTGCAATAGAAAGTGTTAACGTTGATAGGAGAGTGGGAATCAGTTCTTGTTTCATACACACGTGAAAAAGTTGCAGATGAATTTCCAGTAACGTGGTTTAACTTCTGATCACTACCTTTGTGGAATCCAGACCGTGCCAGGGAGGGGAAGATCGTATACCCCTTCATTCTGTCTCCCCCAGAGTGAGACATTGTTTCTACATAAAACAGAGACCCCCCCTCTCCAGTTAACACATCCCACACAAGGTGCAGCATTTCCATGAGGCACAAGCGAGGCTGTAGAGAGAAACTGGTGTCGTCCGCGGCAGACAGGGGCATGGCTGGGGAAGGAGCACCCCACACAGAAACACGTGCCCTGGGAGAACGAGCCCTTGAACCTGCAGGATCATGGCCAACTTCTGGCAGTTGGGGTCTCCTGCAGAGTAATGCCAGTGGGGCCATCAGAGCCACAGGTGTTGCTTGTATTGTATTATTATTTAATATACAGAACAATGAAGTTCCTTAAAAAGTCCTTTCTCAAAGAATCAAAATGATAGAAGTTTGGGAAAACTGTAGTTTTTCATATGGTAAAAGGGCTTGTGCAGTGATTACAGAGCACCCAGAGCTGGTCTAGGAGAGAGGGCTACCCTGAATGTAAAAGTGAGAGTTCACCACACACCCTACCCCTTAGGGTCTAAGTTAGTCCCCTAGTTATGAAGTCCACTGTCAGATTCAGGATATGCAAGGGTGACTGGCTAGACTCAAATCTCTTAGCATCTGCAAGGTGCCTGGTGCAGGACTGGGAAGGAGGAAGGAAGGAGGGAAGGAAGGAAGGGAGAGAAGGAGGAATACTATTTGCTTGTGTTTGAGGAATAACAAAATTGGCAGGTAATGAGGCCAAGTTTCTAAATGTTAACCTACACATGTCAATTCTCTGGACCATATTATATAAACACACACCATCAGGCTGCCCATCTCTGCTAAACATGGAGTTTATTGGTATCATTTGGTACAACTTTAGTCCTACCTTTGCCAGTCCAGGCATGTTAACAATCCTTTAAAATTATGCTACGTTACTTTGGAGGAAGATACTTCCACCTGAACGTGTTTAAAGAAGTGTTAGATCATTTTAATCTATCAAAATATTTGTTTTTACTGCCTCTGATTTCTCACACGGTGCGCATCAGTCAATGTGACCGCACATCAACTAGGCACTGCCCTTCTAAAGCGATTCCTTCACGACAGCAAATGTCATAGTCCTCGCTCCGCATTGGAGGAACCAAAGCGAAGCCCTATGTGCCGCCAGTGTGTTCTGGATTATCTCCCTCATGTGAGCAGTGTTGACGCTTTGATTAACAATCGCAAATGACCCAACTGGAGAGAAGAAACACTCAAGAGCACAAGCAGGGAGAACTGGAACGCTCTGAAAACGCAGTGTGTGGCTGAGCCCTGCGGGCCGTACTGGTTGGATGAGTGGACCACGGTGACCACGACGTTGTGGTACGGAGGCTGACATGGACACCAGTACGGGGGGGGGGGGACACTGAAGGCAGAGGAGAAACGGGTGTGACCGCATCACAGAGACCTCTCAAAACACGATGCGAGTTTGGGGGGGGCGGTTGAGTTTGTGTGAAACCGGATCTGAATCTGTCTCGTACTGAGCTCAGGAAACCGGTGTAACAGCGGGTTTCCCTGTTCCTTGATTTCTCCTAGATCTGGGTTTACAGGTGGGCGAAAGACGGCTTTGAAGTGAACGCGGTAAGCTTTCTGACGGTGGCATTCAGAAAGAAAGAACGGATGGACAGGCTGACCGTGACAGCGCACACGGCCGCGGCCGGGGGGCTCGGAGCCCACCTGTGCATCGCTCACCCAGGAACTGCGCTCGGACTACTGGCCTCTGTGTCACAAACCTGCCTGCGGCTTCGCTCACCACTTTTACATCAGACCGTGCTGCAGGAGTTGCAAAGAGGCAAAGTGACTGCACGTTTGCAGCTATCTACCACATGTGAGCCCTGTGCCAGCACAGTTCTGGGGTGAGCAGGAGGCCGAGAAGGTCCCCGCAGCCCCGGTGGCCGCTGGCTGCCAGGTAGGACAGTCTCTCAAGGCACTCAGCAGCGTTCACCTCCAGCAAGGGCCAGCCGCTTCCTCAAGACCCCTCGATGGGCTCCAGTGTGTGGAGGGCACCGAAGATGTCCGTCTGCACTTGCAGGTGAACGCTCTGCTAGTTAACACAGTTCTTCGTGATTCTTCGACTTCTGTCCACCTGCCGGATACTGTCTGTAACATTAATGGTGACTTCTTTTGCAGACATTCGCTTGGCATCTCTTTTAGCCTGTTAAAAAGGTTAACACCGTGTATCGAGTTAGTGGAAAATATCTGAATTTGCATTAATCTCTTGAGATTGCTACACACACACACACACACACACACACACACACACACACAGGCAAGAAGAATGACCCACAAGAACACATGCACATATACTCCTTTTCAAAGGTTTCTCTGTTGAAACTCTAATGCTGACCTAGCTCAGAGCCTGGATATTGGCAAGTTCAGTAAAACCCTGTTGAATGAATGCATTAATTATCGAAGGTCCATCAAAGGGTAATGTGAGAGGTTTCACAGCCAGCTTTACTATGGCAGTGAAGGGGTTGCGCTTTGGAGCCAGACAGGCGTGTAGTTAAATAATAACTAGATAATTTCACTATAAGCAAGCTTTTTTCTTTTTTAAATATTTCCTTTTCATCATAGAGTCTTTGTTTTTTTTTTTTTTTAAGTTTATTTACTTATTTTTGAGAGAGCGTGAGTGGAAAATGGGCAGAGAGAGGGAGAGAGAGAGAGAGAATCCCAAACAGGCTTTGCACTGTCACCATAGAGCCCATTCAGGGTTCGAACCCACTAAGCCCTGAGATCATGGCCTGAGCCAAAACCAAGAGTCAGATGCTTAACCAACTGAGCCACTCACGTGCCCCTGAGCAAGTTTCTTCTAACTCAACCCTCAGTTTTCTCACCTGTAAAATGGCGGATAATAACGGTATCTACCTCACAAGATTATTGTAAGCATTAAATAAGGTCATGCTTTGGGGTTCTCAGAATAATGCCGGTTGCTAAATAAACTTGACAATAAAAAAAAGATTCGGTAAGTATAATAAGTAAAAAGGAAGATAGATTATCTGCTTCTAAGTGAAGATAAGCCAATGATCAAATTCCAGAATTCATATTTAACACTATAATGCCGACTGAACTGTAGGCTCTTGTACGCTACGTGCCACACCTCAAGAGTTAATGTTAACTAGTGGGGAGTGATTTTTGTGCCCATTTTGCTCAACTGTACCCTTGGAGGGAGCGGAGGAATAGAGGTGAGAGGGATCTTGTGAGTCGTCTCCACCTCCGCAGTGGATCTGTGCTGCCCCATCCCCAGTCCTGGGAGACCTGCTGCCTAGCTACTAGGAGTGCAATCAGTAAATCATGTCCACTTGGCCCCTTCGGGTGCCTCAGCTACAGAAAGTCCCCTTACCCCGGGTCATGGTGGCCCGATGCAGGGGTATGAAGGCCTGGCCATTTTGGCGCAAAGCAGGCCATCCCTGACCAGCCACTTAGCTCCAGGGCTCCCGGTGGGGCGGGCTCAGCTGTGGCTACTGCTAGGCCTGTGTCTGGTTCATCTGTCCCTCTGCCCACTCCTGCTGCCATCCCTCCCGTCCGCAGGGGTTGACAAGGCATTTCCCCATGAGCATCCTGTATAATGTCTGCTTCCTGGAAAACACAGCCTCAGATCTGCAGAAGCATCTCCTGGGGCGAGAGCGCCTCCCTGCTGGGTGTGGATGTTGATGGATGCCTGTTTTTAACACAATATGGCGCCACGAATACAAGCAACAGCTTCGTCTGTAACACGTCCAAAGAAATGATGGACTAGTGCACCGTTGGAGAAAAATTAATTGCCTGGTTCATTTACTAACAAACGATATGTAGTTTGTAACATGTCGCATAAATCCCTTGTAATAGCTGCTGGAGACGACCCCTGCAGACTCTTTCCGCCTGGTGCGTCCATCCCCCAGATGCTGTGAGTGTTGCCTGCTAACTGCTCCCAGGAGCACCCATTTTTTAAGACTTGCTCTCATCTGATCAGAGCCACCTTTTTAAAAATTGTTATATTTATTTATTTTCCTTAGTTTACTGTCAAATTGGTTTACATATAACACCCAGTGCTCATCCCAACAAGTGCCCTCCTCCATGCCCATCACCCCCCATTCCCTCTCCCCCACCCCCATCAGCCCTCGATTTGTTCTCAGCGTTCAAGAGTCTCTCATGGTTTGCCTCCCTCCCTCTCCCAAACTATTTTTCCCCCTCTTCTCCCGCATCATCCTAAGTTAACTTCTTCCTAATCCACCTATACGTGCAAACATGGTATCTGTCCTTCTCTACCTGACTTATTTCACTCAGCATAACACCCTCCCTCTAGTTCCATCCATGTTGCTACACAAGGCCAGGTTTCATTCTTTCTCATTGCCATGTAGTATTCCATTGTATAGATAAACCGCATCTTCTTGATCCATTTGTCAGGTGATGGACATTTAGGCTGTTTCCATGATTTGGCTATTGTTGACAGTGCTGCTATAACATGGGGTACATGTGCCCCTATGCAGCTGCACTCCTGTATCCCATGGGTAAATTCCTAGCAGTGCTATTGCTGGGTCCTAGGGGAGGTCTAGTGTTAATTTTTTGAGGAACCTCCACACTGTTTCCCAGAGGGGCTGCACCAGCTTACATTCCCACCAGCAGTGTAGGAGGGTGCCCATTTCTCCACATGCTTGCCAGCATCTAGAGTCTCCTGATTTGTTCATTTTAGCCACTCTTGAGTGGCTTGAGGTGGTATCTCAGTGTGGTTTTGATTTGTATTTCCCTGATGAGGAGGGACGCTGAGCATTGTTTCATGTATCTGTTGGCCATCTGGATGTCCTCTCTGGAGAAGTGTCTGTTCATGTCTTCTTCCCATTTCTTCACTGGATTATTTGGTTTTTGGGTGTGGAGTTTGATGAGTTCCTTATAGATATTGGATACTAGCCCTTTATCTGATATGTCATTTGCAACTATCTTTTTCCATTCCGTCAGTTGCATATTAGTTTTATTGATTGTTTCCTTTCCTGTGCAGAAGTTTTTTACCTTGATGAGGTCCCAGTAGTTCACTTTTGCTCTTGATTCCCTTGCCTTTGGGGATGTGTCAAGTAAGAAAGTGCTGCAGTTGAAGTCAAGGAGGTTTTTTCCTGCTTTCTCTTCTAGGGTTTTGATGGTTTTCTCTCACCTTCACGTCCTTCATCCATTTGGAGTTATTTTTGTGTATGGTGTGAGAAAGTGATCTGGTTTCATTCTTCTGCATGTTGCTGTCCAGTTCTCCCAGCTCCATCTGTTAAAGAGGCTGTCTTCTTTCCATTGGATGCTCTCCCCCGCTTTGTCAAAGATTAGTTGGCCATGCATTTGTGGGTCCAATTCTGAGTTCTCTATTCTATTCCATTGGTCTATGTGTCTGTTTTTGTGCCAATACCCTACTGTCTTGATGATTACAGCTTTGTAGTCAAGGCTAAAGTCTGGGATGGTGATGCCTCCTGTTTTGATTTCCTTCTTTAATATTTACTTTGGCTATTCAGGGTCTTCTGTGGTTCCTTACGAATTTTAGGATAGTTTGTTCTAGTTTTGAGAAGAAAGCTGGTGCAGTTTTGATTGGGATTGCATTGAATGTGTAGATTGCTTTGGGTAGTAATGACATTTTAACAATCTTTATTCTTCCAACCCATGAGCATGGAACATTTTTCCATTTCTTTGTGTCTTCTTCGATTTCCTTCTTAAGTTTTCTATAGTTCTCATCATACAGATCTTTTACATCTTTGGTTAGGCTTATTCCTAGGTATTTTATGTTTTTTTTGTGTGGTTGTGAATGGGATCAGTTTCTTGATTTCTCTTTCTGTTGCTTCATTATTGGTGTATAAAAATGCAACCGATTTCTGTATGTTGATTTTGTATCCTGCAACATTGCTGAATTCTTGGATCAGTTCTAGTAGGCTTCTGGTGGAGTCTGTCAGGTTTTCTATGTAGAGTATCATGTCGTCTGCGAAGAGTGAAAGTTTGACTTCTTTGCCATCTCTGATGCTTTTATTTCCTTTTGTTGTCTGACTGCTGATGCTAGGACTTCCAGCACTATGTTAAATAACAGTGGTGGGAGTGGACAGCCCTGTCGTGTTCCTGGTCTCAGGGGGAAAGCTCTCAGTTTTTCCCCATTGAGGATGATGTTAGCTGAAGGCTTCTCATAGATGGCTTTTTTGACGTTTAGGTAAGTTCCTTCTATCCCGACTTTCTTCCAGGGTCTTTATTAAGAAAGGATGCTGTATCTTGTCAAATGCTTTTTCTGCATCTATTGACAGGATCATATGGTTTTAATCTTTTCTTTTGTTAATGTTATGCATCACTTGGACTGATTTTCAAATATTGAACGAGCCCTGTAACCCAGGAATGAATCCCACTTGATCATGGTGGATAATTCTTTTTATGTGCTGTTGGATTCGATTTGCAAGTTTCTTGTGGAGGATTTTTGCATCTGTATTCATCAAGGATCTTGGCCTGTAGTTCTCTTTTTTTTCTGGGTCTCTGTCTGGCTTGGGAATCAAAGTGATGCTGGCTTCATAAAATGAGTCCGGAAGTTTTCCTTCTATTTCTATTTTTTGGAATAGCTTGAGAAGAATGGGTATTAATTCTGTTTTAAATGTCTGGTAGAATTCCCCAGGGAAGCCATCTGGCCAAGGGTTCTTATTTGTTGGGAGATTTTTGATAACTGATTCGATTTCCTCACTAGTTATGGGTCTGTTCTGATTTTCTGTCTCTTCCCGTGTTTAGTGAGTGTGTGTTTAGGAATTTGTCCGTTTCTTCTAAGTTGTCTAGTTTGTTCTTCTAGTTGTCCAGTTTCATAGTATTCTCTGATAATTGCTTGTATTTCTGAGGATTTGGTTGTAATAAGTCCTTTTTCACTCATGATTTTGTCTACTTGACTGCTCTCTCTTTTCTTTTTGAGAAGCCTGGCTAGAGGTTTGTCAATTTTGTTTATTTTTTCAAAAAACCAACTCTTGGTTTCGTTGATCTGTTCAACTGTGTTTTTGGATTCTACATTGTGTATTTCTGCCCTGATTTTTATTATTTCTCTTCTCCTACTGGGTTTTGGGTGCTCTTGCTGCTCTCCTTCTAGTTCCTTTAGGTGAGCTGTTAGATTTTGTACTTGTGCTTTTTCTAATTTCTTTAAATAGGCCTGGAGTGCAATGTACTTTCCTCTTAGGACTACCTTTGCCACATCCCATAGAGTTTGGATTGTTGTATTTTCATTTTCATTTGTTTCCATATATTTTAAAATTTCTTCTCTAATTGCCTGATTGGCCCATTTGTTCTTTAGTAGGGTGTTCTTTTTTATTTTTTTAGCTGCCCAAGATATCACTTTATTTTTTTTTATTTTTTTAATTTTTAAATTTTATTTATTTTTTATTTTTATTTTTTTACAAATAGTTTATTGTCAAGTTGGTTTCCATATAACACCCAGTGCTCATCCCCACAAGTGCCCTCCTCCATGCCCATCTCCCCCCTCCCCCCCACATCCATTAGTCCTCAGTTTGTTTCTCAGCATTCAAGAGTCTCTCATGGTTTGCCTCTCTCCCTTTCCCCCACCATTTCCCCTCTTCTTCTCCCCCATGGTCTTCCGTTAAGTTCCTCCTAATCCTCCTATACGTGCAATTTGTCCTTCTCTGCTTGACTTATTTCGCTCAGGATAACACCCTCAAGGTCCATCCATGTTGCTACACATGGCCAGATTTCATTGTTTCTCATTGCCATGGAGTATTCCATGGTATAGATAAACCACATCTTCTTGATCCATTCGTCCGTTGATGGACACTTAGGCTCTTTCCATGTTTTAGCTATTGTTGAGAGTGCTGCTATGAACATTGGGTACATGTGCTCCTATGCATCAGCATTTCTGTATCCCTTGGGTAAATTCCTAGCAGTGCTATTGCTGGGTCATAGGGGAGTTCTATTGTTAGTTTCCTGAGGAACCTCCACACTGTTTTCCAGAGGGGCTGCATCAGTTTGCATTCCCACCAACAGTGTAGGAGGGTGCCCGTTTCTCCACATCCTCGCCAGCATCTAGAGTTCTCTGATTTGCTCATTTTAGCCACTCTGACTGGCGTGAGGCGGTATCTCAGTGTGGTTTTGATTTGTATTTCCTAGTAGGGTGTTCTTTAACCTCCATGTTTTTGGAAGGTTTTCCCGACTTCTTCCTGTGACTGATTTCAAGTTTCATAGCATTGTGATCTGAAAGTGTGCACGGTATGATATTAATTCTTTTATATTTATTTAGGGCTGCTTTATGTCCCAATATGTGATCTATCTTGGAGAATGTGCCATGCGCACTTGAGAAGAAAGTGAATTCCATGGCATCAGGATGTAGAGTTCTAAACATATCTGTCAGATCCATCTTGTCCAATGTGTCATTCAGGTCTATTCTTTCTTTAGTGATTTTCTGTCTAGTTGATCTATCCATTGCTGTAAGTGGAGTATTAAAGTCCCCTGCTATTAGCACATTCTTATCCATAATATTGTTTCTGTTTGTGATTGTTTAATATATTTAGGTGCTCCCATATTCGGTGAATAGACATTTATAATTGTTAGTTCTTCCTGATGGATAGACCCTGTAATTATTATATAATGCCCTTCTTCATCCCTTGTTACTGTCTTTACTTTAAAGTCCAGTTTGTCTGATATAAGTATAGCTACTCCAGCTTTCTTTTGACTTCCAGTAGCATGAGATATATTTCTCCATTCCCTTACTTTCAATCTGAAGGTGTCCTCCAGTCTAAAATGAGTTTCTTGAAGACAGCAAATAGATAGATTTTGGTTTTTTTTTTTTTTAACCATTCTGCTACCCTATGTCTTTTGATTGGAGTATTCAGTCCATTTACATTCAGTGTTATTATTGAAATATATGGATTTAGAGTCATTGTGTCCTTTATGGGATTCATGCTTGTGGTGTTGCTCTAGCATCTTGTGTTCCTTGCAACATTTCCCTCTGAGAGTCTCCCTCAGGATTTCTTGTAGGGCTGGTTTAGTGGTGACAAATTCTTTCAGTTGATGTTTATTTGGAACAACTTTTATCTCTCCTTCTATTCTGAATGACAGGCTTGCTGGATAGAGGATTCTTGGCTGCATATTTTTTCTGTTCATCACATTGAAGATCTCCTGCCATTCATTTCTGGCCTGCCACGTTTCAGTAGATAGTAGATAGAAACCACTCTGATAGGTTTCCCTTTGTATGTTAGGGCCCTTTTATTCCTAGCTGCTTTCAGAATTCTCTCTTTGTCCTTATATTTTGCCAGTTTCACTATGATATGTCATGCAGAAGATCGATTCAAGTTACGTCTGAGGGGAGTTCTCTGTGCCTCTTGACATTCAACGTCTTCTTCCCTCCTCAGGTTGGGGAAGTTCTCTGCTATAATTTGTTCCCGGACTCCGTCAGCACCTTTCCCTCTCTCTTCCTCTTCTGGGATTCCTATGATATGGATATTGTTCCATTTGATTGTATCGCTGAGCTCTTGAACTCTCCTGGATCAGTTTATCTCTCTTTTTCTCAGCTTCCTCTTTTTTATAATTGTGTCTTCTAAATCACTCATTCTCTTTTCTGCCTCTTCAATCCACGATTGGACACCTCCATTTTATTATGTATCTCATTTATGGCATTTTTTAAATTCACAACTACTTTTAAGCTCCATAGTCTTTGTAGCAATAGTTTCTCTGATGTCTTCCATGCTTTTTTTTCAAGCCCAGCGATTAATTTTATGACTATTGTTCTAAATTCTTGTTCAGTTATGTTGCTTATATCTTTTTTTAGCAGTTCTTTAGCTGACATTTCTTCCTGGAATTTCTTTGGAGGAAAGTTCTTCTGTTTCGTCATTTTGGTTAACTTTCTATCTTTTGTTAATTTTAAAAGCTTGTTATGCACTCTGCCCCTGTAGGTGCTGCTGTATTAGGGCAGGCTCTTTGAGTGTCCAGGGCCTGTCCATTCAGGAAGTGTTCTTTTAATGGTGTCTCTTGTTGAGACTTTGGTTATTTTGTTTCCCTACTCGTAGTGGTATTTGGGAATCTCCACCATGTGTACTTTGGCTTGTTTCTTTAGGTAGCTTTTCCTTCCCAGTGTATTCTGTCTCTTTATCTTCCCAAACTCCTGTGGCTCAGTGTCCTATGACTTTAGGCCTTCTCTGTTCGAGAGATGGGTGCAAACGAAATGCACGGAGCTCCCTACTTCTCCGCCATCTTGCCCCCGTCCTGATCAGAGGCACCTTGCTCAGAAATGCCACAGAGGTCACCACTAATTCCTGGAGATAGCCCAAAGCCAATGTCTGATTGTTGGGGATACAAAAGGCTGGCCCTGTTGCCTCAAGGGGATATCAATCCATGATGTCTTCATGCTCCAGCGCCCCTGTGGGATCAGACTCTCTGTGGGATTCAGCAGAGCTCACAGATTTGCTGAACTGGGCCCATTCCATTTCCTTTAGTACCATATACATTACTCTTTTTTTTCTTTCTTGGTGTTTATTTATTTTGAGAGAGGTGGGGAGGGGTAGACAGAGAGGGAGAGAGAATCCCAAGCAGGCTACGTGCTGTCAGTGCAGAGCCTAACATGGGCTCCATCTCATGAAACGTGAGGTCATGACCTAAGCTGAAATCAAGAATTGGACGCTTAACCACAGAGCCACCCAGATGCCCTGAGAGTCCTCTTTCAATCAATTGCTTGCACAAGAATCCTCATCGTAGGCTCTGCTTCTAGGGAATTTGACCGAAGTATACTTACTGAGTGATTTGAGGGGTATTTAAGGGATGATATTGACGATATGCAATTTGAGTCTTACCCATTGATTTCATGAGCTAGGATTTCATTGTTTTCCTCTTCATGTTCCCAGTGCCTATTACTATCTGCGACAGATCTCATTTTAGGTTTAGTTGAATTAGTTGAATTAGTGGATGAATGAATGAATGAGCACACTGCACTTGTCAATGTCCCCTTCCTTTTCCAACCAGAAGTCAATGCTGTTTAAGGATTCAGTCTTACACTCAGCTCTTCCAAGCCAGAACTGGTGCCAGAGCTAGCACTGACTTGGATGGGTTTATTTTTCCCTAAAAGCAGAGAACTCATCAAGTCCCACCACCAGTTTGGTTTTTCCTAAAGAAAAGTGTGGCAATTATGAGGCTGATGCCCTCAGATTTCCATTTCGGGTGTAACTTCATATAAGCTTTGAGGACTAGGGTGCAGAATAGAGACACAGAGGCTGTATTTGAAATGAGCCAAGGTGACAGCAGCATTCCTCTCAAACTGGTGGGCAGTAAGAGAGCTTTCCAGAATGGAAACGTAAACTTTCCAAATGGCATAACTGCTTTTCTTTAGAGTTGCTGGCAGGATTCACAAAAGGTTAGTAAAGATTATACACAGCAAATGCTCTGCTCTATATTTCAGTCTGCTTTTCTAAGCTTAAAACTAGAAGCAAAAATTTAATAGTTGCATGATTCTTAAGTTCCTAGCCTGTTCAAGTAGAGAGTAAAAGGCTATACAATAGTCATTCCCAGAACAGCCAGAGAGCATGTATGGTTTTAATCTCAAGCACAATGGGGCAATTCCTTATTTTTCTTTTTGCAATTTCTTTTCTTTTTTGTTTAATGTTTATTTATCTTTGAGAGAAGAGCAAGGAAAGGGCAGAGGGGGGGGGGGGACAGAGGATCCAAAGCAGGATCTGCAAAGTGGGCTCTGTGCTGACAGCGGCGAGCCCGATGTGGGACTCGAACCCACAAACCGAGAGATCATATCCCGAGCCAAAGTCGGCTCTTCAACCGACTGAGACACCCAGGTGCCCCTTCCTTTTGTAATTTCTTAAATCTGTATGTCCGAGGAAGCCTGCCCTATGGGTGGTGTTCAGAGAGCAAGCTTTGGGGCCAGACAGACCTGGACTGAGGGCAAGGCTTTGTCACCACTTAGCTGTCACAAAACATGTTGCCTTAACCTCTGAGTCTCAGTGCCCTTACCTGAAAAATCAGGAGATAATGCCTGATTCTCTGTGAGGCTTTTGGGGAGAATTAAGCATGTCACTTAGCATTAATAGAGTAACCAACTTCTCCTGGGTTGACCCAAATTGACCCATTTTATTTTATTTTATTTTATTTTTTAAATGTTTTATTTATTTCTAGGAGAGAGAGAGAGAGAGAAAGAGACAGCATGAGCAGGGGAGGGTCAGAGAGAGAGGGAGTCACAGACTGAAACAGGCTCCAGGCTCTGAGCTGGCAGTCAGCACAGAGCCCGACGTGGGGCTCGAACCCACGAACCGCGAGATCATGACCTAAGCGAAAGTCGGACGCTTAACCGACTAAGCCACCCAGGTGCCCCTAAATTGACCCATTTTAAAACGGGAAGTCCTACATTCTGGGAGCCTGCTCAGGGCCCTGCAAACCAGAACCATCAGCTGCCCCAGTTAGATGTAACATTAATTCTGTTTGCAAAATGATGATGTCGAACATTCTAAATTTAAATGGAAAGCCTTCTTCTTCTACCTAAACTTTGGCTGTTGCTACTACTATGTCCAAACAACAAGGATGATAACTCTGCAAGGTGTGCATGTGGATAAAAGACACCGGAGTTCTGGACTCCAGTGATGGGTACAGGTTCTACGCCATGAACAAGTCCCCTTTCAATCAGTTACACTGTATCAATTCTTCCAAATTAAACATTAGAACACAGGGCATTCTCTTGGAAGTGTTTTATAAAACAGAAGCTTTCAATCCAGAGGCATCAGCAGAAAGGCGCCCACCCCTTTCACGGCAGCACAGACCTTCAGGAGGTCGGTGGTTGCTGTAATCTAGTTACAAGTCGGAAATCTCAGATTTCAAGCCCAGAGGAGAGGGAGAAAAGATGAGACAGAGGACTGTAATGCCAGATTATTTTCTCTAGAAGCCCTGAGGAGCTGCTTTGCCCTCCTACAAAAGAAGGGCTATATGGATACGTGGAACAATTGTCCCCTTTATTCCTCAGAACCTCTGACACTTTAGGGGCACCTGGTTGGCTCAGTCGGTGAAGTGCCAGACTTCGGCTCAGGTCATGATCTCATGGTTTGCGGGTTTGAGCCCCCTTGTCGGGCTCTGTGCTGACAGCTCAGAGCCTGCAGCCTGCTTCAGATTCTGTGTCTCCTTCTCTCTGACCCTCCCCTGCTCATTCTCTGTCTCTGTCTCTCTCAAAAATAAACAAACATTAAAAAAAGAACCTCTGACATTTTGTACTATACATATTTTCCTCTCTGATGTGGTTCTCAGCCAGCCATACCCTTCTTATTTAACATCCCACTCTCTTTATTTAACTAAGAAAACATGTCCCAATTGCAATTACTGGCTTAAAAAAATCTTCTGGCTCCCAGAGCAGTGAAGAGAGAAACCTATTTGGCACCTTTCTTCTTCTGTGGCTGTCTGCTAATTCAGTCCTTGCTCCACTTCTAAAATCCTTGTTTTGTGAGTTTTGTCACCACCGACTCTTGTTAATGGGCCACCTCTTATTTCTCACTCAGTTTTACCGCTTTTCTGTTCTTCCTTCTGCCTCATTTTAATTTCTGCAGGTGTAGAACTCCGTGAATCATGGATTTTAGTCCTCCTGATACTGCCTCTTTAATTAAAAGTAATTTATTGGCTGCCATCTCTCAAGGGTAACCAAAGCGTTCCCAGCAGCCTCACATCCAGATGGGCTGTTTCTCTGGGGGCTTAGAGGTCAATGACCCAGCTCATTCCCCGTGGCAGCGGGAGCTGTGTGGCTGTCCCGTGGAGGCCTGGACTTGGGGGTGTGGCTGAGTCCACTCAGCCTTCTCTCATCTTCCCCTCAAATGGGAATACACATGCTCTCAACTTTCCTTTGACTCCACAGGTATATTTATCCCCAACACGGCATCATATGGACCGCTCCACATTTCCTCACGCACAATAAAGAGAAGCAAGGCTTACGGAGATTATGATTTATCAGACAGCAATTTTTCGGTATAAGTGTATTTTTTTTTATTTATGAAAGATGTACATAATTCTGGTAAAAGAAATTCAAAGAGTAGAGAAGGGCACAATGAAAAGTAACACTGCTCCCACACTCTGGCCATGTTTGCACCTTCCCCAGGGGTAACCACAGCTAATGATTTCTCATGGAACGTTTCGGAGCTTTTCTAAGCATATATGAGCTGCGGGCCTTCCTATTCTCTCTCCCAGTGTTCTTTACTCCCCTTCTGGCCTTCAACCATGGCTTGCATTACATTTTTGCTGGTCTACTTGTGTATTTTCTATATCTTCATCAGATTATAAACTTCAAGAAAATAGGGACCCAATCTGTTGTGTTCGCCATGGGATCCCCAGAATACAATTTAGTGCGTAACATAGAATAGACACCCAATAAATAACCTGACGAACACAGTATGAAAAGAAACCTTCAGAAAGAAAGAGAAAACAATTCCTGGGAACAGCACTTGTTTGCACTGCCCTGCCCTAGAACTTTCCTACAGTGTTTGCATTATGCTTACAATTGATCATTTCTTGCGCCATCCCTGAGAGACGGCCAGAAATGGCATTGTGGTCCCTTTCCTGATGAGGCAGCAGAAGTCACTTAAGGCAACATAAGTTGCCCAAGGCCAATGTCAATATAGGGGGTGGGTTGAACTAAAGATGGCAGTCTTGGGTCCCACATCCAGCCTCTCACCGCTCTGCCAAAGATTATTCTGGATTCTCCGCCGTTTTGTTTTTGGTGATGAGAATGGAGAGCATGGGGTTTGGAGGCAGATAGACCCGAGTTTGAAATCCGACACAGACAAATCACTCCTTCCTGTGCCATGTTGGCCGAGTACCTAACAGTTCTGAGCCTGTTTTCCCTAGAGGGAAATGCAGCTGCTTCCCCCTAGGTGAGGGGTAGGTTGGTGCCCTACATGGTGTGTAAGCGTCATTGTAGACACTCTGAAAATATCAGCTCCCTCTTCTCCTTCCCAAAAGCTTGAAGATCAAGCCTTGTCAGCTGCTACTCAAGACATTTTTCTTCTTTTCAGTCAAGCTCCATTAAAGGGAGACAGACAATAACATCTAGCTGTTACAAAATTCTGGGATTTTATTTGCTGCTGCTTCAAGGCATTAATTTGAGGTCATCAGGCAACTGTTTTTTAAGTTTATTTATACTTGAGAGAGAGAGAGAGAGAGTGAGAGAGAGAGAGCAGGAGAGGGACAGAGAGAGAGGGGGGGGGAGAGAAAGAGAGAGAGAGAGAGGATCCTAAGTAGCCTCCACACTGTCAGCACAGAGCTCAACATGGGGCTCAAATTTACAAACTGTGAGATCATGACCTGAGCTGAAACCAAGCCAGATGCTCACCAACTGAGCCACACAGGCGCTCCCATCAGGAAATAACTGATCTCAGCAACTCCACCGGGGGCCAGGATGCTAGCCTCCAAATGCGGGGGTCAGATCACCCCATAGGCAAAAAACTCTCCAGAAGTCCCCAAGCCTGGAGCAAATCCTGTGCAGACCACAGCCCCACACAAGGTTCTCACTTAGGGGATTTTATCCATCAGGTAGTGAGTGCCAAATGGAGTGTTGCTTTCCGACTTGAACCTCAGGTAGATCACACACTAGGAAAGCAGCAAAAGGTGCTTGAGAGAAAGCACAGGACCCCACAGAACAGTCATCAGTCACATGATGGAGGTGCTGGAGGGGGGCTGGGTAGGAGTGGTACCGTGGGAAACCTTTCTAATCCTTGTGAATATTAAGCCAATCCCATCTAGTCAACATGTACTTAGGAAGCACATACTAGGTGCAGAACCCTGAAGCAGGCCCAGGGGCAAGGGACTAAAGAATATATTAGAGGGTCTTCTAATCGAATTGGTTTCTCTGCAGACCCTTAGATGAATAGTCAGTCTTGTAATTCCTCACCTATATAAGGTAGCAGCCAGTATATGGATGCATATATAGAGGTAGTGGAAGTCACTACACACACACACACACACCCACACACACACCCCCCCACACACACACACCCTCCACATCCCTTTACTGCTAAATTGTCTCCTTTACCCATGCTCGAACTAGAATGTGCATCGAAGTGGCCTTCTGACAGGTCTCCCTCTCTGGTTTTCCTCAGTGGTTTCTTTTGTCCCCACCTTCCTTTTGATGACATGTTTTTGTTTTCCTAAGAGAAACTCCTATTTACTTTCCAAACTCTTCTCCTATATCTCATATTACCACCACCCAGGAGAGATTCTGGGCTTGTCCCACCCTCCTTTCTGGATCAGGCCTCCCTCTCTGGCCACGGCCATTTCTGTGAGGCCTCACCCATCGTCCCTGGACTGGACGGAACCTTGACGCCAGTCAGACACTGGGTGTGGGGGGAGGGGGAGCAGAAAGAGAGAGCTCCTTAGCTGAGAACCAGACATCGGCCAAGTTCTTCAGCACAGTCTGGTGGCCGCTTCACCAAGAACAATAAAGCAACTCAAAATGACTCAGTTTCTGAAGACTCGAAGGCTCAATGGGAGGCCAGCCACACAGTCACGCTTTATCTGCTCAGAGCAGATCCTCATACATGTTTCGACCTTAGCCAAATACTTGAAGAGATGGTTCTGGGGCAGCAAAAGAGGGATCCTAAGCCTGAGAAATTGGCACATTCAAGAGCAAAGCTTTGGAGGCAGTGCAGACTTCCTGAACAATCAATTAGCAGCTAAGAACTTCCTCGGGTGTTCTTACTGAGCTCAGGGAAGGAGCTGGGGGAAGGAGGCCCAGTCAATGATTACTAAGGTGCTGAAATGTCTCAAAGGCCCCAAGGGACTGGGGGAAGTCAAGGAGCAGTAGAGAAAGAGAAAGTGCTCTCTATGGAGACTGTTCTCATTCGCGAAAGATCGTTTTTGTCACATCTTTTTTGCTAGTTGTCACCTGTTAACACCAGGCACAAGACAGAGGCCAGAAGGAACTGAAATAAGGAAGCTAAGGCTTGTTTGATGGGACAGAAGTGGAGTGCGGCCCAGAACACGAGATGCTGTTGCTCACAGCAATTAGCACCACTCGCTGTCCCCGTCACTCTTAGGGAAGCAATCTGAACCTCTGGGTGGCATCTGTGTGAAACATAGGGGTTGCCCTCCCCTCCTAGTGGTCTTTTGTTTCCTTGAAATAAATAGCACTATTTCAAATTGATAAAGCTGTTGTTCGTTTATTTTATATTGTCTGACACCCCAGCCTTACCCCATTAAAACTGGCAGCTACTTTGGAGTAAAGGTCACGTGTGCCTTTTCCACTCCCGGACCCTTGGCATAAGAACAACACCTGGCACATAGATGCAACTCAGTGGAAGAACATTACAAGAACGAATCCAAAGAATGCTTTTAGGAACTGACATTTTCCAGGGCTACCAAAGATTGCTTTTAACACTCAAACCTGTTTTGTAAATCTGAATGGGACACTGCAGTACGCAAGTGCATAAAGATGCACACTTCACGCACAGGTTCCTCTGGAGAAAGAAAGTTTTAAAAAGTGCCCGAAGTCCATTATCCAGGTGGCCTGATGGTAAACAGGGGGACACCGTGAAACGGTAATAGGTCATCCTGGGCGGGTAGAGAAAGATGGAAGAGGCGAGTGGATACTGCCTGAGTAGGACGCTGAAAACGCAGGAAGCTTTAGCCCAGAGTATAGACCAGCTAGGAAGAGACAGAATGCCGAAGGGCACAGAGGGTTTAGTAAGAAACGATTATCACTGAGCAGTTTCACAGCTGAGAGCTGTGTTGGTATGAGACATCTCTGCGGACAGAAACTTCAACCAGAGGTAAACATGTCTTGTAAATTCACGCTGTAGATAGAAAAGCTTTGCCACGGCTTTCGAGGAACTTGAGACGTCAGGTGGCTGGTGAGGTCTCGGGACACAGAGGCCACTGATACACTTCAGCAATTGTCCTAACACGCAGAACCGAAGCCGTCTGCTCCCTGATCTTACTTGGGAAGTAGTTACAACATAGCCATTGCTCACTGCATTGTGAAAACAAGCCCCGCAGATGGCTTATCCGTGAGTGCCACTTGTGCTGGTCAGGTGTGTGTATAGGTCCTCACTCCCTCCCCCAGGGCGGAATCCACCATGTGTATGTGTGTGTGTGTGTGTGTGTGTGTTTGTGTGTGTGTATGTGTGTGGTGGGGACTGCTTCCCTTGGCTATTTCTGAGTCTCTTTTCTCGTCTGTAAACTGGAGATAATATCAACATTTTAGAGTCATTGTGAGGATTGAGTGAGATAATATAACAAAGTGCTTAGTATCCTATACCTGCCTGCAAGGTTGTTATCACAGGCCTAAGGAAGACTGAGCACAACTTAATGGCTTTAAGTTCTTATGTTCCATAACTGGAATTCACCCACTGCTGGTTAGCATGCAAAATGGTATAACCACTTTGGAAAACTAGTTGTCAGTATCTATAAAAGTATAATATATCCCCATCTTATGAGCCAGCAACTCTATTCCTAAGTATATACCAAAAAGAAAGGAATGTCCATCAAAAGGGCGGCACAAGAATGTTAATAGCTGTGTTGTTCACAATAGCTCCAAACCGGAAACAACTTTAATGTCCTTCAAGTAGAATGGTCACATTTACAGACCAAAATAGACATAACAATGAAAATGAAGAAATCTTTGCAACTCACAATACCATAGATGACACTCACTAGCATTGTACTGAGCAAAAGAAGGCAGACCCAAAAGAGCACGTACCATACGATTCCATTTATAAAAGTCTAAAACATAAATAAAACTGGTCTATAATGCCAGATGTCAGAAGAGCGGTTAGGTTGCAGGGGTGGACAGTGACTGGCACATCCCAGTCACCATGGTGAGGGGCGCGAGGGAGATTTCTGGGGTAGTGATAATGTTCTATGCTTTCATACGGATGATGGTACCTGGGTGTGTCATCTGATAAAAACTCATTGCCCTTAGGACCGACATGGGTGTTTTCTTGATGTACTGTTACGTGTGGTAGATAGCATTACTGCCCTCAATCCTTTGCTGTCTCTCCCCTGGGGACAACGTATACTCCCTTGCCCTATGGATGTTGGGCTTAACCATGTGACCTGTCTGGGCCAATAGGAGATTAGGTGGCATGATATGAGCAGAGACAGGAAAAGTGTTCCAGAAGTTTGGTTTTGCCCTCTCGGTTTTCTACCATAGTCATGAGAAGATACACCTCAGAGAGCTGCTGTGTTTTGGGCCTGATTCCCAAAATAATATACATGGAAGAGATTAAGCTACACTTGGAGCCTGGAGTGAGGCCTAGCCATTCAAGTGGCAGCTGACTGCAAGAGGGGAAAAAAAGATTGTTGTTTGAAGCTACTGGACACTGGTGTGCTTGGAGTGCAGCGTTACTGTGGCCATAGCTGACTGATACCTTCTTCTGCAATAGCATCTCTATGCTCCATCTCTGTAATAGTCACCTGTTTCGATTTAAAGTCCCTGGCACCCACCTCCAGCACTTCTAGCAACTATGTCATAAGTCAAATGAACCGTTTCCTTTTCTGTGGGTTAGTGGTGATGCTTATTCTAAGATGCTCTTGGAAGAATTTAAGGCACCAGCAGACCCAAAAGCACTTGGCAAATTGCAGAGCACAATTTTAAGATGATGAAGTATGGAGCCAGGAACCAAGTGTGTGTGGATGACCCCACACACCAGGCAAAGCTGCTCCCTGCCGACCATGACCCATCTGGACTCAAAGGGTGACAGCACATGTGTCGGGAGGAAGGTAGGGAGTGAAAGTCAAGGCCTGCACTAGAGTAGTCACTGAGCTTCTGAGCACAGTTCTGTGGGGCCTACCCTTGGGAGAGACAATGGTTATTAGGTCTCGAGAAGGCCAGCTCAGAGAGGGCGCCTGGGTGGCTCAGTTGGTTAAGCGTCTGACTTGATTTCAGCTCAGGTCATGAGTTCGCGGTTCTTAAGATCTGAGCCTCACGTGGGGCTCTGTGCTGACAGTGTGGAGGCTGCTTGGGATTCTCCTCTCTCTCTCTCTTTCTGCCCCCTCACACTTGCACGTGCCATCTCTCTCTCTCTCTCAAAATAAACTTTAAAAAAATTGCTATTAAAAGGCCAGCTCATGCACAGGCCAAGCAGGCGATACAGGACCACAGGAAGGTCAACCTCAAGTCCACCTCCCCCACCCATGTCTTTCTACAGTGTCTGAAGAGCCAGCACCGGTGTTCCATTTCACCAGGTTGCAGTGCTGTGTCCCTACGCACCCCTTGCTGATCCTTGCTGCCTTCCTTATGGCACTTCCCAGTTTACGAAGAGCAGTCCCTGCTGTTCTCTCATTTTGGAATGATTTCTGGTGTGTGGCTAAGGAACCTGAGACTCTGAGAGATTAAGTGGGTCCTGCCAGGCCACTTAGTTAATGAGCATCAGAGCTGAATTTGCAACGGGTTTTCTAACCAAGGGTTAAAGAGGCAACTCACTCATGGGAGCAAGACTTCTATTGATAGAGAACGGGCTGCAGCCTCAGAAAACAGGCGGCACTGGCCCCACTGGCCCCACTGGCCCCAGGCTCAGGACCAGTACATTTTGACAGGGGAGGTGGGGGAGGAGGTGGGGTTTGGACAATCAGCATCAGGTGAGCAGCGACTCTGCAGAGGATGGGGCATGGGGATGAGGAAGGGGTGGAGGAGGAAGGGAGGAAGAGGAGGAGGCCCCCCACTTCCTCCAACCCACTCCCCCACCCTGGAGGCTGTGGGGGGCCTTTTAAGGGCATTCTTTCCCCGGGGAGTAAGCAGGGCCAACCGGAGGAGCGCGCCCCAGCAAGAGCTCTGGGTGAAAGGGAAGAATGCAAAGGATGCCCGCTGGCTCGGGGGGGCCAGCCAGAAACAACTAGTCGTCTGCCGGTGATGCTGCCGCCGCATTCTGCAATGACAGCCCCCCTAGGGGACGCTCCCACCGCCTGCCTGGAGAAAGGGTGTGCCGTAAAACGTCCGGCTCACCTCCTACCACACCGGTCTTCTCTCTCCTTCCCGGTCAACCCTGAGCCCTGCAACCACCCAGCCGAAGCCTGGTTCTGGTATCCAGCGCAGCCCCCGGTGCCAGGACGGTGAGAGCCGCGGTGAAAAGGAGATCCCTGAACAAAGATGTATTTAAACAAACACACGTTTTCCCCTTCAGAGTGCAGATAGCAAGGGCCCATTTCCCCTGATTCATAAAAACATAGCAAACCTCAAGGCAGGGGTTGGGGTGGGGTGGGGTCCTGCCATTTTCTTTGCAACAACCTTCACACGGGGGGCATGGAGAATTTCCACCGCTGTCCCTGCCTCTTCCCCGGGTGCCATCTCGGTACGCGTAGCCCAGTACCGAAGCAAGCTTCTCCCCTGGCTCCAGTCCCATGTGGGTTCTGTGGCTGTCACCTACCTCCGTGGTACGAAGGCCATTCTGTTTCTGGGTCAGAGGGCCTGAGGTGAGGCTCTGGGGATTCGAGCACTGGGTCCCACAGCTCATCTTCTTCTCCGGATTGGATATTCCACCTGGGGCTGTAGATCGGGGCACGCCATTGGAGGACGGTCCATCTTCCAGCACACCTTGGGGAGGGAAGTGAAGGATGACATGTGACAGTTGCCATAAACAATCCCCAAGAGTGTGTGGAAAAAACCCACAAAGAAAATAAGTCACCAGAATCCCAGCATGCAGCACTACCCTTTTCTAAAAGAATATGTGTGTGTTTTAACAAAAATGAGACTTTAAAATAATTTTGTAAACTGAAATGTTTATGTAACAATACATCAATGACATTTTTCCATTCAATTAAATATTCTGCCATAGTAGTTTTCACACTTAGACTGCCATCGTGTAGATGTGTTATCTATCTATCTATTTATTTATTTATTTATTTATTTATTTATTTATTTTAAGGAAGTTCTATGCCCAACATGGGACTTGAACTCATGATCCCAAGATCAAGAGTTGGACGATCAACCAACTGAGCCAGCCGGGCGCCCTTGTGTCACCACTTATTCAGTCCCCCCCAGCTTGGTTGTTTTCACAATAAATGTTACTGTGTTTGAAATTCCTTGGGGTTAAAGCTTTATTCTTAATTCCTTCCTTAATATTTATTCCTACAAGGGGAATTACTGGTTGTACAGAGTTTTTATACTCAAGTCCATCTCAAGATCTTGGACTGAGCATGTGTTTCTTCCATGACAAATGGCAAGCAATGATAGAATGAGGTTAACTACACTGAAAAGCAAGAGGGCGACACCAAGGAATTCATGGATGATGAGTATCTGATGGAAAAGAGAAAAGGGGGCCCAGGAAGCACGAGGGAGGGAGAGCTACCAGGTGGGAGACTAGAAGCCAGCAGAGGCTCTGCAACAGCCACACGAAGGCCAAGGGCCTGAGGCCAGGCAGCAATGACGCAGTGGGCTGTGAGGCGGGATACTGTGATAAGATAAGAAATACATATTTGGTCTTTTGCCTCAGTTCCTGGCATCGAGCTCCTAAAGCCCTGGTCATCTCCTGAGTGACGGGGTGGGGGGCGGGGAGCATCTTCTGTTACCACACTGGGTCTTTGCTCCAGTTCACGACACAGAGCTCCTCCATCCCTTGGAATTGTGCAAGTGATAGAAGATAGGGGCGCCATCTGTTCTAATGAAGCAACTGAATGATAGCCTCAGGTTAGGGGCTGCTTGCCAGAAAGAGCTAATCTTGACCAGGAGCTCCGAACTCCAAGTGGAAACAGCCTACCAAACACTTGGCAAGACAAATACAAAGAAAACTCAACCTAGACAGAGCTTAGTGAAATTTCAAACACCATTATTAACAAGAAAAAGCTTCAGAAGTGGGGGGGAAAATGAAACAACAGTGAGATCAACATTACGTTTTTTTCCCCCTGAAGCTTATTTATTTATTTTGGGAGGGGAGGGGCAGAGAAAGAGGGAGAGGAAGAATCCCAAGCAGGCTCCACTATCAGTGCAGAGCCTGATGTGGGGCTTGAACCCCCAAACCGCGAGATTATGACCCAAGTTGAAAATCAAGTTGGATGCTTAACCAACTGAGCCATCCAGGTGTCCCAACATTAGACTTATTATCAACAACTAGTGGATGTAAGAAAATATGGAACAGTGTCCTCAAGATTTCAAAGGATTTGCACATTTTAAAGTCTTTTGTGATACACTGCCAGATTTACCTCTATGAATTTTTCTTCAATTACCCTATTGCCCTCTGCCAATAGTATATGAAATAGCAATATTCCCCAAACCCTCACAAAACACTGAATAGTTTCCTTTTTGTTTTTCATCTTTGTTAACTTAAGAGGCAAAATAAAGTATCTCATTGCATTTACATTTTTCTTTTTTAATTTATTTTTTTAATTAATATCCAAGTTAGTTAGCATGTAGTGCAACAATGAACTCAGGAGTAGATTCCTTAGGGCCCTTTACCCATTTACCCCATCTCCCCTCCCACAACCCCTCCAGTAACCCTCTGTTTGTTCTCCAAATTTAAGAGTCTCATATCTTTTGTCTACCCCCCCCAGTTTTATATAATTTTTGCTTCCCTTCCCTTATGTTCATCTGTTTTGTATCTTAAAGTCCTCATATGAGTGAAGTCATATGATATCTGTCTTTCTCTAACTAATTTCGCTTAGCATAATACCCTCTAGTTCCATCCACGTAGTTCCAAATGGTAATATTTCATTCATTTTGATTGCCGAGTAACACATCTTCTTTATCCATTCATCCGTTGATGGACATTTGGGCTCTTTCGCTTGGATTTAGACTTTTTGATTTACTAGAGATACCATATTATTTATGTGCCTATTGGCTAACTGTGTGGATTTCTTTAAATTGTCAAGTCATTTGCCTTTATTTTGGGGAGTTAGCCTGGCTTTGCTTTTAATCAAACTTAAGGAAAACAAACAAAATCCTTTCCTAGAATGTGGAGAAAATGTTTGCCAAGAGGAATGCATCAGAAGCACAGTATATTTGATATACAAAGGGGGTAGGGGGATTGGTTGACTAGGCAGAGCTGACAAGGCCACAGTCCCCACACATCTGAGGAAGCAGTGATCCAAACAACACATAGTACATCCACACATCACCCAGTTGCTCTACAAATGTTAAGAGGCTCTCAACTGTGGCCACGGGATAGAAACCAGAATTCAAAACATTGAAAGTCACCATAGAAAATGGCTGGTCTAGAGTTTCCTAATTGGTAGAACGAGGGGCTGTAGAATGAGGGGCACTATGGATGTGTTCCGGATGTGCGGAGAAACAGATTCTTGCCCCAAATCTTTGTGGTCCCTTCCTCCATCAGCTGGAGCCTACCTCCCTTTCTTTTCACACCCCCTTCCATCCTACACCAAAAGGGCCTCAGATGCATGTGTACGGACACCCCAGCACACATATTCAATCTCCATCTCTACTGATCCCAGTGAACGGCTGCCCCTTGGCCCAGGGGAGGGCCAACCTGGAGAATGAAATCAGGAGAAGAGGCCCAGAAAAACCCGGAAGCAGGCTTGGTGTGATTTGGGCTGGTAATTCCAGAGTCTCTGCACCCATAGAATAGTCTAGAACAGAGCTTCTCAGTGTGATCCAGGAACCAAACTGTTGTTACTTGCCTGCTGTGGCTTAAATATATACACTGAATGCAAGCATTTAGAAAAATTCTATTGCTGGAACATCCAACGGTGAACTGGTGTAACTGAACTTCTCTGACTTAATAGTGGATAGACCAGTTCCAGGGCTGTCGGATTCACACTGTGAGTCCCAAGTGGTGTGAGCTGTGCATTAGTCATGCACAGCAAGGCCACATATTTGTTTGTGTTGGACTGGGGGATAAAACAACCAGTGCTGAAGAAGGGCTGCGGACTTGGCAGGTGGGTCCCCTTGGCCCCCAGATAACTTGCCCTGTTATCTAGGGAAGAGTGGGGCCCCGTGGGGTGGGGGCAGAAAAGGGAACACAGGACCGAGGCAGAGACCCCATCTACCTAAGTCTACCATCTGTGTGCCATCAGCTTTTGGGGCTCCTGAGTGGGACTCAAAGGTAAGCAGTACTACCTTGACTGCTTACCACAACAGGCTATACAAATGTTACCATTTTGGGGGCACCTGGGTGGCTCAGTTGGTAAGGCATCCGACTTCAGCTCAGGTCATGATCTCACAATTCGTGGGCTCGAGCCCCACATAGGGCTCTGTGCTGACAGCTCAGAGCCTGGAGCCTGCTTCGGATTCTGTGTCTCCCTCTCTCTCTGCTCTGCCCCTGCTTGTGCTCTGTCTCTCTCAAAAATAAACAAACACTTAACAAATTTAAAAAACAAACAAACAAAATGTTACCATTTTCTATGTCATTCATGACTTGGTGTCTGGGTTGAGGGTGGGTAAGAGCATCCACGGAATGCACTACGGTGCTTCTGGCCTGGGTGGGGGTGGCCACCCTCTTATCTAAGACCTTCAGGATAGGTATCTGAGCCCATCCTCCCCATGCTCATGGCCAGGCCCCTGTGGGATTTAGAGGCCATGGAACACGGCTCCCTTTCTTCTCTCCCTGACAATGCAACCCAGCTTATAACCCAGGAGGAGGAGAGCAAAGCAGAAAAAGGAGGCTGAGGACCTCACCAGGGACCAAGAGCAGGCAGTGGAGACAGGCAACAGGACATAGACCCAACCGTGAGTCAGAGCTCCAAGCCCCTGGCACCTGCTCCATTGTTCCATAGGCCTTCACTTACAAACTACAGAATAAAAGATACAGTTATTTTTTTTTAATTTTTTAAATTTATTTCTAGGAGAGAGAGAGAGAGAGACAGCGTGAGCAGGGGAGGGTCAGAGAGAGAGGGAGATACAGGCTCTGAAATAAGCTCCAGGCTCTGAGCTGCAGTCAGCACAGAGCCCGATGCGGGGCCCGAACCGCAAGATCATGACCTAAGCGAAAGTCGGACGCTTAACTGACTAAGCCACCCAGGCGCCCCTAAAAGATACAATTACTAAGCATTTCCAGAATGCTGCAGAGCATTAACTCCTAAGCACAGAGTGCTTCTGAGCTCAGCAGACCCTGTGCAGCTGCACTGGTTGCATACCTGTGGAGCCAGTCCTGCCGATACTTAAAGATCAAGGCAGAGCTGCTGTGGGTGAGGTACAAATAGCCACTCCTGTCCTCTCAGCAGCTCCTCCGTTCCCTGGGCATTTCTGCTGAGCCTCAGGGCTCCTAGAAACATAATTGGAAAGCCATTCATTTGGTCCAGGGTTTTCAGTTTTCACTGATGGCTAATTAAAACTTAGAACTCTGGTTTCTTAATCCCCAATCCAAAGACTTCCTCACTGATTAAACAGGAATAACAATCCCTACTTCATAGGCTGTTGTAAGGACGAAATAAGATAACATATCTAAAGGTCCCAACATGTTTGGCACATATATTGTACTTATTATTACTCACGGTCCAACACCAGCTGTCTCGTCTCCTCCCAGTGCCGCTCTCCATTAGCCACATTAGGTAACTACTTGATTGTGAGCCATACAATTGGTGCCTGTTAAGTGCTAAAGGATGGGCCCCTTAAGCCTGATAACTAAGCTGAGAAGCTCTGATGACAAGCAGAAAAACAGGGCCAGGCTGTAGGACTGGCACTGCTAACAGTGAGCACGGATCACCTGCCAGGTGTGGTCAAGATGTCACTGTTGGAGGTCAGGAATACGGGGCCATTTACTGTTGCTTTTGCCTGCAATAAACCAGGTGATTTTGTCGCATGGATTTCATTTAACATGTATTTTCTTGTTCCAAAAATAACCAAATCAATGTTGGAAAATTTGTAAACTACAGAAAAGCACAAAGGAAGCTCATCACCCAGAGCTACCCCCTGTTAACAAGGTGGTACATGTCCTTCTGGAAGATGCTATTGGTGCCCACCCAGGCCCACTTACCCAGTCTCTGCATCTGTCCTCTAGCTGTGGTGGATGTTGATGGCTAATGGCTCATGGCTGCCCTCTTCTCCTAAGGCTTGTCTTTGGCTGAAGGAAGCCCCCTTACGAGGAGAGGCCTGGCCAGTTATATCAGGTACACTCCACGGCAAATAATCAACTAAAAGTGTTTGTCAGTGTGTGTGTGGGTACAACAGTCCAGGCCCCTTGCCTCTGAGCTGGACAATTTCTGTCCCTTTGCTCCAAAGCAACTCATTGGATCAGGCTGAGACTAGACTAATCCTAACACCACATCTCTGCCCAGCTCCTTCCCCTGGCCCATCCTACCTCTCTTGTTCTCTCCCTCACACAGTTCTCCTTCCAGGAATGTCTCCAGGAGTCGCTTGCATAGAATTCCCATCTCAGGCTCTGCTTCTAGAGAACCTAGGACAGTGGATATACCCTACATGCTGGATATATTCCTTCTGCCCTTCCACCTTCACTCTCGCCCCTACCCTTCCTGTTCCATGTCCCAGGACACTGTCCTGAAAGGCTCCCTTGTCCACTGGCTTCTAGGTGGGTTTGCCAATGGGCACCACTAGCTACTGAGCAGAGGGGTTGTGCGGCAGCATACTGAGGTCGGGTATTTGTTCCCCTAGCTTCCTCCCTGTAGGGTGGTCATGGATGCACTGTGTCTTCTATACACTCCTCCACCAGAAAAAGGTACAGAACCAAGAAACCCCAGAGAGACTGTGCGATCGGGAGGTTCCTGATGACTGCAGGGAAGGCTCGGGGCGGTGGGAACAGAAGACAGATGGACGTTACAGACGCTGCACCAGTCAGGGTTCTCAGCTACAAGCAACAGAAATGGGCTCCAGTGAATTCACGTAGGAGAGTGACTCATGTAAATGATCTGAGAGGCTCTCGGGCTTTCTGGGACAGTTGGAGGTTGAGGCACAGAGGTTATCTATCNTGCATGCAGAGCTCTGACTGCAGATACGGGGATCGTGCCCCCAGCATGGAGGTGAAGAGTGGAGAGGAGCTTTTTCTTTTTCAGTGAGTCTCCAACCCCACCCTTCCCCCTTCCATCAGAGCACAGAGGCTCTTGGGAATCTCCTTTGAGACTCCTGCTAACTTTTTAGAATGAAGGTTAGCATTGCACTTCTGTATTACAGGTCAGTCAGCACTGCTATTCAACTGGGTTTTTAGTCAATTTTATTTTATTTTTATTTTATTTTATTTTTTTAATATTTTTATTTATTTCTAGGAGAGAGAGAGAGACAGCGTGAGCAGGGGAGGGTCAGAGAGAGAGGGAGATACAGGCTCTGAAATAAGCTCCAGGCTCTGAGCTGCAGTCAGCACAGAGCCCGATGCGGGGCCCGAACCGCAAGATCATGACCTAAGCGAAAGTCGGACGCTTAACTGACTAAGCCACCCAGGCGCCCCTAAAAGATACAATTACTAAGCATTTCCAGAATGCTGCAGAGCATTAACTCCTAAGCACAGAGTGCTTCTGAGCTCAGCAGACCCTGTGCAGCTGCACTGGTTGCATACCTGTGGAGCCAGTCCTGCCGATACTTAAAGATCAAGGCAGAGCTGCTGTGGGTGAGGTACAAATAGCCACTCCTGTCCTCTCAGCAGCTCCTCCGTTCCCTGGGCATTTCTGCTGAGCCTCAGGGCTCCTAGAAACATAATTGGAAAGCCATTCATTTGGTCCAGGGTTTTCAGTTTTCACTGATGGCTAATTAAAACTTAGAACTCTGGTTTCTTAATCCCCAATCCAAAGACTTCCTCACTGATTAAACAGGAATAACAATCCCTACTTCATAGGCTGTTGTAAGGACGAAATAAGATAACATATCTAAAGGTCCCAACATGTTTGGCACATATATTGTACTTATTATTACTCACGGTCCAACACCAGCTGTCTCGTCTCCTCCCAGTGCCGCTCTCCATTAGCCACATTAGGTAACTACTTGATTGTGAGCCATACAATTGGTGCCTGTTAAGTGCTAAAGGATGGGCCCCTTAAGCCTGATAACTAAGCTGAGAAGCTCTGATGACAAGCAGAAAAACAGGGCCAGGCTGTAGGACTGGCACTGCTAACAGTGAGCACGGATCACCTGCCAGGTGTGGTCAAGATGTCACTGTTGGAGGTCAGGAATACGGGGCCATTTACTGTTGCTTTTGCCTGCAATAAACCAGGTGATTTTGTCGCATGGATTTCATTTAACATGTATTTTCTTGTTCCAAAAATAACCAAATCAATGTTGGAAAATTTGTAAACTACAGAAAAGCACAAAGGAAGCTCATCACCCAGAGCTACCCCCTGTTAACAAGGTGGTACATGTCCTTCTGGAAGATGCTATTGGTGCCCACCCAGGCCCACTTACCCAGTCTCTGCATCTGTCCTCTAGCTGTGGTGGATGTTGATGGCTAATGGCTCATGGCTGCCCTCTTCTCCTAAGGCTTGTCTTTGGCTGAAGGAAGCCCCCTTACGAGGAGAGGCCTGGCCAGTTATATCAGGTACACTCCACGGCAAATAATCAACTAAAAGTGTTTGTCAGTGTGTGTGTGGGTACAACAGTCCAGGCCCCTTGCCTCTGAGCTGGACAATTTCTGTCCCTTTGCTCCAAAGCAACTCATTGGATCAGGCTGAGACTAGACTAATCCTAACACCACATCTCTGCCCAGCTCCTTCCCCTGGCCCATCCTACCTCTCTTGTTCTCTCCCTCACACAGTTCTCCTTCCAGGAATGTCTCCAGGAGTCGCTTGCATAGAATTCCCATCTCAGGCTCTGCTTCTAGAGAACCTAGGACAGTGGATATACCCTACATGCTGGATATATTCCTTCTGCCCTTCCACCTTCACTCTCGCCCCTACCCTTCCTGTTCCATGTCCCAGGACACTGTCCTGAAAGGCTCCCTTGTCCACTGGCTTCTAGGTGGGTTTGCCAATGGGCACCACTAGCTACTGAGCAGAGGGGTTGTGCGGCAGCATACTGAGGTCGGGTATTTGTTCCCCTAGCTTCCTCCCTGTAGGGTGGTCATGGATGCACTGTGTCTTCTATACACTCCTCCACCAGAAAAAGGTACAGAACCAAGAAACCCCAGAGAGACTGTGCGATCGGGAGGTTCCTGATGACTGCAGGGAAGGCTCGGGGCGGTGGGAACAGAAGACAGATGGACGTTACAGACGCTGCACCAGTCAGGGTTCTCAGCTACAAGCAACAGAAATGGGCTCCAGTGAATTCACGTAGGAGAGTGACTCATGTAAATGATCTGAGAGGCTCTCGGGCTTTCTGGGACAGTTGGAGGTTGAGGCACAGAGGTTATCTATCAGGTACAATGTCCCAAATCCCTCCATGGAGCTTGTCCTATCCAGCCCTATACCCTGGAAACTGGCCTCAGCATTGCTGCCACACTTACACTAAAAAATCTTATTGTTGGGGCACCTGGGTGGCTCAGTTGGTTAGGCGTCCAACTTCAGCTTAAGTCACGATCTCGCGGTTTGTGGGTTCTGCGTCGGGCTCTGTGGTGACAGCTCAGAGCCTGGAGCCTGCTTTGGATTCTGTCTCCCTCTCTCTCTCTCCGCTCCTCCCTGCTCGCACTCTGCCTCTCTCAAAAATATATAAACGTTAAAACAAAAACTTAAAAAAAAAACGTACTGTTTTTCTGAAGTTCAAGTTTGATTGGGTGTCCTGAATTTTATCTGGCAACCCTACTGGGTGCCAAGTGTCACAGTCAGGGAGACATTGTTGTGAAAGCTGCTACTGCAGTAGACCCTGAGCTGCCCTACTCCCTGCCAGCCCTCTCAAGCCTGAAAGATGGAAGAGTGACTCTAATTTCATAGCAGAAGAAACTGAAGCTTAACACAGGTTCTGTATATTTCCAAAGCTTGTGGTCTGAGCAAGTATTCACATACACAGTGATGCTGAGACACGGAATTTTAAGACTGCACTTTTTAGACTGATGCTCCTGCCAGTCTTGAGGGTTACATGCAAAATGCCCATCTATATTTCTTTCCCCCGTGAACTCTATAGTACTAAGTTGTGGGACATCTGTGTGCCCCTAGGGTACATCTTTTTTTGACATCCGTCTCAAAATTTTTATTCCATCCAGAAGACAAGCCAAATCACTGATTTTGCCAAAAGATGGGAAACAGCTGCGTCTAAAGCTTGCTGACAAATTCCACCCAATGACTTCTTGCCAGTCTCATGTGTTTTAGAAGTGAATCTGGGAGAGAGGCAGCACATAGAAATTAAAAATGAGAGCTGGAAGCCATGTGGAGATCAGGACAGGGGGCAACTCCTCTTTAACCCAAGCACCTGGCTTTCTTTGGGGAAGGGGATCACACTGCCCAAAGTCACTGAAACCACCTGTGAATCATTCCCTCCATGACTAAAAACCAAAGCAAGACACTCGTAGTCTATTTGGGCAGAAGAATCTCCTAACGTCACATCAGATAAAATTCTGGCTCATCAAACACTGTCTGGGCTCAGGCCCTGAACACACAGCTGACGGTAATTTTGTCTGAACTGAGGTATGTATTAAATAAACTGCAACTATCCAACCACTCGAATTTGCCTCCTTTTTTTTTTAAATTTTCAATGTTTGTTTACTTTTGAGAGACAGAGACAGAGTGTAAGCCGGGAAGGGGCAGAGACAGAGGGAGACACAGAATCCAAAGCAGGCTCCAGGCTCTGAGCTGTCAGCACAGAGCCTGACATGGGGCTTGAACCCATGAACCATGAGATCATGACCTGAGCAGAAGTCGGACGCTTAACCGACTGAGCCACCCAGGCACCCCGAATTTGTCTCCTTATTTTTCAAAGTGAACTAAAATGGAGAGGTATTTGTCATTTCTTCAATCTGATAAGTAATTTTTGAGTACACACTATGTGTAAGACGCTGACATGTGGCCTTTTGTAAGGCTAATATAAGGAAATCCTTTAAAATGGCAAGCAACTATTGCATTATCAATTGATTTTGAACAAGGGTGCCAAGACAATTCAATGGAGAAAGAGTTTTACCAACTAGTGTATGGTGACTACTGGATATCTACATTTAAAAGAATGAAATTGGACCCCTACCTCACACCATGTACAAAAGTTAACCCAAAATGGATAAAAAAATCTAAATGTAATTGCAAAAACTATAAAACTCTTCAAAGAAAACATAGGCATAAATCTTCATGACCTTGGATTAAGCAATGGTTTCTTAAAAATGATCCCAGAAACACAAGCAACAATAACAAAAAGTGTATATATAAATTGGACATCATAAAATTTAAAACAATTGTGCTTCAAAGGGCATCATAAATAAGATGAAAAGACAATTCACAAAACAGAAGAAAACTTTTGCAAATTTAGATCTGATAAGGGACAAATAACCAAATGAAAACACTTGCAAAGGATGTGAATAGAGATTTGCCAAAAAAAGATATGCAAGTGGCCAGTCAGCACATGAAAAGTTGTTCAACATCACTAGCTACCAGGGAGATATAAATCAAAACCATGAGCTACCACCTCACACCCACTGGAATGGCTATCATAGGAAAAGGCAGATAAAAGAAAAAGAAAAAGAAAAAGGTGGATAATAACAAGTGCTGGCAAAGATGTGGAGAATTTGGAACCTTCAAACACTGCTGGTAAGAGTGCAGCCACTTCAGAAATCAGTCTGGCAGCTCCTCTGAAGGTTAGACATAGAGTTACCATATGATCCAGAAATTCCATTCCTAAGCATATACCCAAGAGAAATGAGACCCCATATCTACACACAGATTTGTAGAAGAGTGTTCAAAGCAGCATGATTCATAATAGCCCCAAAGTAGAAACACCCCAAATATCCAACAATGACAGATGGATAAATAAAATATGGTATACACATACAATAGAATATTATTTGGCAGTAAAGAAAATGAAATACTAGTACCTGGTACAACACTGATAAACCCTGAAAACATGATGCTAAGTGAAAGGAGCCAGTCATAGGTCACATATTATACTATTCCATTTACGTGAATGTCCACAAATAGGTAAATCTCTAGAGAGATAAATAGATTAGTGCTTGCCTGGAGCTGGGGTTGTTGGGGGAAAATGAGGAGTGACTGTTAACAGACAAAGGATTTCTTTTTCAGGTGATGAAAATGTTCTAAAATTGTGCGCAACTCTGAGAACAGACTAAAAACCATTTAACTGTATGCTTTACATAGGTCAGTGGTATAGTATGTGAATTTTAGCTCAATAAAGCTCTGTAACTTAAGAAATCGTGAACAACACATTTTAGGATGTTATATGGACTAATGAAAATAAAGAGGCACATTTGGGTTTGAACAGCAATGGCCAGGGTGGGACTGACCGGTGAACTTGCACAGTCTATAGGCATAATGGCAGTGTTGGCCCAACAAATGCCAAAGGCCACGGGTCCTGACTACGAGGGCATCGGAGGGCCCCTGTTCCCTGAATGGGTTGCCAGCCTGTCACATCTGCCCTTGGCCGTGGGGATTGGTGGTGGAAATGGCTTCCCCCAGTACCCAGCAGCGTGCAAGAAAGACACCTGCTGAGAGCATCAGCTGGAACTGAAAGGATCCTGAGAAGAAGCAGGGGGAGTCCGTCTGTCCTTGGTGAATTCAAGCCTGAATTCTTCTCTCCCCAAAGAGATGCCCAAGGACAACAAACAAGCTAATGAACTGGGAGGCAGCCAGAAGGAAAGATCAAAAGCTCACTTTCCTTCTCTCTACTGACACTGTTAGAATCCGTCAGTCTAACCTTTCCCTCCTTCCCTTTGATCCCCTCCTTCATCGGCTTCTTCCTCATCACAGATCACTTGTTTGTTCTTTTCTCCTGTGTCTTTGAATTAGCCAGTCATTTGAAGAACCTTTGTTCCGTGCCTACTACGTGCCAGGCACCTGACTGGATGCGGGGTTACACCACAGGCTAACGGTGCAGCAAGACTGCGGTCTCTCAGCTCGGTCTGCCCTCCACCCGCCTTCCCTGTCTTCTGGCCACTGTCGGTGTGTACCAAGTCCTCCAGGTCCACACCGGGTGATGGATAGTAAAGGTGGAAATCCCACTGGAAGGAGGAGAAGGGAAGACAAGAATTTGAACTGCTGTTGACAAAATTATCTGTGGCAGATGGAGGGCGGGACAAGGTAGTGAACCTTTAGAAGACGATGCATCACATCCGTCCATGTATCTAACTTCCCCTTCCTCCTCTGCGCGGCCCAGTCCGGATCCCACCTTCTTACTCAGGCTGAAACAGCCTGTCCAGGGAATTGTTTAGCTGAGCATCCCAGGCACCCTCAAAGGTGGTGCCCTTGCCATGGAACACCCTCCTAGGGTGACCACCTGATGGCAGGGAGGGAAGGCCCAGGAATAGGGTGGAGTCCCAGGAGGCCCCTCCGGTGTCTGGTGCAATCCTTGGCCACAGCCCTGACCATCACGGCCCCATTTCTGCTTGAATGAGGAGGCTTATTTTGATCTTTTAGTCCTATCCCACTTCCTTATGTGTGCACATAAGGAACCTTGCTGTGGCCTGGCTGCTTTCCACAAAGTCGGCAGATCTAATCAGTCGGGGACTTAAAAACACCCCAGGGCTGCACCCTCGTACTGCTCCCAAGGTGCCTGGCGCCATGCTAGAATTCATGGCCTGCCCTTCAGACTCTTACTTGGTGAAGTGTTTCCTTAGAGAAACAGTCTTCCAATGAAATGTTCCCCCCTGTTTCTTTTATTCCTTGGTTCATTCACTTTTGGGATGGTTAGCACTTTAAGGAAGTGCCAGCTTATATCCTGGTTGTTGTTTTTTTTTTTTTTTTTTTTTTACTCCTTAACACTTTCTGAGTTTAGTACAATCAGCTTCTGTAGCAAGCTCTTTCCAGGCTGGCACTAAATTGTCCTGTTAGGTAGACATTAGAAATGAGTTGATGATATCCTTAATAGATATAATATCTTAATAGATATAAGTATGTCTGGGGCAATCAGAATTAGAGGATTTAAGTCAACTGTATTATTTTAATCCTTGAAATTTTCAAGTCATTCAAAGCAATCAATCACTCCTCTAGCATCTATGAGTACCTACACCATGTAGCACAGGGCTGTTATTAGCGGACATAAAACACTTGCCCATCTGAATTCTTTATGCTTCTGTAAGTTCGTTGGAAACTTAGCAATTTATTTAAGAATTACTGAGAGGGGCACCTGCATGGCTCAGTCAGTTAAGCATCCAATTTCAGCTCAGGTCATGATCTCACGGTCTGTGAGTTTGAGCCCCACGTTGGGCTCTGTGCTGACAGCTCAGAGCCTGGAGCCTGCTTCTGATTCTGTGTCTCCCTCTCTCTCTGCTCCTCCCCACCCATGCTCTGTCTCTGAAAAATGAATAAACCTTTAAAAAATTTTTAAAAATTACTGAAAATAGAGTCATGCAAAATTTAAAAAGCAAAGTATCATTTCTTACCTATCAGAATGGCAAACGTTAAGTCTGATAATATTCAATGTTGAAAGCATGTGGTTTAATGGGTTCTCTCATATGTTGCTGGCAGGAGTGCAAATAAAACTATTTTGGAGGACAATGAGCAGAGTCTATTCAAGTTTAAAATGTGCACACCATTATGACTCCACAATTTACTCCTCAGTATCAACTATAAGAAACCTCTTACCATTGCACGAAGGGGCCTGTTGAAGATACTCTTTATACCCCTGGAACAGTGAAAATTGTAAGCAACATAGCAATTTGTCAGGCACGCAATTACTAAATAGACTGTGTTTTACCTATACTGCAGAATTCCATACAATTTAAAAGTATGCAAATGTACAGAAATAGAAGTCTGATATATAACAAGTGAAATAAAGCAAATGGATGGTAAATATGTAAAAATGACAGCTTTTACATAGGAAAAAACTATCTTATATAAGTTATATTTTTTGTATAGGAATACATATGTGTATATATTATCTTTGTGTCTGTATACATACATGTATATGTATGTGTATATGTATATATGTCTGTATGTGTACACCCAACAAACTGATAACAATGCTTGTCTCTGAGGAAAAGGCAGGGAACCAAGATCAGAGGGTGGTTAATAGGGCCTTATCTATTACATTTCTACTTTCAAATATGTCATTTCTGAAATAAAAAGTATTTTTTAAGAATAGAGCGACATCTCATTCTGCCATTTCTCATTCGTAATGGCTTTGGACCCACCTAGAATATTTATTCAGCTATTTATTTTTTAGTTATTAGATTACATTTAATCATCAAATATGCTATCAAAAATAGTCATCAAATATACTGGCACTCAAGAATGAGAACGGCACACAAGCATGAACACATCGCGATGGGCCCATTCTACAAAGAAAGGTCCACCATTTTATTTATTTATTTTATTTTACTTTATTTTTTAAAAATTTATTTCTAGGAGAGAGAAAGAGACAGCGTGAGCAGGGGAGGGTCAGAGAGAGAGGGAGTCACAGACTGAAACAGGCTCCAGGCTCTGTGCTGGTAGTCAGCACAGAGCCCTACGCGGGGCTTTAACCCATGAACCGCGATATCATGACCTAAGCGAAAGTCGGACGCTTAACCGACTAAGCCACCCAGGCGCCCCAGGTCCACCATTTTAAGATCAAAGGCTGAGATGTCTAACTGTCTGTAGGGCATTCTGAAAACTCATGGGGGCATCCTAACAGTGAGTGTGCATGGAACTCATTATAGCTGCTGGCTACAACCTGGGGATTACTTCCAGGACTGAAATCAGGCACGGTTAGTCCTCACGGAGGAGAGGATTCTTGAGCAGCATTTAAAAGAAAGACTGGGTGCTGCTGACATGAAGATAATAGAAGAAATGAACTGAAGCTCATATTTCTAGGCTCCCGTTGAGCACCAGCCCATGCTCAGAGCTGAGGATATAAAGACAGGAAGACTCCTGAAATGACTGGTTGCTAAGAGCGTGGCATTGGAATATGGCTCCCAGCTCTACTTCATCATCACACCCACTGTGTTAAGTCAGTGTCATGATCCTTTATTTTTTCAGAAGAGGGGACTGAGGCTCATGGAGGCGACATAATCTGCCTGAGGTCCGAGCCACACTGCCACCCCAGGTCTGTCAGACTCTAAAATCTTTGTTTTTGACGTATTTGTGTTTACTCATATAATTAAAAAAAAAAAAAAACCACAATGAATCCTGTTCTCCCTCTTCAGGGCTAAGTATTAAGGAGGAGATGTATGATATCATCAAAGTAAATTAAAGACCTTCTGTCTGTTGTTTTAAAGATAATCCACAGCTCAAAGGTCTTACTCCTCAGGGAGGAGCCGGTCTTGACAATACTTAGAATCCAGGGAACTTGCCGGGCAGAATCAAAGGGGTCACACGGAAGCACAGAGAGAAGATGAGCATATGTCATGCAACTACTTGGGTGCATATTTGATCCCCCAGAACCCTGAGATTGTTGCTCTGCCAGGTGCCCAGCCCTCTGGGTCACCCCCTGACAATTCGTCACCTGTCCTCCAATACTCAGAAGCCACTACCAGGCTCATTTTCTGCACTCAACACCTCCAGTTTCAAGGGCGCAGCCTGGGCAATCTCTACTCCAGGCAGGGCCATGACTACCAGCTCCCAAAACCAGAGTGCCGCAGCCATCCGGTGATGCAATCAAGGGGATGAGAGAGTCTGTGAAACAGAGAAGGGATAGTGGCCTGTGGAACCCACTCCCCCCTGCACAGCCAGAACAGTCTTTGAGGACTACGAATCTGATCCTAACCCATCCTTTCATCGACCTCCCAGTGCCTTTGCGATAAGCTCCCAGACCTCTACATTCCCTGCAGGGCTCCTCGTGAGCGATCCTGCTTCTCCGGGCGGCCTGAGTTTGCGCTCTCCCTCTGGTCTCTATGTTCCAGCCTCTTCGGACATCAAAGGCACCTCACTGCCTTCACAATGCTCTCCTCTGCTCAGAATGCTCCTCCCTTGGCCTAGTTAGTTTTCTGCCTCAACTTAAACATGACTTCCTTTGGTGGGGAGGGGCTTCCCAGACTCCTTCCTCACACTAGATTGGGCTCCCCTACTTCTGTTCCATGGCCCCATGTACCGCTTTAGAGCATCCAGCACTGTTGGAATCTTTTCTCCCCATGCCTGCCCGGGCCACTAGCCTAGTTGCTGCCTGAAGACAAGGGTCACACCTATCTTGTTCACTGCCATGCCTGGCATATATCAGGCATTCAGATAAATGTTTGTTGAAAGAGTCCTGAATCACTGAGAAGGATGCCAGAGCTATATCATCGCTGCAAGAGGAAGCTGCCATATAGACCTCTGTATGTGGAGTGCCTTCTCCCCTATGTAGCACACCGCCGAAATTCCAAAGGCAACAAGTGCAAACGCGAATCGTGCTTGCTGTTCTGATGACTGCACAATTATCAGGGAGAGAAGGAAAGAGTTCATGTAAACAGTGAGATCAGCCTCGGACAAAGACTTGTCATATGACGCAGATCGCTCTCCCACACCCTCTCCAGGTTGCTGTGGCTCCCAAGGGCTCCCAACCAAGGCTGGCATCTTGCCAGGATTCAGGGCTAAGTGCAAAGACAAAGACAGTCCTGTAGGTCTCCCTAGATTCCATTTTTCCCCTTGGCGGTTTGTGCTGCAAGAAAACGGGATGGTATCTCACTGTGAACCTCACAGCCTTCTGGTGAAAGCAGTTCTCCAGCAATCTCAGCTCAGTAAGGTCACCCTGAACCCAGCAAGAAGGGTTGGTGACAGGGCTGGGCAATGCTGCCTGGGGGCCGGTGACTACACTGGGTGAGGGGAGAGTCACACTGGGCTCTCCCTTCCTCTCTGGACAGATGGCTGCACTGCAGAAAGGGAGCCTTGATGACGGGGCTCTGGAAAGGTGCTGAGGGCCTGACCCCTGGGCTTTGATTCCAGGGTGAAAATTGCACAGGGGCAACCGTGCAGAAGGGGAAGGACCCTCCAGCCTCCGAAATGCTCCCTCCGTTCTGCTGGTGCTTGAAATTCCTTAGCTGGGGGACAGTATGTTTTACAGTATGATCAGCACTAAGGTTTAAAATGTAGTTAGTTACAGGAGAGGCAACATGGCAACTTAAATTCACCTCTCTTCACCTCTCCCAATCGTTTCAAAGCAGGAAGGGTGCTTGTTTGCTAGAATGACCTCATGACTTGCCTCTGGGGTTAAGAATCCATGTTTTAAAAAAAAGTGGGGGCAGGGGGAAGACTTGAGTTGAGAAAAAACAGTGGAAATAAAGTCAAAGTAAAGGGAGACATTAAGTTGATTTATTGAACAGGGTTTAGATGGAGAAGGAATAGGAAGCAGAAGAGTGGTATCAAACAGAAGGGGAAAGGAGAGAGATTTGGGGGGAGAGGAGCCTGTGCCTCGTTTGTAAAAAACAAAAATGTCTAAGAGCTAGAGGATTTCAAAGAGGTTTTGTTGTACATTAAAAGTGAACTCTTTTCTAGGGTGCCCGGGCGGCTCAGTAGGTTAAGCATTTGATACCGGCTCAGGGTCATGGTCTCATGGTTTGTGACTTCAAGCCCCACATCAAGCTGACAGCACAGAGCTCTCTTCAGATCCTCTGTCCCCTCCCCACCCTGCCCCTCTCCCATGCGTGCTCTCTCTCTCTCAAAAATAAATAAACATTAAAAAAATAAATAAACTCTTTCCAAAATCCTGCCACATATGACACCATGGATGAAACTTGAGGGCAGTATGCTAAATGAAATAAATACACGAGACGGAGAAAGACAAATACTGCATCATATCATTCTATGAGAAATCTAGGGGGGAAAAAAAAGCAAAGAGAGAAAGAAAGGAAAGGAAGTAAAAGAAAAAGATTCATAGAGATTAGAAAAGTAGCGCCAAAAAAAATAGAAGGAAAGAAAAGCAAAATGTCTGTGGAGCGGGAGAAAGAGTATGCAGTTGGTAAAGGACACAGATCTTCGGCTGTAAGGTAAGGAGCGAGATCTACTGTATAACGTGGCGGCTGTGGTTAATTACACAGTGTTGTATAATTAATTGGAATTAGCTAAGAGAGCAGGACCTAAGTGTCCTGTCTCACCCACAGACAAAGGGTGAATCCGTGAGGTGATGAATGTGCTCATTAATTCAACGGAATTCATCAATTCTTTTCATCGCGTATGTCAAATCACATTGAACACCTTAAATATCTTATAATTCTGTCAACTGAATACCTTGCAATTCACTAAAGCTGAAAAAATAAACCCTTTCCCTTGTGATGCTTTTCTTGTGAGACACAAGATTTGAACATTTTTTTTCTTCACTCCACCTCTCTGAACCGGCCTCCCTTTTGACACGGAACCTCTTGAGGCCCCGAGAATCTGTGAGTCGAACGACGTGTTCGTGTTCCTTTAACACGTAGCACTGGCGGCCTGCTGGCTGGAGGCCCCGGAGGAGTGTGCTACCGTGGGGACAGGCGCTGCCTGTGGAGCCGGGCAGGCTTGGGTTCAAATCTCAGCTCTGCCCCTCGCAAGACGTAGGACCCTTCTCTAAGTGACAAAAATAATAGCATCTACTGTTTGTCTGTCTGGGGCTTCCAAGCATCAGACTCTCTGCTCGGATGACTCCCATTTCGCAGACCAGGGTATTGCCTTAGAGAGGCCAACCAGCCTGCTTGAGGAGGAACGAACAGCCATCGGTGGAACCAGGACCCAAGTACTCAGATCCATGTGACTCTACAGACACCGTGTTCCCATCTCCTGTCTCTGTCATCGCCCTACTACTAGCGTCACTAAGCTTCACTTTCCTTGGGCATAAAATGAGAATTCTGATACCTGCTAACAGAGCGGTGAGCACAGAGCAGAGCAGGCAAGCCTGGCACACGGTTGGGGTTGATTTTACAACGCCCCCCCCCCCACACACCAGGTGCAATGAAGTGCAAAGGCTGATTTCAGACCCTTCCCAGAGGGTGAGGCAGGGCACAAGGTGGGTGAGAGACAGTGGAGTAAAGCCATAGGGGAAAGACAGCTGTCATCAAAGATCAACTTGTCACATTAACAGTGCTGCCCCGGCTCTCGTCGAAGTGCAGCAATCCCTGATGGTCCGAGACCTGGAGCTCAGGGGCCCCACACGGCCAATCGAGAGGACAGAAGGCGGAGCTAAAGTGGAAGCCTGGTGTCGCAGAGCAGATTGCTGTCACCTCGGAGTTTGTTTACTGCATGTTGTCGGAGGGCTAACAGGTGACACATGTGACAGATAAAATGTAGAGCATACGATTTGCAAGCCATCGCTGTGCCTCACCCTCTTAGAAGAACAGATATTTGTGCTGAATAGAAACGGACAGAGCCAGCAGGAAACAGACATAGGGGAGCGGTCTGTGCAGCCATACGTGTCTCCTGTACCTTTTCCATGTGCCAGGCTCTGTTGCAGGGCTGGGGACGCAGCAGTGAAGGAAAGGACCTTTGTCCTTGCCCCCCCCCCCTTTTTTTTATGTTTTCTTTATTTCTGAGAGAGAGAGACAGCATAAGCAGGGGAAGGTCAGAGAGAGAGGGAGACACAGAATCCGAAGCAGGCTCCAGGCTCTGAGCTGGCTGTCAGCACAGAGCCTGACATGGGGCTCGAACCCACAAACTGTGAGATCATGACCTGAGCCGAAGTTGGACGCTTAACCGACTGAGCCACCCAGGTGCCCCTGTCTTTGCCCTTTGAGTGGCATGTGTGATGTGAGGAAGAGAGATGTCCAAGGGGTATTGCTAGTGGCAAAGTATAAAACAGGTCAAAGAGAGGCAGAGGCCAGATCATGAGTGGCTATAGGTACCTTGTCAAGGAGTCTGGATGGTGTCCAATGGCAATGACTTTGGACAATGTTCGGGCCACAGCAGCCTAGGAATGGTGTGGGTGGCCCGTGTGAAGGGCTCAAGTCTAGAGGCAGGGAGTCCAGTGAGAACAGCCTTGGCTTTGGGGGGGTCTGCCTCTTTCTAGAGTTTCCTTGGCCGCTGAATGTGTTCTTGAGATGATTATCTTCCCAGCTGGACTCACCAAATTGGAAACCACTCTCAGAAGGCCGCGACTCATAATATGCCACTTCAGAAAGATGGCTTTTGTCAAAATACACATCTTGACAAGTGCAATGCAGTATTTAGAAAGAAAGAGAGAAAACAGAGAAAAGCAATAGTAAATTAAGTAGGATAATCAGCTGTAACCACAATCTCGATAAAAAGGTTTTCTGTAACAACTTCTAAAGGACACAGCCAGAAAGAACAGGATTAAGCTTGACAAAGCATTTACTGTGTAGCTCACTGTATTAATGTTTACGTCGTTGGCAATATCCAAAATCTTTTCTGTAATGGCCACATAAGACAGAGATGTTGCGGGTTTTCTATAGGAAGCATACATTTAAAAGCTCCAAATGGACCAATCTGATTTTGAATTTCTGAAATGCAGTAATTGGCTCTTAAATCCCTGGATCCTGTTTCTGCAGTTCTCCCTGGATAAAAGCAGGTTCAAGCTTATGCTTTTCTCCTAAGAAGTCAAGTTCAAGCTCCCCACCTTTGACAAGTTGCTGCAAGGTTCTAGGAGTAGGTACAGTTGGCTTTGCTTTAAATCCTATTGCCTTTCTTGATATTTACAGAAGGAGGTAGTGTTTCCAGCAGAGATGTTTGGACAACATCATCTACAGAGTCAGTAACCTGTTTGTGTGACCTGATCCCACCCTAAATGCACAGATTCCATTTTGAAACAGTGTTTGCATAGTTTAGTGTACAAGGACCAAGGGATACAAAGCCTGAGAAAAATCGAAATTCCTCCCGGGGATTTTCTTCTAAGGCAGTTTTCCTTCAGTGTAAAACAATAGCAAAATGGCTTTTTCTTCAGCTTTCCCATTCAAAATATCTGACTCAGACTTCAGGGATGTGCAAGAAGGTGGCTGGCCGTGTGCAAAAGTCATGGACCCAGGGCGCCTGGGTGGCTCAGTCGGTTAAGTGTCCACCCTTGGTTTCAGCTCAGGTCATGATCTCACAGTTCATGAGTTCGAGCCCCGCATTGGGCTCCATGCTGTCAGTGTGGAGCCTGCTTGGGGATTCTCTCTCTCTCTCTCTCTGGTCCTCCCCTGCTTGTGCTCTCACTTTTTCTCCCTCTCCCAAAACAAATAAGTAAACTTAAAAAAAAAGTTTGTGTATCCAAGGTTCACACAGAGACACCACAAATACAGTACAGGGACTGGCATACTCAGGCTCCACACTACTGGCTCACGGCTTTGTTGCTTCTGTTCAGAAAAACCAGTACATGGTTGTTCACGCACCACTGAGAAGATGGTTACATCTTCTCACAAATCCTGTTATTACCCACAAATCCTGTTCCCTACTCTCTGTTCTAGTACATTCCTGTCTCGGAAGCCATATCCATCTTCACTAGTATAGCCCACAACGGATATCCAGCTCTCTCTCCTTTCGTTCATCTCAACCAGTATTCATTGAACCCCAACACACGCCAGACACTTCACTAGGCTCTGGTGACTCACAGAGGCGGAAGCTCCGGTCTTCACCCTGCAGGTACTCAGATCTGGTAAGAGAGTCAGAAACAGAGACGGACACAGTCCTTACAAATCGGGTCGTCCTTGTGGCCCAGTCTCAGAATGACAAAATACCGAAGTAAAACAATGTTCAACACTCATGAGTTATCAGAAAGTAATCTAACTGCTTTACTTACTACTTTCTTTTCTTAGAGAAAAGCGAAGGGAGTTCCCTTCATAATTCACGACAACATTTCTAATATCCCTAGATAAACACTGAATGAGTAATCTGGAAAGTGAAATTAAGGGCATAATGGAAATAAGATAAAAACTTCAAAGACGTGGAAGATGATGGATTAGAGAGGGTGACACGGGAAGAAGGAAAACCGGTGAGGACTACTGTACTATCTGGAGTCAAGAGGGGATGAGGTGAAGAGGCAGTGGGCTGGGGGCAGGGACCACGGGGGAAGAGAGGAACTGATTCAGGCAGAGATGTTGACCGTCCTGCAGAACCAGCTGCGGTCTCATTTTTCTACCTGGAAGTCCCTTGAGCCACTTTAGACTCAGTATGTCCAAACGGAACATACTACCTTCAATCTGGTTCCCCTTCTTGACTCTCTCATCTAGGCGAGTTATGCCACCAATTTTCCAGCCTCTGGCTTTAGAAAGATGTAAGTTATTTCCTTTCTCTTCTCCATCCCTACAGTCAAGTCTGACAGCCAACGCTGTCATTTCTTCCTTCGACACAGCCTCCCATAGCTCTTTGCTCTCCATTTATGCTCCCCCTGGAGAGTTCCGGTGTACCTCACCTCTAGGTTATTACAGTAGCATACAGATGGCCTCCCTGATTCCAGAGTCTCTCCGCTGTGTGGCACATCCACGTCACGGCAGGAAGGCGAATCTTCCCAAAGCATGGCTTTCTTCCTCGTTGCATCAGATCCGAACACCTCTGCCCAGCTCTTAAGTGCTCCACCTAATGGGCTCACCCTAATTATCTGGGCTTCGTTCTAATCACATACCTAATCCTCTAGGCAAGTGGCATCCTTTGTGCCCCATAAGTGCCAGGCTCAAACCCACTTTGTACTACTGCTCAGGATGACCCTTTACCCACAGTGTTCTTCCTCCCTCCTTCACCTTTCCAACCTGGTGAGGGCAACATGACCAGTGTTTGCTCATCGACCTAGTCCTCTGTAAGTCAACATCACACAACATTGCACTAAATGATTTCTTGCTTATTCCAAGTGCCCAGGTTTTCTCTCCCCAGCAAGGCTATTCATTTATTCAGAAATGAAATCTATTACTTTGCCTAGCTACTTCTACTAACGTGGGAAGAAGAAAGCTCTCCAGGGAGTTTGGCATTTTGGTTTTGGCTCTCATTTACATTATGTTATCCTCAAATGGAGTGTGGTGATTTTTGACCAATTCTTATAATTTGTTCTTTACTTCATTTTTAATTATTAAATGATATATTTATTTTTTAAAACATTTATTCATTTTTGAGAGACAGAGACAGAGCATGAGTAGGGGAGGGGCAGAGAGAGAGGGACACACAGAATCCAAAGCAGGTTCCGGGCTCTGAGCTGTCAGCTCAGATGCGGGCTCGAACTCATGGACCTCGAGATCAGAACCTGAGCTGAAATCAGATGCTTAATCAACTGAACCACCTAGGTGCCCCTATTAAATGATATATTTAAATTGAAACTATAACTATGTTCAAATCTTATAACCTCTTGGTAAACATGAACATCACTATCTCTACAAACTGTATTGAATATATTCCTTTTCTTTTTCATCAGAAATTTTAAGGTTCCTAAAAATGAACAAATGGGGTTTCTATTTATGGAGAGCCCACTACACGTGAGGCACTGAATTCGATGCTTTTTAAAAGCCTCACTACTATCCTGAAATGGGTACAAAGACATTTTTTTCCTTAAAAGTTGGATTTTATTTAAAAAGGATGCTTAAAAATAGTACTTGGATATGAAGTTGAAGAAATGCACTTTGAAGCCTAATGGAAATTAAAAGCACTTTAATTGCCACATTTGTGACTTTACAAAGAAAATAATGAAACATTGTTTTAGAAAGTTGCCTGTTGAAATAAAGCCTTGAGATTTCACCAGCAGTTTAGGAAAAATCTAAAACATGAATAAATCAAGAAATAGAAAAATATAAATGCTTGTCACAGTTGAATGTATCTTGGCATATTATCAAGCAAAACTCAAAGTGTTTATAAATTGCATGCACTGAAGGTTGAAGAAGGGAAAAATACACGAAATTATGGGGCTATAAAAAGCATAACCGGAGGAACATACAGGTAACGTAAGGTTCCTTTAGGACTCCCTAGCCCTGAGCTCCCCACACCAAGCATTCCAATTTGTTTAAACATAGAATTATCAGTCCTTTCTCATTTTAAGAGGATATATTCTTCCTTAAAGAGTCTTTTCCTGGGGCACCTGGGTGGCTCAGTTGGTTAAGCGTCCAACTTCAGCTCAGGCCATGATCTCACAGTTCGTGAGTTCAAGACCCAAGTCAGGCTCTGTGCTGACAGCTCAGCTCTCTGTCTCAAAAATAAACAAACATTAAAAAAAAAAAAAAAAGAAAAGAATCTTTTCCTGATGTCCCTAATAATCCCACAGCTCGTTTGATAGACCCTAAGATTCTAAACCCCACATGGTGGGCTTTCTCCACACCATTGCGCATCTTTTTTCCAGTAATCCCATCTTTTCACTTTCAGACCTGGTGGCCCAGGTTGAAGCGCATGGCCAATGGCAAAACCAATCATTACGCTGTATTCTCAGGGACCTTGTGATTGTTCAGGGACATCACATGACCCAGTCACTAAATTCTCAAGACCCATGCAGGCGTTATTGTAAAGTCTGTCTCTTTCCTGGTGGATTTGAGTCTGGATGCTGTGCGGTGGGTCTGAGGTCTGACCCCTGCAAGGAGAGGCCCTTTCCAAGAATGGAGCCCACACAGAAGAAGGGGTTTGAGGGAAGGAGAGGGAGACATGGGGTTCCTGGTACTGGGTGAGCCTTGAACCCAGCCTCATCCCAGGCCAATATGGTCCCTTGTTTTTGTTTAGGGTTTTGTTTCTGTGGATGGTGATTTGTTTACTAGTTGCCAGCAAGAGTAACCACAAGAGAGAGTAAACCACAAGCCACCCCTCAGCCACGCTCACACAAGTTCTATAGCACCTGCACATCAACTCACCAAAAATCCTCTCGTTTGAGCTTAAGCTGGAATCCACACCTGAGTTCTGACATGATGCGGCAGGATGAACTGGTGGGAACTTGCAGCACCTTCGCATCAGGGCCAGAGGAGCCTCCCGAAAATAACTTGCCCGAAGGGAAGAGGAGCCAGGCCCAGCAGGCCTTCCCCAATAAGCAGGGACAAGCCTCGGAAGGGAGGAACAATTTTAAAAAGAATCGGTGCTTGTCTCTGAGCCTGTCTGCTGTCCACCAGCGGACCCCAGGGGGAGAATGTGGGCCACTAGCAAAAATTCAGAAAGCTGCTTTTCAAAAACAATGATCTAAGATACAGGGCACAGGCAACACTACTTGGGCGCCTTCTGGAACTACAGCATAATGCAAAATGGGAAGCAAAGTGTTCTTTTCTACTTTATCACTCTACTCGTTCTGAATATCCTGGCCCTAGCGTAGGGTTTCTCAACCTCAGCACGACTGATTTGGGGGGACAGATCGTTCTTTGCTGTGAGCATTGTGGGTGCTGGCAGAGCCCCTCATCTCTCCCCACTAGACGCCAATAGCACCTGCTCCACACGTTGCCAAATGTCCCCCAGGGGGCAGAGTTGCCTGGTTGAGAGGGACCGCTTTAGAGTATTAGTGGTTGTGGCACTAAGAGGGGACTTTAGCGCCCACCGGGAGTGGTGGTGATGTCCAGCCACAAAAATAAATGCGCCTGAAAGATATGCCAGTGCCCGGGGTGTGGGGGGAGGGGAAAGGGGAGGGAGGGTGAGAAAGGAGGCCAGCTCTCTAAAGCAAAAAGTCAAAAAACAAAAAGCAAAGAGAGAAGCCCCTGGGGGCAGAACAGCGGCTGGCCGGTCCTATTTGCGACATTTAGTAGGTGCCTTACCACACACTAACTGACCTTCCATAAAGGGAAGCAGAGGGTGACTCCGGGACATTTGCTCAGTGGACAGAGATCACGGGTGCTGTTACTTGGTGGACCCGGGGTGGGAGTGGAGAGTCGCAGATGGATGAGTCTTGGCCCCTGGGCTGACGGAGCCTGACATTTCCATCTTCAATCTCACCCAACAAACATTTAAATTGTGTGCAAATACAGAACTGGGCTCATGGAGTTCTACAGTGAAGGCTAATGCGGTAGAGACAAGATGTCAGAAGAAGAAGAAGGAGGAGGAGGAGGAGGGGGAGGAGGAGGAGGAGGAGGAAGAAGAAGAAGAAGAAGAAGAAGAAGAAGAAGAAGAAGAAGAAGAAGAAGAAGGAGAAGGAGAAGAAGAAAAAAGAAGAAGAAGAAGAAGAAGAAGAAGAAGAAGAAGAAGAAGAAACTCTGAAATAGCGTGTAGCTTGAATTCTGAATAACACAATTTTGTTTCTGAAATTATGGTATATTTTTAAATTGATGTGCATATTTAATCCTCTCAGTCTTTTCCCCTCTTAAAAGCTGTTACTGAAATGATCTCACAACCAACAGAGTTCTTAGAATTGCAGAAGGGTGTTTTTCTAGCTAACTAAACAACGCAGGTGTGGAGTGATGTTTAAACTGCCCCTGTCTCTTCTCCTCCCCTTGGAGATGAGGGATGGGTTTTCATCCTAGTTCTAGTGAACAAGAAAACTCATGGATTGAAATGCTCCATCGTTAAACCATTTCTAAGAAAGACACTGCCATAGATGTACTTAGGAAGGCAAAAGAAACAAACACAAACTTAAGGCAGGTGCACCTGAAACCTCTCAGTGAGCATGTATGATACCTATGGAATTGCATAGTATGGAACTGCAATACCTAACTATTCCCTGGAGGTAAGACATCTTCCACAGAAACGCAGCTAGCCTTTCCAGAACAGAACCCGGGCAGGGGTAGGGTGCACACCTGGTTCTTGATGGAGGGTGTGCGGGTCTCTGTTCTCCCAGGCCAGGAGACAGTAATACAGGCCAGCTGGGTGGGAAGAGGTTGGCATAAAGTAGAATGCTTTATTAGGGGAAAAGACAGTCTTTGATAAATGGTGTTGGTAATGCTGGATATTCACATGCTAAAGAATGACACTGGACCCCTGTCTCCCACTGCTCACACACATGAACTTGAAGGGATCAAAGTCTTCAGTGTAAGTCCTGAAACCATGAAGCTCCTGAAAGAAATCATAGGGGAGGAGCTCCCTGATGTGAGTCTTGGCAATGGATTTTTAGATTTGTCACCCAAAGCACAAGCAATAAAAGCAAAAACAGATAACTGAGACTACATCATATTAAAAGGCTTCTGCACAGCAAAGGAAGACATCAGCACAATGAAAAGGCATACTACAGGAAGTGGGAAAAAATACTTGCTAATCACATATCTTGATAGAGGGATAATATCCAAAATATATAAAGAATCCTGACAACTCAATAGTAGTAAAAAAAAAAATTCTTTTTAATAGGCAAAGGGCCTAAATAGATATTTTCCCAAAGAAGGCATACAGGTACAGGAAAGTGTGCTCAACATCACTCATCAGGGAAATGCAAATCAAAACCAAAATGAGCTGCTATTCACACCTTTTAGAATGGCTATTATCAGGGGCGCTTGGGTGGCTTAGTCGGTTAAGCATCCGACTTTTGCTTAGGTCATGATCTCTCGGTTCGTGGGTTCGAGTCCCGCGTCGGGCTCTGTGCTGACTGCCAGCTCAGAGCCTGGAGCCTATTTCAGAGTCTGTATCTCCCTCTCTCTCTGACCCTCCCCTGCTCACGCTGTCTCTCTCTCTCTCTCCTAGAAAAAAAAAAAAAGAATGGCTATTATCAGAAAGATAAAGAGATAACAAATATTGGCAACGATGTGGAAAAAAGAGAACCCTTGGGCTCTCTGGGTGGGAATGTAAATTGGTGCAGCCACTATAGAGAATGGTGTGGAGGTTCCTCAAACAATCAGGGGCGCCTGGGCAGCTCAGTCAGTTAAGCATCCAATTTTGGCTCAGGTCATGATCTCACTGCTCTTGAGTTTGAGTCAGAGTCAGGCTCTGTGCAGCACAGAGCCTGGAGCCTGCTTCAAATTCCATTTCTGTCTCTCTCCGCTTCTCCCCTGCTCACTCATTCTCTCTCCCAAAAATAAACATTAAAAAAATTTTTTTTAAATTAAAACTAGAGCTACCATATTAGGATCTGGCAATCCCACTTCTGGGTAGGTATCTGAAGGAATGGAAATTCCTATCCCGAAGACATATCTGCACCCCGTGGTCACTGCAGCATTATTTCCAACAACTAAGGAAGGCACAACCTAAGCATCCATTGATGGATGAGCGGATAAAGAAAATACGGTCCATACACACCCAATGGAATATTAGCCACAGAAAGAAAGAAATCCTACCATTTTCAATGACATGGATGAATCCTGAGAGCACTGTGCTTAAATAAGTTACAGAAAGACAATACTGTATGATGGCACTTATATGTGGAATCTAAACAAAAGAAACAAAACAAGAAACAAACAAAAAAAGGAACTCCCAGAGCCAGGGGGTGGGGGTGAGTGTGGTCAGACTTACAGTATAGGATGAGTAGATTCTAAGGACCTAAAGTACAGCTTGGTTACTACAGGTCACGATAGATACTATCCTGCATACTTGAAAGTTGCTAAAACAGCGGATCATAAGAGTTTTCAACACACAGAGGATGGACAGCTGTATGAGGTGGTGCAGGTGTTAAGTAATCTTACTGTGGCAATCATTTTGCAATACATATGCATAGCAAACATAATGTTTTATACCTTAAATGTACACAATGGTGTTTGTCAATTTTATCTCAATAAAGCTGGGAAAACGCAAATTATAATGCTTTATTAGTACCACTGAGGTCAAACCCACTGAGGTTCAAAAGTATCTTTCAGACACACTGTTAATTTTTTTCATAAATGCATTAGAAAGTATCAATAGATGTATTATACTTAATAGATTAGTATAATAGATTATGTCTTCTCAAAATTCAAATGTTGTGGTCCTCAGAATGTGACCTTATAAGGAGATCGTTGCAGATGAAAGCAGTTAACTCAGTTAAGATGAGATCATTAGGGTGAGCCCTATTTCAGGACAACTGGTGTCTGTTATAAAATAAATAAATAAATGAACAAACTAATTAATTAATTAATTTTAAAAAAAGGGTCTGGGCCCAGACGCACACACATTAGGAGAAACAATACGAAAGCAGAGATTGGGGTGATGCTGCTACAAACCAAAAAACTGTAAAGATTGCCGGCAAACCACCAGAGCGAGGGGGGAGGCACGGAGCAGGTTCCCCCCTTGCAGCCCATGGAAGGATCAACCCTCCCGACACCATGATCTCAGACATCCAGCCTCCAGAACGGGGAGGGAACTAATTCCTGTGGCTTTAAGCCCCACAGGGTGGTACTTCCTTACAGCAGCACCAGGAAAGGATGCACTTAGTAGCCAAAGACAACAGACCAGCAGGAATCAGCGGTGGTGGCAGTGACTGAATCTTTTCTTACTTCGTCCCTCCAATCCCCCCAGATCACACACTGAGGTGTCTCTGGCCACAGTTTATTGGCGTCACATCACTTTGAGGCCTGGAGCACAGCCCCATGTGTTGCTCTCCAGCACCAGTGTTTGGGTTTGTTTGTTTTTTTTAATGTTTATTTTTGACAGAAAGAGAGACAGACAGACAAAGCATGAGCAGGGAAAGGGCAGAGAGAAAGGCAGACACAGAATCCCAAGCAGGCTCCAGGCTCTGAGCTGTCAGCACAGAGCTCGACGTGGGGCTCGAACCCACAAACAGTGAAATCATGACCTGAGCCGAAGTCAGATGCTTAACTGACTGAGCCACCCAGGCACCCAAGCATCAGTGTCTTTTATTCTAGGGGAGGAAGGAAGCTAACATCGGAGCAGGAAAGGTATGGATAAACGTTAGACTGTGAAGAATGAAGTATGTGTGCCAAAATGTGAGGGCAGCCACAAGAACAGAAAGAGAATGTGAAAATTCCAAACTAGAAATGGGAGAAAAAGTCAGAAATGAGAAAAACCAGAAAACAGAGGAGAAGCAGTAGAAAGGCTGGGAGGGAAAAGCTTGGAGATTTCCATCCTGTCCTTGCGGTCTCTCTGCAGAAGCGCAGAGATGCAGGGCCCCCCGCGTGCAGGGGGCGCAGGAGGTCCGTGGGGCTCAGGAGAAGGAACGAAAGAGGGCTGCGGAGACAGAGTTAAGTGATGGAGCCGCCGTAGTCAGGGCTGGCGAGGTGTAGAGTCCTGGTTTTGTGGGAGAGCTGATGAGCTAGAACAGTAAAGCAGGCCCCAGGTGACGTGGGGAGCCCAGAATCAGAGCGCAGACACAGAGGATTTGAGACTGTTGCGCCCAGGCTCGCGCATGGCGAAGCCAAGGACAGGAAGACTGCTCCACTCCCCGACACCCGTGCCCCCCCTTACAGAGGACTGGATAAAAAAACAGAGACACTCTTGTAACTCAGATCTTGCCTGGATCACACTCCACAGGTACCCCTGCACCAGGCAAGTTATAAGCCAGCTGAGTAAACAACCACTTTCTGTGCTTCAGTCCAGACAGGTCTCACGAGCCTGCACCCCGATGGCCGTCTGTTGTCAGCAGCTGAAGAGCCAGCAATTTCTCTCGGATGAGTCACTGCGTCTGGTTGCTGTCCTCACCTATTTTCAGTTGATTCCCCTTGGCTTCAAGTGCAGAAGGTGACTCCTTACTGTGTTTTTGTCCGTCGGCCTCACATACACACACATGTGCTCACGTACGCTTGGAAGCTTCTGGGCCTATTCGGGAGGGAGCAGAGGGGAGCAGAAGGCAGCATGGACTGGAGTACGTACAGACAGAATTCCACAGTCGCCAGCCATGGACTCTGGATAAGCCGCTAAACCTCCCTGAGCCAGCATTCTCTCACTCGTAAATGAAGGATTGAATGTTGGGAGATTAAATGAGAATCTGTAAAGCACCCAGGTTACTGTTCAACACTTAGTAGGCACTTGATAAACGGCGACCTCTTCCTCCAGAGCTCTGTTTGACCACAGCTCTGACTAAGGACATGCTGTGATATGCAGCAAATGCCCCTACTGCACCCCACCCCACCCCCGCACCAAAGTCTACTCTTAATCCCCAGAGCCTGTGAATATATTAGGTTACTCGGCAAAGGGGAATTAAGATTGCATGTGGAATTAAGGTTAGCTAATCCAATTCAGGTAGCTATTTTAAGCTGACCCCTGGTTGGCTCAGCCAGTGAAGTGTCCAACTTTGGCTCAGATCATAACCTCAGAACTCATGAGTTTGAGACCCGCATGGGGTCTGTGCTGACAGCTCAGAGCCTGGAGCCTGCTTCAGATTCTGTGTCTCCATTTCTCTGCCCCTCTTCCACTTGCTCGGTCTCTCTCTCAAAAACAAGCAAAAATGTTTAAAAAAAAAATTTTAATAAAAATTTTAAAATTAAATGAAATTGAACAGACTATCGTGGATTATCCATGTGGGTCCAGTGTAATCCCACGAGTCCTTGGGAGTGGAAGAGGAAGGCAGAAGAGCAAGAAGTAAAGGGCAATGTGGCTGTGGAAGACACAGAGAGGTGCAATGTCATAGGCTTTGAAGATGGAGGAAAAGGCCATAAACCAAGAAATGTGGGCAGCCTCTAGAAGCTGGGCGGGGCAAGGAATTAATTCTTCCCAGAGCATCCAAGGAAGAGCAGGGCCCTGCCCACACCTTAGCCCAGGGAGGAGTCAGGCATCTCAGCTACGGAACTGGAAGAGAATAAAGTGTGTCGGTTAGACCACTACATTTGTGGCAAGTTGTTACAATAGTAACAGGGGGCTAATACACCTGGCATCATGCCAGTTCTCCCATCCTGCTTTGCAAACCTAGGTATTCCAATGACAACCGAGACTTCTATGCCTGGGACCAATCTGGGTGATTAGATGCCTTCCAGCAATATGGAGTAGAGTTAGTGAGGCTACTTGGTTACTCATCCCAACCTCTGTGCTGGAAAAGATCAGCTAGCAACTCCGTGGCAGCCATACTGAAGCCTACCTGCCCACCACATGCCTGCCACCCCAGGGCCAGGGCAGCTCTCCCAAGGTATGGATCACCTGGTGCTTGTATTGCTGTCCGGTGCCTCCTTCCCAGACTCACATTTCAGTCCTACTAGAGATCATTGGTTTTCCGATGGCAACTGTGTGCTCCTAAAAGCCCAGGCGGCCCATATTATGATCCCCAGCTGAGCGTCCCTAGCTGAGCCTCCCTAGCCCTCTTCACACGACAGAATGAGGCAGAGAACAAGAAAAGCCACAGGGGCGAAACAGTGGCTGAAGCAGGCACAGGCACTTTGCCTGGTTCGCCTCAAAGGGGAGTAGAAACGGTCAGACATTCTAGCATTTCACGGACCTAAACAACAGCACGCTACGAAGAGAGCTGACCTGAGCCTCCCAAAATAGCCTCAGAAGATGCGTTTGGAGTGTCGACGTTGCACGACTGCAGATGAAGAGACGAGGAATTCTTGAATAGTTAACTAATTCTGTGGGAAGCCAGGGGTGGGATGGGAGATCGCAAAGGATGCAGAAGAGAGAGGGTGAAGGGAGAAAAGGCTCTGTGCAGAGCAAAAAGGAAACTCGGAGTCTCATTTCCAGCTAAGTGCTTCACCCCAAATCTCTGTGTGGAGGAATCAGGAGTCGGCCGGGGAGGACACCGCAAACTCCGGTCGGTACATAAAGTACAGTTACATGTACTCACGTCTAGCAAACAACGTTTACTTTATAAGCAGGTTTGGAGGTTCTCAGCTGCCCTTTGTGGCGATGTCCCAGGTGAAAGGGATGTAGCTTCCAACCCGACACCACGGTGGGGCCCTGTCACATGGGCAGCAGCCCAGAGCCACATCTGAACAAGTTCGTGCTGGTCTGACGGGCCACGCCACACAGCAGTGGGACAAAGTGAGAGAGAGATAAATGTGACCTCTTCCATTTCTATACCACCATTCCTAAAGGGTCTGCATTTCAGTCCCTCCAGTTACTCTGTGGGACCATATGGCAACTCGCTTATTCTTGCTAACCCTGAGTTTTCTCATCTGTAAAATGAGCATATGAGGCGCGCCTGGGTGGCTCAGTCGGTTAAGCGACTGACTTCAGCTCAAGTCATGATCTCACAGTTTGTGGGTTCGAGCCCTGCATCGGGCTCTGTGCTGACAGCCAGCTCAGAGCCTGGAGCCTGTTTCAGATTCTGTGTCTCCCTCTCTCTCTGCCCCTCCCCTGTTCACGCTGTCTCTCTCTCTCTCTCTCAGAAATAAGTAAAACATTAAAAATTCAAAAAAATGAAAATAAAATGAGCATATGAGAGCACCTCCTTCATACTATGGCTGTGAGAATCCAATGAAGGAATGCATGCTGCACGCTTGGCCCATGGAAAATGCCAAGAAATGTCAGTATTTACATTAGCTCCTACTAACCAAATCCTCATTGATTCTGTTACAGCTACGAGATCCAAATCCATGGTGACTCCGAGGTCCTGAGGAATCAATACACACTAGGACAGATACCGTTTAGCTACGGCACATGGGGAATTTTATCAGTTAGCAGCATAGAGGTACCACAAACAGCTCACACGACTCCCTGGTCAGGGCCTGACCTGCGCAAGGAAGTTTTGCAAAGGTTAATGCTCTAAGATTACAACTTCTCACCAGCCACTTCCTGCCTCTTCCAGCCCCGCAGCATAACCATCCCACCTCCGTAAGACAAGGGGAGCAGCAGGGAGGGACCCCGACAGAAGAGCCTCAACTCCACGCCTCCTATCCCAAGGAGAGGAAAATCAACTCTTCCCCTTTTCCCCGATCATGCTTTGTTTTGGGGGACGCTGTGACCGAGGTTTATCTGGGTTTTCTAATCTAATTATCCAGAAAGGAAAGTAGAAAAGTCATTACGTAGATGTTTGGTCGGCCAGAGCCTTAAAGAAGCTGGACTGGTAAGATCTGGGGATTGGAAAAATCTTGGTCTCAGATCATTTTCAGTGCTATCTTTTTCTTCATGTAATCACTGCAGCACATTCTCCTCATTTCTAGAAAGGGTTTTCCCCAGAAAGGCTCACTGTACTCCAGAGAATTTCCAGGCATGTCCCACCTGGCACCTCTCCCGCTCCCGGATTTTGTCTGACCCCCTCCTGAAATCCTACGGGTACCTCTTTTCCAGCTCACCTCTCCCTGACCCTGCAGCGAATCACGAGGAAGGAGGCAAGGGTTCGAAGGTGGGTGCCTCCGCCTTTAACCACTACAGTGTGAGAGGTCGATGCTCTGCATGGAAAGTGTCCCCACAGCAGCCCCTGTGCCGGCCAGGCCTGGACTCCCCCCTTGACAGGGTTCTGTTCCAAGGCTAGCATCCAAGCCCCAGCCCCAGAGGCGGCCTCCCCATGGGGTCATCGTGTGAGCCCCAGCTCCCTGTGAACCCGTCGTGGCTCCTAACAGCCTGCCACTGGCCCCACCGTACTCTGAAGGCTGCGTGATTTGACGCCCTTCTCTTCTTCCTTGGCTCCATCTATCTTCCGTCTCCATCTGGAGATGGCATCCCTCCCGCTAGCCCGCTTGCCCACCCTGTCTCGTCTTTGACCTTACCTCTTAGCTGTATATCTGCTCCTTTCTCCTCCCTGTTCTTCACAGCTCCTATTTCTGCACCCCTCTCTTAGCATTCTTTCCCAGTCACCCCAGAACCCAGCCCACGACTGTCACTCCCAGGCCTCACATTCCCCCTGGGGCAGGAGCAACAGCTTTGGGCTCCTGTGGTGGATGCAACCATCCCTCCTTGATCTGGATCTGGGAATTCTAGGCCTCATTAGATGCCCCTAAACCCTGACACCCTAAGGCCATCATGACGCTCTACCAGACCCTGTCCACCATTTCCAAGTCACAGGAATAATCTGTCCACAGCCCCCTGCCCCAGTGAGGCCACCAGTACCTCGAGTTAGTCATCCCCCAACCCAGGGGCCGAGTGCAGTAGCCGGCACATGACTGTGCTCACGAAGCTTTAATGAGTCCACAGCGATGGCCTCAAATCTGTTTCGAAACATGAGGGGGTTTATCTGCACACACTCTGCCGTGAGGGAAGTGAGCTGCCTTCACATTCCTGCAAGCGGAGGAGGCTGGACCCAGCCTAGCGAGTCCCTAAGGCGCCCGTTGTGCCAAATGTTGTGCTCCTCATAGGGCGCCTTGTGTTTCTGTCCGGCACAGTGACCCCATAATTGGTGCTTTTATTTGTGAACATTTATCCAAAACCCGGGAATAATGCCCAAAGATGATTTAGGTCATGCCAGGAGCACTTCCGAATGAGCTCACCTAAGGTCTTCTGGCTCCGTGGGCCCCGAGAGCCTAGCAGAGTGGTTCATAACCAGGATGACGTCACTCCCGGTGTCCACTCCCTGGACACATTTTGGTCACTGACCAGGAAGCAGCTACTGGCACCTAGTGGATACAGGTCAGGGATGCCACTAAACATCCTACAATGCAAGGGACAGCCTCCCACAACACAGAATTTTCCAGAAAAAGTAACAGTGCTGAGGTAGAGAAACCATGCTCAAGAGGGTGTGACTTTGTTTGCACGTTTGATCGTGACCCAAGTGTGTTACCATTCTGGGAACTGATAATGTGTGATGAGTTTCTTTTCCATCTGCTAGAAACGATAAATGCAAAGGCCATGGCCTTTCTTTCTTGCCCCATAAGCTATTACAAGTTTTATATTTAATTCAGCCATCTTATCTCAGCTTTCCTTCTTTCCATAGCCTATTAAAAAGAAAAGTTTCTCAAATTCTCTTTTTTCCAAGCTATTTATCTTGTTTTGTTTTTAAATTAACCTTTTGTTTGAGATTAGCTGTAAGAAATAACACACAGAGATCTGCATGCCCTCTACCCGGTTCCCCGAGAACTGCCGTATAAGACCACGTCCAGGATGTTGACATTATACAATCCACCCATCTTATCCGGATTTCCCAAACTTTACTTGGACTCCTTTGTGTATTTATATTTAGTCCTATATGATTTCATCACCTCAAGATATAGAACAGCTCCCTCAGGACGCCTGGGTGACTCGGTCAGTTAAACAGTCAACTCTCAATTTTAGCTCAGGGCCTGGTCTCACGGTTCCTGAGTTCGAGCCCTGCATCCAGCTCAGTGATGACAGTATGGAGCTTGCTTGAGATTCTACTCTCTCTCTGCCCCTCCCTTGCTTGATCGCAGTCTCTCTGTCTCTCTCAAAATAAATAAATAAACTTTAAAAAATAATAAATAATAAATTTAAAAAGAATAATAAAAAAGAACAGTTCCATGACTACAGCACTATAAGAAGCTCTTATGTTGCCTTTTTAATAAGCACACCCTCACCTTCCTTCCCTTTGGACCCGGCTTTATCATCCTGCTCTGACCCTCATTAATGAGTTAAATAGATAGTGATACCGCTCACTAGCTGTATGAGAATTAAGTTTTTAACATTTTGAGAAACATGCCTTGATATATTTCTTGGCCATTAATGAAATTACCCTGTTAAGTAGCAGCTCCAGGCTGAGCTCTGAGGACAAGCACAGACCAGATGGTTCCTAAGTTCTTCAGCAGAGATGATGTTAATGAAAGCCATCAGTCTTCGTGTGAGGAACACAGAGCGACCTTGAGAGAGCTATTTAACTTCTCTGTGATTCAGGTCCATCTTCTGTAAAATGGGGATGATAATGGCTCCCATCTGAAGGGGTTCATGGAGAATTCAACTAGTTAACACATCCGAAGCACTTAGAATAGTGTGCAGCACCAAACGTATTCTCAATAAACTTTAGTTACTGTACGTGCTCTCATTTAATACCCACAACAACCCTATGAGGTAGACACTCCTATTTCCCAATACAACAGATAAGAAAACCAGGGTTCAGAAAGCCCAAGTCACTTCCCCAAGGTCTTGACCTAGTCAGAGACAGAGCTAGGATTAGAACTCTGGGCTCTAGGATTCTAAGTGTCACGTTGCCCTATGCACTTCATGAGGATTTGGTGCAACTCTACTCAGAGAAAAAAAAAATAGAAACTCAGGTTCTAGAGGAACACAGGCCACTGAGAAGGTGGGAAACATTGCATGGGATGGGTGGCTATGGAGACACACTGAACTCCTGAGATCCAAATACCTCTATTTCTAGAGTTTGGGAAATACCCCCTGGAACAAAAGCTTCAATGACAAAGCCCAAAGGAAAACCTTCCTCACATGAGTGAAAAGATATGTTCCCAAATTTTGTTCCTGCAGGAAGCTGGACACACACGGAGAGAAGACACCAGTACTCAACAGCTCAAACTCATTCAGCAAGTCTAGCAGAGGGAAGGAAGTTCAGTAGAAGGGCAGGAGAGGGCCCCAGAGTCTCTGTCCTCAAAACGCAACTGTGTCTGATTCATCATTCTTTCTTGGTAATATTGATTTACTCTGAGGCATAATGAACAACTTCCTGAACAACTTCATGTCTTAGGCAAGACAAAACCCAGGCCAATCCATAGCCTAGGAGTTGAAAGCCCATAGTTAGAGAAGTCTGAAGACACGTGAACCAGAAGCCGAGCCTCAACTACCCTCACCAGTGCCCCCATCTCCATCCAGCTCTACAGCACGGGGTAGGGGGCTCCAAATGGCAGGTCCTGGAGGTAAGTTCTCCAGTGTGTGGTAGTGAGATGGCATCATGTAGTAGGTATGCATGCCCTCCAGGACTGTGCATGTCCTCCCTCAGCAAGAGTGGGGTGCTCCCTCACCTTCAGCAGGGCCTTCCTCCCCGACACACTCCTTCTACTTCCCTGCCTTACTTTCTCCCCTGTAGCACTAATTTCTAATACTACATGCTTTCTGCCTTTTCAAAAAAATTGCATCGTGCCTTTCTTAGAACTTAAGCATGAGGGGGAAATATTTGTTTATTTTGTCATTACCACATTCTTCAGTGCCTAGAACAGTGCCTGGCACAAAGCAGATGCCCAATAAGTACTTGTTAATTTAGAAATGTTTTCTTGTGTGTGTGTGTGTATGAGAAAGAGAGAGAAGAGATTCTTTCCAACGAAATGGTGATAATAATAAATGACAGGCCTTTCCATGCCCTGATGGCAAAATAAAAAATTAGCTACTCTATATTAGCATGCATATGTACACATCTTTTTTTTAAGTTAAACAAATTTTTTTTTAACTTCAACCGGCCCATGAATTCTAAAAGTCTAAGGCTCTTTATTTTTATTTTTATTTATTTATTTTTTTTACTTATTTTGAGAAAGAATGTTAGCCAGGGAGAGGCAGGGAGAGAGGGAGAAAGAGAATCCCAAGCAGGCTCTGTGCTGCCAGGGCAGAGCCTAGTGTGGGGCTTGAGCTCAAGAACCGTGAGATCACAACCTGAGCAGAAATCAAGAATTGGGTGCTTAACCAACAGAGCCACCCAGGTGCCCCTAAAAGTCTGAGACTCTTATGGCCTCGGGGAAGGGTTTTGGAGGAAGACAGGCTTGGTTTGAATTGGTTCTGCCAGCTGCAAGATCTTGGGCAAATTCCTTTCTATCTTTAAGCCTCCATTTCATCACCTACAAAATGGGAGTAGTAATTCAGAGGATGATATACACAAAGCAGAGACTGATAAGAGGAAGTTTAGTTCCATGAATAAATGACGCTCAGCATTGTGGTCAGCTGAGGTATGCCTTCTCCACCAAAGCCTCATCTCAAAAGCCCTCCTGGGGGTTGCACTCTATGCTCCAGGTATGCAGACTGACCACTGAGACCGAGCTGGACAAAGGCCACCCAAAAGGCAGTTTCCTGGCATTTAGAGGAGCTAATTTTAATTGAGTTTTCAATTCCTTTGCTATAAATATGAGTGATAAAACCAAAAGGTTTCAAGGTACCATTTCCAAATTGCTGGAGTCTATTTGCATGAGGGCTGTGACTTCTGAGATCTTTCTAAATTAATAGATTAATACATGAATTCTTTTCCTCAGTTTAATCAGGAAAGAGAGGAATCAGGTCAGGAATCATTGCCAAAAGGATATTTTTCAGAAATGATGACAAGACACTCCTGAAGTTAGACCATAAGTAAGCAAGAAAACAGGAATTATTTCACAGCAATTTGATTTGCACACATTTTTCATTCTTTGTTTTGCTTCCATTCAAGCATAACCTTGCCTTTTTTTGGAGTCCATGTTTTTGGAGAGTTATGTTAATAAGAGAAATAAGTAAACCAAGGGTTGTGGGAACAGAGGGAAGGTGAGGGCAGAGGTGAGAAAGGGCCACTTAGGCTCGAAAAAGAGCTCAGTCAAAGCAGGGAGAGAGAAAAGTCTCTAGGTTTTCCAGTGTTGGGGGAGGGGGGCATGATGAGTAACCGAAGTGGGTAAAGCAGTTCTGCCACACTGATGGCATCCGTCCTGGAGTCATGCTGAGTAAATATCAACCAGCCAATTCCAGGCAACAGAGACAGAGGGGGAAGTCTCCTTCAGCTGCAATTCCCATATTTCCTAAATGATTAAAAAAAGTAAGGGGGACTATGCTCACACTGCTAGCGGCCGCCTGATGGTAAACCTTTGCCTTAGCCATAGAATCTTGGTTTTTAGCTTGACGTGTTGCCAGTTTGCTAAAAGTCGTCTCCATCTTCCCTTGTAGCTAGGTGTGGTCATGTGACTAAATGTGATCATGTGACTACCCCCCACCCCACCCACCCACCTCCGGCATGGCAGAGCAGTGGGGTAGAAAAAGGCTGAGTCCCTGAGAACTTCTGGAGCCATCCTCCCAGCTCTGGAGGGAAAATGACGTCTATCTTGTTTTAAACCACAGCTTTTCAGGTTTCTTCTTCACAACAAAACCTCACCCTAACTGATACAGAAAACAACACGGGGTTGTGGGCTTTTTGTCACATAAAGCTTTAAAAAAAAATCAAACTACTCGGGGCGCCTGGGTGGCTTAGTCGGTTAAGCGTCCGACTTTCGCTTAGGTCATGATCTCGCGGTTCGTGGGTTCGAGCCCCGCGTCGGGGTCTGTGCTGACTGCCAGCTCAGAGACTGGAGCCTGTTTCGGAGTCTGTGACTCCCTCTCTCTCTGACCCTCCCCTGCTCACGCTGTCTCTCTCTCTCTCTCCTAGAAATAAATAAAAAACGTTAAAAAAAATAAAAAAATTAAAAAAAAAAAATCAAACTACTATACACTATCACACTAAGCAAACAATATCAAACTAAAGAACTGTCTTTTAAGTTGAACCAATGGTTTTCATTTACTCAGGAGCCATTCAGCATTTACAACAAGGAGGGCACTATACCAGGGCTGAGCATATAGCAGTAAACACATACAGAAGGTGTGGGCCCTGCCCTTGCGGGGCTAACGCTAGAGTGACTCTGTGAAGAGGTCTGTACGTTGGCTCTGTTTCTCATTTTCCAGCCAGCCAGTGATCACTGGGTTGGGGTGCTGGCCCATGTGCCGTTTGGGGACCCCTGCTGAAGTAGAGTTATGGTCAAGGTCTGCAAACTCAAATCCATTAAGCACGGTCTCTAGGTTGAATAAATGCTATGTCTCACATGTTAACCGCTACTTTCCAAATACAGAGAGACTCGAAGAAAATTCACTTAAAAATACTACTGGATCTAGAGTCGCTTTTTGCCAAATTCTTGGGTCTGTTTTCCTCAATCATCACATACTGAAAGTTTGGGACATTATACTGAATACTGAAATTTTTGGTATTACAAAATAATCTTTGTACTCCAAATGGTGAAAACTGTACTGGAGCAAACACAGTTTATTAATAAAAGGGACCTAATGTTCTTCTGATTAGAAGCATCTAAGTCTCTTTCAACCGGTTGGCCATGATTTCATGGAGATGAGATTCCAGTAACCTAATCCGACAATGTTCTTTTCCTGGGCAGAGCTTTTCTGAAGCTTCAAGGGTAGAAAGACCAAGCCACCAAGAATGGGCCACCTTTCCTCAAGAAACTTAAAACAGAACTACCCTATGACCCACCAACTGCACTATTAGGTATTTATACAAACGATACAAAAAATACAGATTTGAGGCATACATGCACCCCAATGTTTAGAGTAGCACTATCAACAATTACCAAACTATGGATGGAGCCCAAATGTTCATTGACTGATGAATGGATAAAGATGTGGAATATATATACAACGGAATATTACTCAGCCATCAAAAAGAATGAAATCTTGCCATTTGCATTTGGAGCTAGATGGAGCTAGAATGTATTGTGCTAAGCAAAATAAGTCAATCAGAGAAAGTAAAATACCACATGATTTCACTCATATGTGGAATTTACAAAGCAAAACAGATGGAAGGGTGAGTAGGGCAGAGAAGGAAACAAACCACAAGAGATTTAAAAACCTTTTTTTAATTAAAAAAATTAATGTTTACTTATTTTAGAAAGAGATAGAGCGCCAGCAGAGAAGGGGCAGAGAAAGAGGGAGACACAGAATTTGAAGCAGACTCCAGGCTCTGAGCTGACAGCGCAGGGCACAATGTGGGACTCAAACTCATGAACTGCGAGATCATGACCTGAGCCGAAGTCAGATGCTTAGCCGGCTGAGCCACCCAGGTGCCCCTATTCGAGACTCTTAATGATAGAGAAGAAACTATGGGTTAACAGAGGGAGGTGGGGGGATGGGCTAGATGGGTGATGGGTATTAAGGAGGGCACTTGTTGTGATGAGCACTAGGTGTTGTACGTAATTGATGAATCACTGAATTCTACTCCTGAAACAAATATTGCCCTGTATGGTCAACCAACTAAACTTTAAATTTACAAAAAGAGAGAGGAATAAAAAGTATGAGCTGTCTTTTTAACTTACAGAAGAGACAGGTCTTCATTTCCAACACTGTTACCAATGCCCACACATTTGGTAACCAGAAGTGTCAGGATTGAAGTGTTCTGTGTGAGTGGTAAAAAGAGACACAAGAGGGAGACTGAGCCGCATCTTTCTAATAGAAAAGTCCATCTTGGGGGCAAAGGCTGGAGCAGCAGATTAGGATCCAGCCACTTTTTTAGAGTCTAATTAGCCATCAGCTTCTAACTTTCAATGCTGTGAAAGCTGTGCTGTGTCCTTGCAGTATTTTTCATTCTCTGGATTGCTTATGGATCAAGTGTTCTCTACAAGGGAGACCAGTGTTCTCCAGAAGGACAATTCATGCCCCCCTTCACAGCCCCTTCCTTCTTTCTGTGTTAGCTTTTTACAAGAAGTTTCTCAAGGTTTCTCCTGGTGCCTCTGAGAGCTGAAGGACTACAGGGCAAGAACCCGAAGTTTGCGTTCCTCAGGTCGCTTTACTCCCGTCTGGCACAGCTGTTACCAGTTACTTTAGGTTCAAGTTCAACTGTGTCAAGGTTTAAATTGAGTAATTTTCTTCCTGACACCTCATTAATATTTTGGAACACGAAATCACTGAAATTCCAATTGATTTATACAGGTTGGAAATGTACAGGTTGGAAATCTCTGGTAGGTGGTTCTGATGTAAATTTCATAAAAATTTTCCTTTACCAAGTGCCTCCTACATGCCAGATGCTTTCCCTCATTTTGGCCAATGTGCCTAAAAGTGTGGGGATCAGCGTGTTCCTGAGAGGAACTGAGGATACAAAGATTCCCGTGCTTCCATCTGGATGATAATCGTGGAAAAAATTATAATATTGATATTTAACATCATCCGGATGGATGTAGTAGAATTCCATGATTTTGGTGCCCCCACTGGTATTGTTTTTAAGGCTTCCTGCACCAATGCCTTTAATAGTTTTGAAGAGTGAAGACAATGTATAAATGAGACCTCTGCACTACATCCGTGAAAGGGAAGTGACGTCAGACATGAAGACTTCTGAGTCATTTAAGAGAAGAGAGTGGGAGAGCTGAATAATCACACAGCACGAGGAAACACAGGATGCTGGGCTGGACGTGATGGCACCTCACTGTAAGCAGATGTGGGGCATAGTTCCCATCCTTAGAGGTACTGACTTGCAGTGAGTGTAGTAGCTGATGAAAACTGGCATCACTTTTAAAATGGAAAATAATTGTGATAATGATAATGACTCAACTGATGATCTGCTGTGCTCCCAAATGAAAAGCATCAAGTGGACAGAAGTGAAATAGAAAATAAGCAAGCATATCTTGCTAAAATCAACAGTGTAATTCATTTTCTACAAAACAAAAGTATCTGCTAAATTAAAGCTATTATTTAGAATGTTACAGTCTTTCTAGTTTGTAGGTCTTCTTTTGTAAATTGCTTTTTGTTTTATGGCTGTGGGCTGTCAGGAGTAGCTTTACCTAATTCAGTATGTACATTTTTAAGTAGATTATAATTGTTAAAAATCTGTTTACATGATCTCCGGGGTCAATTAATCTTTACACCTGGGAAGTTGGCGGTATTATCCCCATTTTATAAGGTAACTGGAGCTTAAGTGATGTAGAAATTTGCCTCAGTAACAAGAAGTAAGCCAGGGGAGCGCCTGGATGGTGCAGTCAGTTGAGTGTCCTACTCTTGATTTCAGCTCAGGTCGTGATCCCAGGATTGTGAAATAGAGCCCTGAGTTGGGCTCCACACTAAGCGTGGAGCCTGCTTAACATTTTCTCTCTCCCTTTGCCCCTCTCCCCAGCTCAGGCACAAGCTCTCTCTAAAATAAATAATTTTTTTAAAGTATTAAAAAAAAAGAAGAAGAAGAAGAAGAGGAACCAAGCCAGAACAGAATTTAGGATACCTCATCTTCACCACCTTCTACTGATTTCCTAAAGCAAAGATGGACTGTGGGTCATTTTGTCAAAAAAATAATTCACCCAAAGTCAATTCACTGAAAGACCAATTTACCAAAAGCTAATTGATCAGATACTCTTTTCACTCCCAGTGCTCCAATCCAATGCTTGGATCAAGATGAATGGAGATATATTTAGACTCCTTTTCTTTTTTCTGATTGGCTTTCCTAAACTTTAGCTGGCTCTGTTTGGCTTGATGGTTTTCCAAAGAAATCAGATTTCCAAAGAAATCACATTTATGAAACTAGCCAGAAAAATAAGATATATACAGATGTGTCCTACACTATGACAATTTTCAGTGTTTAAGAAAAATTAAGACATACTTTTAAAAATGTTTATTTTTGAGAGAGCACGAATACGGAAGGGGCGGAGGGGGCAGACAGAGGATCAGAAGTGGGCTCTGTGAAGACAGCAGCAGATGGCAACCAGCCCCCCATGGGGCTCGAACCCATGAACACTGAGGTCATGACCTGCCCCAAAGTCGGATGCCCGACCAACGGAGTCACTCAGACACCCCTAAGACATCTACTTAATGAAACTACCAGATAAACGATATAGAGAACAAATTCCCATTTCACGGAAAAATCACCTTCCATTTCCAAAGGCACATTCACTTTCTAGGAAAACTGAACATTTCTCCAAGCACCTTCCATTTCTAAAAGCACTAAACTGCATGATTTAATTCCCAACCATGTTAGTTTCACAGAGCCACTGTGGCAAAACACCACAAACTGCGTGGCTTAACACAACAGAAATGTATTCTCTCGCAGTTCTGGGGACTGGAGGTCTGCGATCAAAATGCGGGCAGAACTCCTTCCTTCTGGGGCCCTGAGAGAAAATCGGGTCCATGCCTCTCTCCTAGCCTGGGTTGCTCGCAATCTTTGGTGTTTCTTGGCTCATAGATGCATCACTCCAATCTCTGCCTCTGCCTTCACGTGGTGTTCTCCTCTCTGTGTCTGTGTCCAAAGCTCCTTTTCTTATCAGTCACTGGATTAATCCAGTAAAACCTTATCTTTTTTTAAAAAAAACCTTTTTAATGTTTACTTATTTTGGGGAGACAGAGAGACAGAGTACAAACAGGGAAGGGGCAGAGAGAGAAGGAGACATAGAATCTGAAGCAGGCTCCAGGCTCTGAGCTGTCAGCACAGAGCCCGACGCAGGGCTCGAACCCATGAATCATGACCAGGGCCAAAGTCAGACTTTTAACCAACTAAGCCACCCAGGCATCCCCAGTAAAACCTATTCTTAACTTGACAACACTTGCAAAGATCCTATATCCAAATAACGCGACATTCACAGGCACTGAAAATTAGGACTTGAACATATCTTTCTGGGGGACAAATTCTCCCCGGTCCTACAAGTGATGCAAAACCACCAGGAACCACCACATCCATTTTCTGCATTATTACTGAGGTGTTTTTTTTTTTTAAACAAAACAACACCCAGGGGTGCCTGGGTGGCTTAGTCGGTTAAGTGTCCGACTTTCGCTTAGGTCATGATCTCGCGGTTCGTGGGTTCTGACTGCCAGCTCAGAGCCTGGAGCCTATTTCGGAGTCTGTGTCTCCCTCTCTCTCTGACCCTCCCCTGCTCATGCTGTCTCTCTCTCACTCACATTTAATAATATTAAATATTATTTATTTAATAAATAAAACATTAAAAAAATTAAAAAAAAAAAACACCCAAATAGGCTCACTGAATTCCGATTTTTAAATGAGGAATTTTATCATTGCCACTGGATTTAGCTCTGTTCCACTCCCAAATCCCAGGAAAACAAATGTAAGGGATCTTTTGAAGGTAAAAACCCACAAGGACAAAGAGAAGGGGAAGAAGATATACAACATTTTCTCAACAGCAATACTGGAACATAGATGACACGGAGTAATGCCTTCAGACCTGGATTTTCCATACTAGACTTTTCCATCTAACCAAACTGTCAACTAAGGAGAGGAAGCAGGGGCGCCTGGGTGGCTCAGTGGGTTAAGTATCTGACTTTGGCTCAGGTCACGATCTCACGGTTCCCAAGTTTGAGCCCTGCATCGGGCTCTGTGCTGACAGCTCAGAGACTGGAGACTGCTTTGGATTCTGTGTCTCCCTCTTTCTCTGCCTCTTGCTCTCTCTCAAAAATAAATAAACATTAAAATTTTTTTTTAATTTTAAAAAAAGGAGAGAAAGCATAAAGAAATTTTTTAAATGCACAGTCTCAAAAATGTTACCTCCCACACAGGAAGCTACTTTTGCATGTTCTTGGCCAAATAAAAGAACCAATCAAGAAGAGGAAGACACAGGATCCAGGAAATATGGCATCAACCCAACATAAGAGAGAGACTAAGAGGATCCTCAGGTTAATGGTGAAGACAGATTCCGAGCCAAGGGCTGTGCAGCAGGCCTGGAAAGCAGGCCCCCCAGGCTAGCGCAGGTCAGAAAATTTCAAGGGCAATCTCTTCAAAAGGAAAAAAGTTGAAAGAATTCCTAATGTGCTTAACATATTGAAAGGAAATTAACAAAACAAGTGTTAGTAAGGAGTTAGTGAGGACTTCAAATTAAAAAAAAAAATTCTTAGTAAAAAATACTGTATGAAACGAAAAGTAATCACAGTATATCATATGGCTCCTCTGTGAACAGTATTTACAAAGTCATAAAAATATAGGGGCACCTGGGTGGCTCAGTCGGTTGGCTTCCGACTTCGGCTCAGGTCATGATCTCATGGTTCATGAGTTTGAGCCTCGTGTCGGGCTCTGCGTGAACAGTACAGAGCCTGGAGCGTGTTTCAGATTCTGTGTCTCTCTGCTCTCCTTCCCTTGCTCACACTTTGTCTCTCTCTCTCTCTCTCTCTCTCTCAAAAGTAAATAAAAAAACATTAAAAAAAAAAAACATTGACCATCCATCTGACCAAATGATGTTACAACACTAGTGAGAGTGGTGGGGGGTGGGAGTGAAAGCGTGACATCTTCATGTTCCCTTGTGGGTAATCAGTAGACTGGGTATTACACTGAAACATCAACCAAGAATAACACTTGCATATTATTTAGAGACAGAAGTAAAAACCAAGAGAATCAGCCCAAAGAATCAGAAGTAGCTACCTCGAGGGAACTGAAAACCAGGAGGCACAGCAGAGGACTTGTTGATTTTCACAGCAAGCCTTGTAGAAACGATTTGACTCTAAAGTCTGTGCATGTATAACTGGAAAATATTTAACATTCAAAACCATATGATTGGATCAAGTTACTTCCCTGCTGAAAACCCTTTTAAGGCTTCTCGCTGCTGTTAGGATAACATCCAAGATTCTTCATTAGGATCTATGGGATCCTAATGTGATCCAGCCCACCTGTTCTCCACTCCCCATCCCCCCCCCCCCCCCCCCCCCCCCCCCCCCCCCGCCAACCCCCTCAGCCCCACAACCCCCTTCCTGCCTCCTCTCATAACCACTTTCATGATGGCTCAATCACACTGGCTGGAGAGTGCCAAGCTTTTCCCGTCCAGGGCCTTAACACATGCTCTTCCTTTTGCTAAAAATGTTGCCCTCACCACCTCCAACCTAGTGAATCCAAGCCTTTCAGTGTTTAACACAAACACCAACATCTCAGAGTAGTCTCGGAAGAACCTTAGATTAGGTTACATTTCCCAGTTTCATCTTCCCATAATACCTGTCTTCTCTCTGGTTGCGCTTACAATGGTTGTAATTAATTGTGTGAGTCAGGTTATCTATTTCTTCTACATGCCTTGTCCAACATGGTAGCCACTAGCTACATTTGAGCTATGTACATGTATTTATTTTTATTTTTCATTTTTTAAAGGGAAGATCATTTTCTTTACCTTTTTTTAAAGTTTATTTATTTATTTTTGGGAGAGAGAGAAAGCACAAGTGGAGGAGAGGCAGAGAGAGAGGAGAGAGCGAGAATCCCAAGCAGGCTCCGCACTGGTAGTGCGGAACCTGATGCAGGGCTTGAACTCACAAACTGTGAGATCACGACCTGAGCCGAAGTCACTTAACCGACCAAGCCACCCAGGTGCCCCTGAGCTATGTAGATTTATTTTATTTTATTTTATTTTATTTATCTATTTATTTATTTATTTTTTACAAATAGTTTATTGTCAAATTAGTTTCCACATAACACCCAGTGCTCATCCCCACAAGTGCCCTCCTCCATGCCCATCTCCCCCCTCCCCCCACATCCATCAGTCCTCAGTTTTTGTCAGCATTCAAAAGTCTCTCATGGTTTGCCTCTCTCCCTTTCCCCCACAATTTCCCCCCTTCTCCCCCATGGTCCTTCGTTAAGTTCCTCCTAACGTGCAAACATATATTTGTCCTTCTCTGCCTGACTTATTTCTCTCAGCATAACACCCTCAAGGTCCATCCATGTTGCTACACATGGCCAGATTTCATTCTTTCTCATTGCTGTGTAGTATTCCATCGTATAGATAAACCACATCTTCTTGATCCATTCATCAATGGATGGACACTCCCTCCTACACTGTTGGTGGGAATGTAAACTGGTGCAGCCCCTCTGGAAAACAGTGTGGAGGTTCCTCAAAAAATTAACAATAGAACTCCCCTAGGACCCAGCAATAGCACTGCTAGGAATTTACCCAAGGGATATAGAAATGCTGATGCAGGGGCGCCTGGGTGGCTTAGTCGGTTGAGCGTCTGACTTTCGCTTGGGTCATGATCTCGCAGTTCGTGGGTTCGAGCCCCGCGTCGGGCTCTGTGCTGACAGCCAGCTCAGAGCCTGGAGCCTGTTTCAATCTGTGACTCCCTCTCTCTCTGACCCTCCCCTGCTCACACTGTCTCTCTCTCTCTCTCTCCTAGAAAAAAAAAAAACAAACAAACATTAAAAAATTAACAAAAAATTGTTAAGATGGCAAATTTAAAAAAAAAGAAAAAAGAAAAGAAATGCTGATGCATAGGAGCATATGTACCCCAATGTTCACAGCAGCACTCTCAGCCATGTAGATTTAAATGAGCATGAAAGAATACGAGAGCTTCAGCTGCACTAGCCTGGTTTCCTGTGATCGTAGCCGCAGCTCGGGTATCAGACAGTGCAGATACAGAACCGTGCATCATCACAGAAAGTTCTATTGGACAGTACTGCTCTAGACTGTAAACTCCACCCAGGGCTCTTCATGGATCTATCCTGAGTGCCCAGGGCTTTGAGAGTGCTCCCCAAGTACCTGTTGAATAAATAAAGTCATTTGTCAATATAGAGTAAAAAGTAAAGTCTCTTCTCTAACTAGAAAGAGAAGGATATTTGATCTGTTTTAGTCTCCAACCCTATTTCTGTACCATCCCAACAGCAAAACCCGTAGCAAAGAAAATTAAAACCCAGGTAACTAAAGAAGTACCCAGCGCACCATCTGAGACAGAATCGTGGAGGTAAGTGACTCATGAAGGCAAAAAGATTACACTTCAAAAGGATTATCACTCCTCGAATTATATTCTCAATAAGTCTTATGAACCAATCATGAGAATTAACTGTTAAGACCTGTATTTTCAGAATCCGTTAGATTTAAAGCATCCTAACATGCCTTGTGAGTGTGGCACGCTAAGTCACTTGGGGCATCACGGAGTATAAATCCAGTTTAGATGCTGTATTTAGCATTACACTCAAAGAAAGAGATTAAGTGGGTATGATTTTCCTTTAAGAGGATTATTACCAGGCTTTCAAAAAGGCACAAGCATCTCATTAATGGTTAATGTATTCATTGGTTAGAACGAATTCAACAGTCCGGAGATACTCAAATATATTTATGTAAGCACTCTGGAGATTTTTTAAAAATAAAACCAGGTATTTGTGGGTAACAGTAAATCACTCTCTGCTTCTCCCCAACACGCCGGCTATCGGAGAGTCTCCTTGCCAGTATTCATGCCCATTCCAAACAACGGTATTCACCCACCCCCTCCCCCACATCTTCTCCATTTCAAGCCCTGGTTCAAGCAGGTCCCTGGCAACACAGAAAGTACTCCTGAGGCCGGCACAAAGCAGTCTGGGAAACAGGGCTCTCTTCTGCTCTCTTTTCAATGACAAATATTTTGCTTCTGCAAATCCTTTTTTAAATGCCTCCCTTCCCTCTTGTTCTCACACTCCCTGGAACAAAAACATCCAAAGGGCAGCCCTGCGGCCCTTCAGGAGCAGAGACTGGCAGGAACAACCGCTTCTGTGCCTACAGAAGCAAGTGGGTTCTAAGAACCAAGCATGACACGAAAGGTGGAAGTTTAAATTCAAGGTCCCTAAAAAACCCTGGGTGAAGATGACCTCCTTTCGCCAGGACAGAGCTATGTCCTGTACCCATAACATGCGGTCGTTTCAGGGAAAAGCAAACAACACGGGCCCCACTTGGATGACAGCTCAACCTAAAATATCTAGAAGGGGTTGGGCTTGTATAGCCTAGAGGGGGGAAGCGCGCTGGAAAGAGCACAGGGAGGCAGCGGCACAGCCGTAGCAAAGGACGGCGGGCAAGCACGGAGCGCGCGCCGGGAGCCGAGTCCTGGATGCACATTACACCATTCCATCTGCCCCCCACAACATTCAAGGGGTGTGTTCTATTATAAGACAGCCATGTCATAAAGAAGGCGCTGCGTGGGGGCGCCCGGGTGGCTCAGTCGGTTAAGCATCCGACTTCAGCTCAAGTCACGATCTCACAGTTCGTGGGTTTGAGCCCCGCGTCGGGCTGTGTGCTCACAGCTCAGAGCCTAGAGCCTGCTGGGATTCTGTGTCTCCTTCTGTCTCTGCCCCTTCCCTGTTCTCACTGTCTCTCTCAAAAATAAATAAACATTTACAAAAATTAAGAAATGTAATAAAGTGCTGTGTGGCCTTATCTGCAAGGGGAGGGGAGTATGACCTCGCAGGGTTGCTGTAAGTATTCAGTGAGTTTTGTTATGCTTTATAACAGCATCTGGCCCAAAGTAAGTAAAATATGTAAGTACTTATTATATAAAAACAAATAAATCCCCAATCCGCAGATCACAGGTATGAGAGCACATTCTAGTCTGCATCCCGCTGACAAGCTAGGGGTGTTGGGAAGGCCCTAGGCTCCCAGGTCTTGACTATCTCATAAAAACTTCAGCATGTTTAGACTAAACTTTTGCTGCTAAACACAATGTCTTTATAACTTTTCCTTCACTTTATTCCCCTTGTGCTCATGATTTCGGGTCTTAGGTGGAGAGAGGGTAGTTTAGAAAGGTATAAGGACGAACGCCTGGGTGGCTCAGTCAGTTGAACGTCCAACTTAGGGTCAAGTCATGATCTCACCGTTGTGGGTTCGAGCCCCATGTCAGGCTCTGTGCCGACAGCTCAGAGCCTGGAGCCTGCTTCGGATTCTGTGTCTCCCTCTCTCTCTGACCCTCCCCCACTTGCACTCTGTCTGTCTGTATCTCTCTCTCAAAAATAAATAAGGATTAAACTATATATTAAAAAAAAAAAAGAAAAAGAAAGGTACAAGGGCATTTGGGTTGTCTTGGTGACAAGGGAGCCACGCTGCCATTTGGTGGCAGGGTCAATGGATCCTAAACGTCCAGCAATGCATGCAGCAGTCCCACCGCAACTGCCAATGGGGAAAACACGACCAGCCTCAGAATGCTGGTGGAAATCTTGACGTAACTCACAGGAAAGCAAAAGGAAGGTTTTCTGTCAAAGCGAAGGAGCCATATGGCCATGCAGCCACACGACCACATGATAAAGCGGCTGCCCCACCACGTAGCCATGCAAGCGGTGGCCCGACAGCTGTTTCTATCTGTTCATGCGGCTAAACAGCCACACAATGACGCAGCGTGCAGCCGTGCAGACATGCAGTCGTGCAGCAAAGCATCGGGCTATGCGACCACCTAGCTTTCCGTCCACGGAGCTGCGCCTGAAATCTCACGGCTTTACAGCCAAGCAACAGCCTGTCGTCATCTTCCAACGCGAGGCAGAATAACAACGTCGGTGTGTGCCTATCCTGCCAGTCTCAGAAAACACTGATGGGGCTCTTATCTCATGCAAGGCTTCATAGGGGACAGATGATGAGGAAGACACGATTGCTGCTCGCAGGAAGCCCCCATGCCTCCAGAGGGGTGGGGCTGGGCACATGCACGCAGGCTGGCCATCTAGCAATGGACATAATGGTAAAAAGGACAGAAAAGATAGAATGGGGAGATGGGGAAACAGATTCATTCCACGCAGGGAGACCCTGTGCAGGTTTCACAGCAAGGGGGGCTTTGGGGTTAGACTGGTACACGGAGCAGGTGTGAGGCAACACATTCCTTCTGGAGAAACTGAAAGACTAACAACAGAACAGAAAGAATAGGGCAGGCCTAGGAAGTAGTAGGACTCAAGAGTATGACACTGGGAGGGATGGAGTGGCCAGGGGCCTAGAACGCCATGCTGAAAATTTCATCCTGTGTCCAGTAGGAAACAAGGGGTCATAAAACATTTGGGGCAGGACAGTGGCAGGATCACATCTATGGCCAGGCAGGAGCGTGAGGAATAACCAGAGACAGGAAAGGTCAGAACTGAGTGTGAGGTTTTGAGCTCCAGCCAGGGCACTGAATCCTAGCCTTGGTTCTCACCACCACTGGAATGGAGCCCACACTCCTGCCCGTCATCCACAGCCCCACATACTTCATCCCTTTCATAGATCCTCTCCTACCACATACTCCCTCTCAGTTCCCTCCGATCACTTTGGCTTCATTCTCTGCCTCAGTCACATCAAGGTCATTGCAGCCTCAGGGCCTTTGCACTTGCCAGTGGCTCTTCCTGAAGCACTGTGGCTGCTAACATTCACAAGGCCGCCCCTGCTTTTCACTCACAATTTAGCTCAAATATCACTTCCCATAGAGGCCTTCCTCAACCACTCAATCTGTTAACTCTTCCACCCTCATCCCATTATTCTCTGTTTCATTATCTTGGTTTTTTCCATAGGGCTTACCAATATCTAAAATTACCTAGCTTTTTTATTTCTCTGCCCATCACCATTACCCCCAACCTGAATATAAGCTCCAAGAGCAGAATCTTGCCTATCTTCTTTACTGCTACAATATTTAATTTTTTTTTAATGTTTATTTATTTTTGAGAGAGACAGCAGCAGAGAGGCAGAGAGACACAGAATCTGAAGCAGGCTCCAGGCTCCAAGCTGTCAGCACAGAGCCTGACACAGGGATTGAACTCATGAACCATGAGATCATGACATGAGCCAAAGTCAGATGCTTAACCGATGGAGCCATCCAGGTGCCCCCTTACTGCAACAATTTTTAAAACAGTGCCCACCCCACACTGGGGTGCTGAAGAATATTTGCAGAAAGGAAGGAAGGGAAGGAGGTTCTCTATCTGAGAAATGCATAAAATTAAACTGAGCTTGTGGTGCGGCGAGAGGCAGCAGGCGCGTTGGGAGAGGAGGTGACGTCTGCCTGGCCATCAAGATGCTCCACACCCAGAAAGGTCAATGGGAGACAGTTTGAAGGTGAACATTACTGAGGGCCTGAACTAGGGCAGTAGTCCTGGGGCCAGAAAGACGGAAACGATTCATCACATGAGACATTGCAGAGACGGTCTATGGGATTGATGCCACATTACATGTGAGAGAAAGAGAGAGGGAGAGAATTGGGAGTGAACACACAATAACTCCAAAGTCTTGCACCTGGCCGCTGGGGGAGGCCCGTGGAGAACTGAGAGAATACACAGTCGCAGGTGCTGACACGTGGCAGAGAGGTTAGTCAGGCCAGGGGCAAGTTGAAGTTGACGTCTGTGGCTGACTGTAGTCAGATGTCTTGTGAGCAGTTGGAAATGAGGTTCTGGAGTCAGGAGACAGAATCACGGAGCCACCACCAGGGGAAAAGTGAAGTCAGAGGAGTGGATGAGCCCATGCTGGGGTGAAGGTGTCAAGAGTCATGACCCCATGTGAGGAGGTGAGGGGGAACCGGAAAGGAGGGGGCCAAGGAAGGAGGAGGCAGAGAAGACATAATCAGAGGCAGAAGAGAAAGTCACCAGCGGCGGGGGCGGTGAAACCGAGGGGAGAAGCCAATTTCCAACTGGAGGGGGAGGGTGTGGGCAGAGCAGATGAACCAGATCAACAGCGCTGAAAGCTACCGAGAGCTCGCAGGGAGAACCAGCTGCATTTTAAGACAGCTCTTTGGGGCGCCTGGGTGGCTCAGTCGGTTAAGCGTCCGACTTTGGCTCAGGTCACGATCTCACAACTCGTGAGTTCGAGCCCCGCATCGGGCTCTGTGCTGACAGCCGGAGCCTGTTTGTGATTCTGTGTCTCCCTCTCTCTCTCTCTCTCTGCCCCTCCCCTGTTCATGCTCTCTTTCAAAAATAAATAAATATTAAAAAAAAAAAAAAGACGGCTCCTTGTGGTAAGAGCGTCAGCAGATTTTCAGGCACAGAAATCTGTAATGCAGCCTCCTGCACATGCTGGCGTCCACCTGGACCATCTGCGTGGTCCCTGGGAGAACTGGGGGAAAGGGATCCAGTGAGAACCTGCTGACACGTGTGAGGCTTGCTCTCTCTGCCGTTGTTTCTGACCCAGGAGTCTCGTGTCTCACTTGCTTCCAAGAAACTGTCACAGGCTAACCTGTCATGTAAAATCTCAGACACTTCACAGTTCTTAAAACGGCCATGCTTTTCTAGAACCTTGCCCTCCCTTCATCTAATTCCCTCCTATTTAATCTAGGCAAGCTTGTGAATCACTCGCGATCAAAAGAATGAAGGAGAAGTGACGCTGTGTAACTCCAAGGCCAGGTCATAAGAGGCAATGCAGCTTCTGTCGCTTACTGGAACCGCGCTGGAGCTTGGAGCAGTTATGTAAACAGTCCAGCTGCCCTGAGGCCACCATGCTGTGAGGAAGCCCAAACGAGCCCGTGCAGAAAGACCATATGGAGAAGCCCTGGGATTGTCCTGAGGGAGAGATGCCCAGCCAGGCCCCAGCTCCTCTGTTGAGAGCAAAAACCCAACAATTTTATTTACCAAACAACCTTAGGGACTTTTTTGCTTTTCAGAATGTATCTGTCATCCTCCAAGGACCAAGCTTTGCAACTCCTAAATATGATCAAAACAACAGGCCTAGAGATACAAACAGATTGTATACAGGAGGGAAAAGGCAACGTGCCCATAATCACGTAAAAAGACAGCAACCTCATTGATAGAGACACACAGCGCAACTTGCCTATGAAAGCGGCAAAGACCCCTAAGTCTGACAATATCCTATGCTGGCAAGGGGGCGGGGCCACGGCACTCTCATACACTGCTGTTTGCAACACGTATCAGGTCCGGGGAGGGAAATTTGGCAATATTGAGCAAAATTCCACTTGCATTCAGTCTTTGCCCCAGCCACCCCACTTTTTAGAATCTATCCAAAAAGGACACTGGCAAAAATGAAACAACACATGGATAGGACTATGTGTATAGCAAAAGCCTAGAAACAATCCTGATGGCCATCAATGGGAGACTGGCTTAATGAACTAAGATATATCCACACAATTGAACACCACCCAATTATAGTTATAAAAAAGAATGAGGAGTTTATATACTGCTTTAAAGTTACCTCTGGAATACGTTAAGTAAGAAAAGGCCAAGGTACAGAACAAATGGTATAGTATGCTACCTTCTACCTTTAAAGGGGAGAATGTGTGAATATATGTGTGTATATACTTTTTTTTTTAAATGAGAAGATAAACCAAAAAGCTAATAAAATGAGTATCTATAGGAAGACAAAGGGAACAGAGTAAAGGGGGCAGAGATGAAAGTCATCTTAGGCTTCTTAAATGTAACTTGTTTGGTAGATTTGTTAGTAGAACGATGTAAATTCTCTACTGAAATTTAAGACAAAATTGAACTGAAATGAAAAAAAGCAACTTTACTGCACAAGCAAAACTAAACTAATGAACATACCCTATAGGTTGATGGCTTAACCACAAAGAAGGAAATTATTTCAAGTGACTTTAAAATATAGCAATCTAACTGTACATCTCGTTGGGATATATCTTAAGGACAAAAAAAATCCCCACAAAAATCTTAAAATATTTTCGGTAACCACATTGTTAGATGTATTACAAAATGAAGTAAATAGGGACTTATAATGTTGTTAGAAACCAAAATTTTCAGCATGTAAAATAAAGAACAAGTATAAAATTTAAAAATTAAGGGAAAATGCTACAATTAAAAATTTTGAATTGACAATATCAATATAAATATACTGTCTCTCTCTCTCTCTTTTTTTTGTAGAGAGAGAGACCATGTGGGCACAGAGGTAGGTGGTGGAGGGGCAGAGAGAGAGAGAGACAGAGACAGAGACAGAGAGACAGAGAGACACAGAGAGAGAGAGAGAGAGAGAGAGAAAGAGAGAGAGAGAGAGAGGAGAGAATCCCAAGCAGGCTCCATGCCCAGCACAGAGCCAGTGCCTGGCATGGGGCTTAATCTCATGATCCCGAGATGATGATCAGAGCTAAATCAACAATTGTACACTTAACCATCTGAGCCACCCACATGCCCCTGTACTGTCTCTTTAAAAAAAGAGCCTGAGTACCTCAAGTTAAGCATCTAACTCCTTGATCTCAAGGTCGTGAGTTCAAGTCCCATGTTGGGCTCTGTGCTGGGCTCTGTGCTGGGCATAAAACTACTGAAACAAACAAACAAAAACCACCTCCGAGTTTTGTCCACAAAAAAGTTTTTAAACAACAACCAACCCGGTAGAATGGGCACCCCAGGTATACCCAGGCTGGAGTTTCTAAATATCCTATTTTAATGAAAGAAACTGAGGCTTCTCAGAAAAATGGCTAATTCTAAGTCTAGCATAGGAAAACTACAATTCCTAGGGAAACGAGCTATGCCACAGAGCAAGGACAATTAAAGGTTAGTGCAGGAGTCAGGAATCAAATGAAGGGGTCCCCATATGTCAAAGATAGGACAATTTGAGCACACCCACAAAATAACAAATATCATGAATTAAAACTCATCAAGTGCTAAAAACCCATAAGTCCATAATGATATTTTTAAAAATACCCGTTGATCGCCTTTGAAGAAACTAGAGAACATACTGACCATCAATCACTGAAGGAAAAGAAACAGATGTTTATTCTGCCTTCCCAGGGAAATCGAATGGACAATAAGGAAAAGATATCCTTTATCACAAAGATTCCAGCTAATAGAGAAATGTTAGAATATTATCATTTTGCAATTCTTAATAAGGTAACAGATGTAGGGAATGATTATCAGCAACAGGAAGCTGATGAGATGTATAATAGATACATCAGGTTGGCACAGTTAATCTTGACCTTGCAGCAATGAGAGCTAACCAGATGTTGTGCCATTCCTGAGGTGTCACAGCGGGAAGAGTACACCATCACTTAGGAAGCATTCTTGTCCCCCCAAAATTGGCCCTGAACCCCCTTAAGACTGCAGTTCTAATTACTAATTTGCAGGGAATATGGGGACACATTGTAAACAATACTATAGGTGTGCAATCAGCAAAATAAAAAAAAAAGAGGGGGAACTTTACAGAAAAAAATAGGTTTCTTCAAGAAATAAAACTTGAAAGGGGGAAGGAGGAAATAGGAAACCTATAAATTGGAGGAAATTTGTGAAAAAGATCAATGAAATACAACGTGTGGACATTTTTTTGTACCCCGATTCAAACAAACCAGTTGTTGAAAAGACATTTACGAGGCCATTGGTGAAATCTGAATATGAATGAATTTTGGTTAAATTAGAGAATTAAGGAATTTTCATTAATTTTTAGGGAGGGATAATAGTATTGTGGTTACAATGTTGAAGCCCATATATTTACTGATATTACACCATTTCGACTTAAAGAAATGACCATTTCATATGGTTCAAACTTATATATCGTTTTTAAAAGAGTCCTTATCTTTTGGAGATCCATATGAAAGTATTCATGAATGAAGTGATATGCCTTCTGGAATCTGCTTCACGCTAATCCAGCTGGGGAAGGGGCCTGGAGGCCCAGAGGGAACACGACCTGTCACGCACATATAATTGTCAAAGCTGGGAAATGGGTACATGGGAGCTCATTATTTCATTCTCTCAATTAGACACATGTTCGAAATATGTGTGTGTCATTTTAAGGTCTTACACTTTTGTATATATTTGGATATTATGTTTAAAAAGTGCCTGAGGCTACAATGAAGGGATTCCAGAATTGTTCTGAGCAATTTCAAGCAGCTGGTGTTTGCTGGGAAGAGCAATGCTCAGTTGAAGATATAATTTCGTGTGTGTGTGTGAAAGAGAGAGAGAGAGAGAGAGAGAGAGAGAGAGACTGCACATATCTTTAAATCACCTTCTCATTTAAATTTTTATTACATTTCCCACTGGTTTTTTGCTTATGGCTGTGGGATTTGGGGGTTCCAACAATAGTCAGTGTTTGAATTTTGGATTCCTGTGCAAAAGAAAAAAATAAAACTAACCGGCTTGGGCACACTCTCCCTGGGTCTCTTTGTTAACATTTTTGGCAGCTTCTATTTAAATGGTCCCTTTTCTCCGAGTTCACTGGATGTTTTCTGCAGCCTTATGTAATGTCTAAGAGCCCCTGACTCTACCAGGAAACACTTGATTCAGAAAAGCAACCCATTTATCAGCTGCCCAGACTCACAGCCAACCAGACGTGTGGCAACTTTTTAAATACTCCTAGCTCTGTCACAGCCTGTGGGGATAAAAGAGAGTTACAGAAAGGTGAGCAAAGCTCAGAAAGACCCCAGGGAGATGATTATTCCTCACACCTCCTAGAACAAGGGCCACACTCTTAGAAGAATTGCCTGCTGGGAAATGTCATCCCTGGAGGTGACCTTCACGCCACTGAATCAATGGTGACCTGTGCTGAAGGGAAGGAAGAGTCCCAGTTCCTGGAAGCCCAAGGCAGGGGCAACTCCCCAGAAAACGGGGTGCTTTACTCCACCAGGGTACTGCCTGCTTCCCAGATCCTGCTCAACTCAAGAGCATGATTTGCATAATAAAATATCTAATATCCTAATGATCTAATGTTATCAGAGATAATACAACCTTCAAAAATTGCCTTCAAGGTAAGGGGCGCCTGAGTGGCTCAGTGAGTTAAGTGTCCAACTCTCAGTTTTGGCTCAGGTCATGATCTCACGGTTTGTGAGTTCGAGCCCCACTTCGGGGCTGTCAGCACAGAGCCAGCTTGGGATTCTCTCTCTCTCTCTGCCCCTCCCTGCGCTCACACTCTCTCTCTTTCAAAAATAAAATATTTTAAAAATTGCCTTCAAGGTAAGAAATGCACTTAGTCCCATTTATCTGTTCATTCCTTAAGGGCTTAGTAGGTGCTAAGCTATGTAGTGGTGCCTTTGAGGGCTGGAACTAGTTACTGCAAGCCCAGTTCTTTTCTCTCTTCCACACTGCCTCGAGGGTTAAAGGCACTGGCTCTGAACACTGGCTGAGCCTCAGAATCCCCGCAGACAGGAATGGGCACTGGCACAGAGCCACGGTCATTCACGCATGTATTGCCCACGGCTGCTTTGGGGCTACAACCAGCAAAGCTGAAGGGCTGCAACACGGCTCACGTGGCCCACAAAGCCCAAAGTGCTTACCCCCTGGCCCTTTACAGCCAAGCTTTGCAGACCTGTGATCGAGCACCCGCTTCTCTGAGGGCCCGCAGGCCAGCAGCAGCAGCATCTCTGGGGCCCCTGTTAGAAATGCAGAGTCTTAGCTCCCACGTTAGACCTAGGGAATTCCACTCTGCCCTGAGATCTTGTCAAACCGGCTGGCTTCCGGCAGAAGTCTCAGGATGGGGCCTTTTGTTTATATTCCCCAAGTTAATGTGATGTGTAGCCACTTAGGGAAGCCAGCTGAGAAATGAGTATGGTCCCTCCCAGGGTCTCCCTGCAGGACTGACACTGGATCCTCAAGCGGCCGGGAGAAGTGACCACTGAAGGCCCACAGCTGAGTGCCTCTCTAGGAAATGCCCTCTGTGGAAGGAAGTGGCCCCACCCAAGGTCACTTCCCCTTGCTGGGGTGCAGACTGCCCTTGATACTTGGCTGGTATAGGGTGATCACGCTTCTCATTACCATATCTTCAGAGCCCCCAGCAATTCAACTTCTCCCTCAGCCCAGTCTCACCTCCCTCACCCCTCACAGGTGTCTCTCCCCAAAGCTCTCCCCAGGAAAAGTCCATCTCAGTCTATTTCCTGACAGTCTGTAAGAGTATGCATGCGGTATGAGAGCGGACAGGAGTCATGGCCATAAGTGAGTATGAAACAGAAGAAGTGCGCCACGTGCGTGCTAGAAGGGGACCCAGGACTAAGGCGGGTGCACAGGGGCCATGGGACTTAACAGAGGTGGGGGAGTGTAACAGGATAAGGTGCTTCAGGCAAAGGGCAGCCCCTGAGTCATGACACGTGGAAAGGACCCTGATACGTGGTTGACGAGCAGGCTGGGGACAAAGCCTGAAAAGCCAGGCTAAGACATCTGCATTTTCAATCGGCAAAGAAACATCATGGAAGGCTCCGAGCAAGAGAATAACACAATAATGATCCCAGTCACGCTTCAAGGATATCGCCTGGCAGTGGTGTGAATGATACTGGAGTGGCAGTGACCGGAGCTCGGGGGACAGGTCAGAGGGCTGTTGCAAATGTCCAGCTGAAAGGCAATGAGGACCAGAGCCAGGAATCTGGTGGGGGGTGGGGGGTGGATGCAAAGGAAGAGCATGGGGCTCCAAATAAGACAGAGCTGGGTTCCAAACCTCGCTCAGCCCCCTCCACTCTTCGAGCCCTCGGGCAAGTCACCTCTTTTCTGTGACTTCGCCCATCTGTAAAACAGGGGGAAGAGAATTGGGTAATGAACATGCAGTGCCTGGCACAGTCTGGGCACAGAGTTAACGGGAGCTGCACTCAGGATGCAGTGGCTGTGCTCATTCGTGTTTGCACACACATCACTTAGCACCCCAGCCAAGCCAATCCCCAGCCAAGCCTGGCTGCGCTGAGGGCTGTCCCTGAAAAGTGATTCTTGCATGTAGCCATTTAATGAGGCCTTGGTTTTGTTCTTCAACTTGAATCGCCGCCCCCCGCCGCCCCCTGCCCCTTACTGAGGGGCTGCAGTCAATTGCCATGTTCATGGTAGCGGCCACTGTGCCCTGTTGTTATGACGACCGATTTCTCAAACAGCCCTGCTATTTCCTTCAAATCCTTTCAGTTTCCTCGTGCCCTAAAGTCCACAAGTCCTAGAGACAATAGCTGGGTGGGTTTTCTGGATTTCCGCAGGAAATGCTATCAAGTCTTTAAATTCACCAGCCGGCCTTCTGTTGCTTCTCTAACAGAAGCCCCCAGCCAGAGCATCGTGCGACCCTGCACAGCTAACCTCCACAAATGTGCCCGCTGATTGGAAACTGGTGCCTCAGAAACGCAGCTGGCACCTCAAGTTTCCGGATGGCACTAACTTTGCTAGAAAATGAAGCAGAAAACAAAGGAAAGCCCTTTGCACATCTCAGGCACACCACACAGGGTTTGATGTTAAAAGACTCTTCCAGAAGATTCAGGTTTCAGCTCTTGTATTAGTTCTAGAATTAGTTCCACGTTAGCACACGCTAACTTTCTCAGCAAATATCAACCTTTGTGAACTCACCTGATACATAGTAATGCTAAAAACATCGTTTATTATTATTGTTGTTATTATTATTGCAAAATCTTAATATCAATATTATGTTGCTTTGGTTTCTAGCAGACCTCTCCCTCCTCACTTCTCTTTCCCCCTTTCTCCTTCCTTTCTTTCCTCCTCCCCTTTCTCCTGCTAATCATCCCTGACATGGCCTTAGGATGAAAAGCTTAGCGACCCTACAGGCAGCCAACCCAACATCCATTCTTCCATTTTTTTCATTACCAAAAGGACCATGATACCTTTAGGGTGGGACGTGCCCAACTGAAAGTCCCGATCTCCTTGAACGTCTTACAGCCAGGTAATAACACAGTTCTGGCCAATAAGACTAAAGCAAAGCTTATTGGCTTCTGGGCAAACTACCATTTTTCAGATAAAAAGAAATAAACTCAAGTAGAATGTGCCTCTCTCTTTTTCCCCCTTCTTCCTATCTGAAGTAAGATGCTACAGCACCTTGCAACTATGAGAACGAAATCCACACATGCCACAGATGGCAGAACAGTGAACCCAGAGAATCTGGGTCCTTGATAGCATTCCCAAGCAGAGCAGCTGCCTACGACTTCTGTGATGGACAAAAAATAAAGCCTCTCCTTGCTAACCCACATTCATCTGGATTCTGTCTGTGCCGCCACATGCAATTCCTTACTGACACAAAAGATGAGGAGGGCTCCCTTCATTCCACGGATATTCTTTGAGTGCCCACTCTGTGCTGAGCAAGGCGCCAAATACTTGGGCTACAGCATGAATGTGACCACTATCCGCAGCCCCTTTACCTCCTAGAGGGACGGAGTAAAGAAATAAACAGCAAGTGAACAAGACAATGACAGGCTTGGTGATCGGAAGAAAAAAATAATCAGATGGTAACTGAGGAAGGCTAGTCTCCCTGAGGAGGTGACATCTGAACTGAGAGCTAAAGGGTGAGATGAAGTCAACGGGTAAAGGTGGGGTGGGGGGCACATTCCAGCAAGTGCCCTGGCAAAGTGGTGAGGGTGTTCAAAGAACTAAGAGAAAGCCAGCATGGCTAGAATACTGTGAGAGAGAGAGAGAGAGAGCAGGGTAAGCAAAGCTGGAGACAGGAGTTGAGGTTTCATTCTACATGTAACAGATTGGGAAGCTACCAAAGCAGTTAAACAAGTGAGTGACAAGACCTGATATATGTTTTTAGGAGATCTTTCCTCCTCTAACATGAAAATGACTGGTCAAGGCCGAGAACAGAAGCAGGCTATTGCTGAGGTTCAAGTAAAAACACGATAGGGGCCTGGACTCGGGGAGGGCCGATGGACACGCCCAGCAGACCTTCACCCTGAAGAACAGGATGGCCTGTGATGGCCTCACCTACAGTGGCAACAAGGAACAACCTCATCTGTGCACTTTAGAATCCAAACAGGCAGAGATGAGGACGGGGGTTAAAGATGTTTTTAAAATGCTCAGGTGCCCAGGAGGACATACAGCAGGTGACTGGAGGGAAAGATGGGAGAATTCGCAGCAAATCATTGATTTTTTTCTATTTATTTATATAGCATTCAGAGGGAAAGAATAGGACTGTGTCAGGAGCTATTAGATGGGGACTGTCACAGCATGTTAATAAGGAATTAACAGAATTGCCAAGAAGTGGCAAGAACAGTGGGGCTCTAGGGAATGAAAGCTCTTGGGTGTGATCACCAACGCCCATGACTTGCTCGAGCAACGCCAGGCAGCTCAGAAACGGGCATATAAGGAGCACAGGGGAAGAGTGAACCCAAGTTAGAGACTGGCATGGCGGGCCCAGGGCGAGCCTGAAGAGGTGGGAGGACCTGGGGATGAGAATGGCAGCACCGAGAGACTCCATGCCTCATGTCTGTGGACACGTTCTTTCCACGATTCCCATCCTACAGTGTGGAAACCGGAATCCAGAGAGATAAGAAACTTGCTCAAGGTCACAAAGCTAGTAAATATCTGCAGTCAAAGTCTAATTCCTTACCCAATGAATTATAATCTTTAAGCAAAAGAACAAGGAAGATGATGTGATGATAAAAAAGAGAGCCCAGAAAGGTCCAGGGACTGGAGGTCATGGTGGGTGTCAGAAGCTGGGCTATTCAAGAGGAGGAAGCATGTGCGGTGGTCACTGGATTGCGCTGGGTGGTCCCGTGGGTGAGAACGTAACACAGGCTGGAACAGTGGCATGGAGGAGAAGGCCAACAGGCTCCGGGTGAACTTTGGGGCTGACGGGCATCTGGCTACGGGCTACCCACTCCGTCTTGCCCAACTGCCCACTAAAATGCCTCTGAAGACAGAAAAATACCAAGACTTATAATCACCCAAAATTAAGACTAACAGACAACCTAATCCCAGAATGTTGGAGAAACTGGCACTCTTCATAAATGAGATGGAACTGGATTAAGAAAAATCTAAGGCTTCTAGTTTTGCTTCCTTATGCAGACACCACATGGCAAGGCGTAGGCAGACACTCCACACCTACTGCACATGACACCAAGATCCGGGGCACGGAAGTGAACAGGTACCTGCCAGGTGACACCGAGATCCGAAGCAGGAAGTGACGGGTACCTACTGCAGGTGGCACCAAGATCCAGAGCAGGAAATGACGGGTACCTACTGTAGGTGACACCAAGATCCAGCAAGGAACAGAAGGGCACCTGCTGCAGGTGACACTGAGATCCAGAACAGGAAGTGAACAGGTAGGTACCTGCCAGGTGACACCAAGATCCAGAGCAGGAAGTGACGGACACCTACTGCAAGTGACACCGAGATCTGGAGCAAGGAGCGGACAGGTTGCACCCAAACCAGAACACTGGGCAGCCAATCTGCATGGCCTCATAGGCATTTGAGGTTCAGACAGAGAGCTGGTCCCTACACACACAGACACACACACACACACACACACACACACACACACACACACCACAGACCATGTTTCTACATCCATAAAGCAACCATAAATCCCAGAAAACACCTGGGCGGGATATAAAATTCAGCCTGAGGGGCACCTGGGTGGCTCAGTCAGTTGAGCATCTCACTTTGGCTCAGGTCATAATCTCACAGTTCGGGAGTCTTAGCCCCGCATCGGGCTCTGTGCTGACAGCTCGGAGCCTGAAGCCTGCTTCAGATTCTGTGTCTTCCTTTCTCTCTGTCCCTCCCATGCTCATGCCCTGTCTCTCTCTCTCTCAAAAGTAAATCATAAGACATTAAAAAAAATAAAAATAAAACATAAAACTCTGCCTGAGCCAATTGTGGGGGGTGGCAGGGGGACGCAGGAAAATGGCAAACAGTGGGGTCATAGTATGTATTTGCTTCGTACGTAATCAACCTGATTTCAACTATATTTGCTTGATACTAAAAGAAAAAAAGGGAGAAAAATCCCCTCACTTACCCCTGGCCTTTCCTACCCCTCACCTCTCCCTCCATTCAAACTAGACTCTGGCTGCCACTACCTCCAACTATTTTCCTAAACACAAAGAAAAACAAAACAACTTCTTTTTCCTCTTGCCCTCTGAGCTTTCAAGAAATTGGAGGAATTTTTCTTATACCCCCCACACGTTTTTAAAAATGTTTTTAATGTTTTATTTATGAGAGAGAGAGAGAGAGAGAGAGAGCGTGAGCAGGGGAGGGTCAGAGAGAGAGCGAGATACAGAATCTGAAACAGGCTCAAGGCTTTGAGCTAGCTGTCAACACAGAGCCTGACTCGGGGCTCGAGCCCACGAACCGTGAGATCATGACCTGAGCCAAAGTCAGATTAACCGACTGAGCCACCCAGGCACCCCTACCACCCACACTTTAAACACAGTCCACACAGAAGAAAGATGTCCTGCGTAACCCAGATGCAGGACCCGAGGGTGAAACCCAAATGCTGACAGAGGCCTTATCTCCTTGTGTGCTTCTCTGTACTTTCTGAAGTTCCTTAAGGAGTAGCCATTGTATCTGAAAGCTGAAAAAAATATATATATTATGTTGCCCAAAGACCGTTCATCTTGGATGAGCCCATCAGGTGACTGATGCTTTTCTGAGCACTCTCTGCAGCCCTGCTCAGGGCGCCCAGCCCAGGGAGGGGGCCACGCGACCCTCCTCAAGGACTTGTGTCCTCAACCTTGTAAATGCTGGCAGGAGGCTCCCACCCCAAGTAGGTTTTCCCAACAGCTAAAGGCAGATGGGGTCGGGGCGGGCACTGGGTCTGTGCTGAGCGGTGCTGAGGCATAACAGACTCTCTTAGAAGTAAGAGCCCTGAACCTGGGCTCTTCCACTTCCCGGGTGGGTGACCTTGCTCAATCTCTCAATTGCACTGAAGCCCAGGTTCCTCATCTGGCAAATGGTGACAACAATGGTTTAGGAGGTTATTTTAGAGAGTTATGTAAACTAATGTCCCAAGGAAAATTTCTCGGGTACATTTGATGCTCAAGAAATGCTCTTTGAATTTAAATGACAAGGAAATTGACCCAATCGCTGAAGGAAGAGTGAGGTAGTGACAAAGGAAACCCTCTCTCTTATTATTTCCAAACGTTCACAATGTTGGGGCTCATTAAACAGTCATATTAGTTTTCCAGGGCTGCTGTAAAAAGTACCACAAACTGGTGACTTAAGCAGCAGGAATTTCTTGTCCCACGAGTCTGAGACTAGAAATCTGAGATCAGGGTGGTCTCTTCTGGGGGCTGAGAGGGAGAATCAGTCCCGTGCCTCTCTCTTGGCTTCTGGTGGCTTCCTGGCAATCTTGGGTATTCCTTGGCTTATAGAAGCATCACCCTAATCTCTGCCTTTATCTTCACATGGTATTTTTCCCATGTGTCAGTGTGTCCAAATTTCCCTTTTTATAAGGACATTAGTCACATTGGGTTAGGGCCCACATTAATGACCTCATTTTTAAATTTGTTTTGAATGTTTTTTTTAAATTTTTTTTATTTATTTCTGAGAGAGAGAGACAGCATAAGCAAGGGAGGGTCAGAGACAGAGGGAGACACAGAATCAGAAGCAGGCTCCAGGCTCTGAGCTGGCTTTCAGCACAGAGCCTGACGCGGGGCTTGAACCCACTAACCATGAGATCATGACCTGAGCTGAAGTCGGACGCTTGACCGACTGAGCCACCCAGGTGCCTGTTGAATGTTTCTTTATTTTTGAAGGAGAGAGAGACAGACTATGAGCAAGGGAGGAGCAGAGAGAAAAGGAGACACAGAATCCAAAGCGGGCTCTAGGCTCTGAGCTGTCAGCACAGAACCCAACGTGGGGCTTGAATTCACTAACCATGAGATCATGACCTAAGCTGAAGTTAAACACTCAACCAACTGAGCCACCCAGGTGCCCCTAATGACCTCATTTTAACCTCTGTAAAGACCCTATCTCCAAGTAAGGTCACATTTGATGTACTGCGGGTTTGGACTTGAACATAGAAATTTGGGGGACAGATAGTTGAGCCCATAACAACAGAGAGACGGAGGTAGTTGGGGGCAGAGTGGGAGGAGAGCATGTAAGGAGGTTAATGCTGGTGGCAGCAAAGCTGGAAGGGACTAGATCATAATGTAGGCTCAGGACACACCCATCCAGTCTCCTCTCCAGACGGAAGCCGAGGAGCTTGGGCTAGCCAGACAGTGTCTGTAGGAGTCCCTGCCGGGATACGATTTTGCAACGAAGTCGGTGGTCTTCTGAGAGTCGCAGAAGCTGGGGCCTGACACAGAAAGGCTCCTGGGATGCAGGCCCAGGTACCGTCAGCCAGGAACAACGGTCCCAGACATCCAACAGCGCTAAAGGACGGACCGGCCTTACCAGCAGGAAGGCCTTGTGGGTGCACAGATCCCACGGCAAAGGCAGGACCACCAGGGATCTAGGCCTGAGGGACTCCTGAGTTATAGGAGAAGCCAGGAAAAGACTCCTTGCCCACTGAGAGGGGACTATCTTCCTCCGAGCGGGCCCCACGTCTGGAACCTCCAGTTCATCTGTGGTTAGAGTCAGAATCGTTTGTCTAGTGTCTAACAAAGACACAATTCACTGACCGATCTCTAAGACAAAATCATCTAAGATCAGACTCAGGAAAGAGGATGTAAGACAAAACTGCGTTTGCTTCACTGGATCATTTGGCCAACGATTCATTCTACTCATGTTTAGAGCCGGGCGTGCATCCATCCGTCAGCAGCGCCCAGCCCGGCAGAGCTCGCGGGGCTGGCTGGAGAGACAGAGGCATGAGCTCGCTCCATCAACGCGTGTGGCCGGTGCTGTCACAGGGCCGGACAAGGTCCCTGGAGAGCCCGCGGCAGGATGCACATAACTTTGCCCAAGAGTCGGGGCACGTGGGACTTCCTAAACTTCATGAACTGCCTGGGTTTGCTCCCGCCTGTTTTTGTAGTGACTGTCGCAAAACAGCCCTTGTAACCGAGAGGCTAGTGTTTGGCAAAGGGGGTGGAGAAAGGAGGTGTTTTCCTACTATACAACTCATCAGGTAGACGAGAAGGATGAGCAGATGGAACATCTGAGGAATGAAAACAACATCTCTGGGGACTACCGGAAGAAAGAAATGGACACAGAGATATTTTAGGAGATGTAGTCATTCAAGAGAGATCACTGGCTATAGCCAGGCCCGGTGTTGGGCACAGGGATCCAGTGGTGACAAAAAGACCCCTTACCTAATAGAGTCATTATGCTTGAGAGGGCAGACATTCACCAATAAATTATTCAAAAATATAGCCACAAGTCGGGCGCCTGGGCAGCTCAGTTGGTTAAGCATCTGACTTCAGCTCAGGTCACAATCTCGTGGTTCGTGGGTTTGCGCCCCGCATTGGACTCTGTGCTGACAGCTAGCTCAGAGCCTGGAGTCTGCTTCAGATTCTGTGTCTCCCTCTGTCTCTGCCCCTCCCCTGCTCTTGCTCTGTCTCTCTCTCTCAAAAATAAATAAACATTAAAAATAAGTTTAATGAATAATATACCCACGAGTGTAACAGGTAGACAGAGGAAGCTGGAGGGAGGAGGAGCCTTGGCCATCGGAAAGCCCCAGGTGGGCTTCCCACTGGTGCTGGTCTGGATGAAGGAAGCAGGGTAAGCTCCCTTCACCTCCCCGGCGGTGAGGGCCTGCACGGACAGTCCTGCATCCTCAGCCACGCACGCTCCTGCAGGGCTCTGTCCACACTGTACACCCCCCACCACACCCCCTGAAAGAACTACTCAGTCCCCTGTACTCCCTCTGCACCTTTCCCCCATGCTGTTCCAGTATGGACCATGCCACCCTGAAGTGTGTCCACCCCTGTGCCTGTCTCCACTGTATTATTTCTTATGGTTCAAGGAACAAATCTTAATCAACTCTGTGCCTAATGTGTATTGAATGAATGAGAGAGCAAATAAATGTCTTATGTCTGTCAAAAATCTTATGTCTGTCAACACAGGGAAACAAAGACCTAGAACATGGTCTCTTTTTTAAATTTATTTTAGAGAGAGAGAAGGGGGGGTAGCGTGCACAAGCTGGGGGAGGGGCAGGAGGAAAGAGAGAGAGAATCTTAAGCAGACTCCACTGTCAGCATACAGCCCCATGTGGGCCTCGATCCCACAACCCTGGGATCACAACCTGAGCTGAAATCAAGAGTCAGAGGCTTAACTGACTGAGCCACCTGGCGCCCCTAGAATATTGTCTTAATGGCACTATCAAGATGAACCAAGGTCATCACATTTAAGCATTAAACTGAAACTAACGAGATATATTTTAATAGGGATAAATTAAAAAAATCCCAACTTGGGCTCCTGAAATCAGTAGTATGAACGCAGGATTTACAAGGGAAAGAAGCCATTCATTCAGCAAGCATTTACTGAGCGCCACCTATGTTCCAGTCACTGTTCCAGGTGCAGGTGCTGGAAACATAGCACAGACAACATCTCTGATGTCATAGGGCTGAAATTTAACTAGAAAGAAAGCCCTAAGGGTTTTAACTCATCACACGTTTCATGTGAGCCGTCAAGGTAATACAGCAATAACAGCAGCAGGAAAACAAACAAATCCTGATTTTACCTGCATCAGGAGAGGTCTGGTGCCCACAAGTTGCCCCATACATCTCAGCTAACTCCACAAGCTCGGAGCTAACAACAGATCTCTTGTATCGGGAGGGACTTTGACAAGCCAAACATCTTTGGAGGAATATGGTCAGGACCCCACACGTCTGAGAACTGACTGACAGATCTGCGTGTGTTTGGGCAGAAATCAATGGTGAGAGGAGATGCAACAGCTTTCTTCAAATATTGCAAGTTGTCTTTACAGGACTTGGTGACAAGGGCCTGGAGCTCACCAAGTAGAACTTACAAGGCAGTGGGTAGGGTTTCTCGCAAACTGAACTATTCCACAAAAGTACAGGGCAGCCTCTTTCCCTAAGGAAGACATTCCCCATCCTTGCTGCAGAAGAAAACCATGCTGAGGCCAGCCTAGAATGTCCAGAGATCACACTACACTTGGAGTCCCATCAATGGTAAAAGCAACGAGTCTGCAGTTAATCTGCAGTCAGTCAAGAAGGGGGTCTTTAGGAGTGCCGGCTGTGGATTCAGCGCAGCTAGATCCTGGTACTGGCCTGGGAAAGGTCATTCACACACTCTACGCCTCATCCCCTTGCTAGGAAAAGAAACCTGGTCACAGTTCCTAACTGTGGATTAAGTGAGATGATTTATATTAAGTGCTGCTGAGCACAGCACCCGGCCCCTGGTAAGTCATCAATATACATCAGCTGATGGTAATATTAAGTGCTCTTCATTATATTTTACATAGATCAGTGTATTTAGGTAAACTGTTTTTGCTGTGAGTCTCTAATTTTGTAATCGTCCATCCTGCATTTACTAAAGTAATTACTATAGGAATTTAAAACTGAAAAGCAGAAGGGCTTTTGAGAAATTTGAAATGTTTTACTTCCTAGAGAAATTAGGAAAATACCTAACAGTACAAAAAGGGGTATTTAGGGGACTTATGATCAGATGGAGGTAAATCTGGGATGTTACTCATGTATGGAATGTCTGAGCTGGCTGGGGCAAGGCAACCTCAGAGAGTCCCTTTCTAAGAGACCCCATCAGACAACAGAAGTAAAAATCAATCCAGCAAACTGATTTTATGAGGACTAACTCATGTCAGATAAATTTAACTTCCTCCTGTGACAGAGAGACAGGCTTCTGCGACACAGGGAAGCAATGGGTATCAGATACTATGGTTTCGGCTAAATCTTCAATTCCAGCCTACGTAATAGCAGAATCTAAAAACCTAATTGAATTCTGCCAGCTGTTGGAGATGATCTCCAAATATAGGAACCAGAAGCTCCAGATCCACGTTTTGAGTTACGGGGAGGCAAGAAACTCTTTCCTTTGTAGGACTGGCAGAAAAACACGCCCCCCCCCCAACTTCCTGCAGTAAAATGCAGAATTCATCCAACAAATATTTATCGAACACTCTCACGCGATATGCCCTCAGTCTGGATTGGACTAAGAGAAACTGAAGTGAAATTTACAAGCAGACATGCTTCAATGGGACTTTTCAGTAGACATGGGTATCGAGTTGGTAGGGGGAGGGGTGCTACAGAAGAAATGGAATCTTTGAACTGGGCTGGGTGTTTCAACGGAATAGGGCGCTGTTATAAAGAGCAGCTGTGGGATGAGAAAGGCACTTTGAAGAATCTTGGTTAAATGGATCCAAGTGGGCAAACTTCAGTAGCAAGGGCTGAAAGAAGAGAGGAGGAGGGCATCTAGAAATAGCTGATGGGAATGCAGGGTACCTTTAGATAGAGTGCCTATTCATTCAGAAAACCTGCATAAAATCCCAACCAGAGGTCACACATGTGCTCCATGGAGTGCTAGCATGAAGATATGAAGATGACTTAGTCCACTCCCCACCCTCACGGCTCTTGATTGGGGTGGCCAGAAGAAAGGTGGCTTCAATTAGACACTAAAGGAGAGTGACCAGGGGCCCAGAAAGAAAGGACTCTGGAAGATGGGGGGGGTGGGGGGTGGGGGGAGAAATAATTGCTGTGAAGTGGTTGAGAGAATGTCCAGACCGGGGCAATTTAATTGAATCCTATCTGCCAGGAACAGGTAGCATCCGGAGACCCTCTGCAGCTCCGGAATCCTAGTAATGAAGACATCTTCATAATTTTATAATCTGGACTCTCTTAAATCCAACCTTTCCTTTTTTCCCCCACCAGAAAAGGATTGATGGAAACAGGAAACGGTACCCTCTGGCTTCCTATAATGACCCTACATGGGGCATTAGGGTAACCTCCAGAAGCCTGGGACTGAATTCATGGCGGAGCACTGGTAGGGGCTGGGTGAGACAGGGGGAGCAGAGAGGAAGAAAATAAAGGGTCCTGGCTAATCTCCCAGGGTGGCTGAAATTTAGATTTGTAGCTTCCTTGGATGCCCCACTCTGACTACAGATGCCCAGTTTCCAGTCTGAAAAATTCACAGGAAACGAGCCACTTTTCTAAAGGCCCCAGGGAATGTCAATGCGCTCCAAAGGAAGCCTTGATTCATGGTGGTCTTCAGAACCACCATCTGGCAAGGCTGTCCCATATTCGGCAAGGGACCATAAATAAGCATGCCTGTCCCAGGCCCCACCTGTTGCAGGGACCCGATCTCATGAGGCACAATGGGATATGAGTCAGGATGGCAGACTAATAAAGGAATAAGTGCTGGAAATGGATATTTAGCCATCCCATAATAACCATCTCATACCCACACACATGCACACACACCACATACTCCCAGTCACCAAGGCAATCATTCCCTGAAACCGTACTTGGTTCTTTTTCACACTAGATCTTTTTTAACCATTTTTCCTTGGAGTGCAGCTCTGGCCTTTGACTCTGCTGAGAAGTACCACACCTCCTTGGGAAATGCTGTTAAATCCAACATTTACCAGGTCCCTTTTGAAAGTTTATGTCTCAGCCTCATCCTGACCCTGAATTTAGCCAACGCATCATTTGGAAACTTGCAACACAAACTAACCATTACTATTGCTACCGTGAGTCAGAAAAATTAGAGACAAATACAGTGTTATGTATCGTACTGACCAGTCTCTCCTTTTAAAGAAGGGAAACACAGGGGTGCCTGGATGGCTCAGTTGGTTAAGTGCTTGACTTCAGTTCAGGTCATGATCTCATAGTTCACAAGTTCAAGCCCTGCATCCACAGAGCCTGCTTCAGATCCTCTGCCCTCCCCCCACCTCTCTCTCTCAAAAATAAACATTTAAAAAATTAAAAATAAAAAAGGGAATAAAATGGACTTATTCTTAAGACTAAAGTGGCAGCTCTTACGTAGGAAGCATGGATTTAGTATCGTCGAATTTTTAAGAGTATTTCACATTTTTTCCCTCCTTACAATACACATTATACTTGAAATTAACTTCATTTTCTATCTTAAAGTTCATTATCCAAAAATGCCAACAACACAAAGGAGTCAGTAAACAGTTAAAATATTTTTATACAACTAATGATCTGGCTTTTGACAACACTCATTTAATAAGTAGTGAGGGTTTTTCCTTTTACACCAACACATTTATGACTAAAGGTCAGTCTCTGGCAAGAGTCAATTTTCATCTCCACTCTACAATTATTAGTATCTGCTTTAAAATTTTTTTCTGATTTGTGACTGGACCAGAAAGTTTTTTGCGGATCCTTCTATTAGATTTCTGCTGGAGGGGAGATGGTAAGCGTATTTAATGTATAGTCCTGATCCGCATCTGTGCCCTGCCTCACACGAATCACCGAGGCACCGCGGGGAGGGGAGGGAAGTCCTCGCTCTGGAACAAGTGCTCGAGAAGTAAGCGTCGGTGCAGAACTAGCGATGGGGCGAGCGGGGCTTCTGGGGTGCGGGTCTCCGAAGCCCTGCGGGGGCGAAGGGGAAGCGACGAGGAGGACTCCACCCAGGCAATCTGGGTCCGGCGCCTCGTCTATAAATTACGGCCGAGAGGGGCCTGGCGGCCAGTGGCTGGAGACGCGGCCCTGGGGAGCAGGGCTGGCGCGCAGGTGTGCGTGACGGGTGCGCGTCCTCCCAGCCCAGGCTCCGGGCCCCGCACCCAGCGTGCACGGGCAGAGGCCGGGTGCCCCGTGGCCCCGGGAATCTTGCTCAGCCTCTCCGAGGGGCTCGCGCTGCCCACCCCCACCCCCACCCCCCACCCCCCACCCCGCTCGCGGGGCCTGGGTCCGTTGGTCTGTCTTCCTCACCACCACCTCCCAGCCCCCCTCCCCGCACCGCCCGCGCCGAAATCTGCCCCCGGCGCATCGCATCCCTCCCGCTTCTCGGTGGGCCCCGGCCTCCCGGCGCCTGGGGTCGGCGCGCGCCGGCTCGCTCACCCGCGTGCAGGCCGCCCGCCTCGGGGCCGCTGTCGGTGGCGGCGGCGCTGGGCGGCGCGTCCGAGTCGGTGTAGGTGAGCCAGGTGGACTCGGTCTCCCGGGTCCAGCTCTCGTAGTAGCGGGGCTCGATGGCATCGGCCCGGCTCCCGCCACAGCCCATCCTCCTGCGCTGCGGGAGCGCCCGGCGGCCGATCGGCTCGCGGCTCCGGCGGCTGCTCAGCCCCGGCGGCGCAGCCCGGGCCCGCGCGGAGGAGGCGGCGGCGGCGGCATCGCGTCCCCGCTCCCGCCCGCGCGCAGCCAGGCGCCCGTCGCCCGCCGCCCCCCGCGCCGCGTCCTCTTCCCGGTGCGCCCCTCCTCTCGGTCTCCAAGGCCCTCCCCTCCCCCGACCCCTCCCCTAGCCCTCGCCCTCCACCTCCTCCCTCCGAGCGCCGGAGCCGGCCGGGGTCTCAGCGGCGGCGGCCGGAGTAATGGAGGAGGGCGGGGGTCCCAGGAGGGCCTCGGCCCCGCCGGCTGGCGTTACAGCTCTCAGGGTCCTGCGTATCGATCTATCCACACACTCCCCTGTTCATCCATTTATCTGTTGATGCATTTGTCCAGCCACCCTTCTTTCCCTCCCACCCTGCCTCCCTTCCATCCATCCATTCTTCCATCCATCCTGGGGAGAACTGAAGCACTTGGAAAGGATTCCAGGCGGTCTGGCCGCTTGTTTCAAAAGCAGTAGAGCTGAGGACAACCCCCACCCCACCCCCAAATGGGGAGAAAGTACTGCCACTAAGAACTAGTGACTAAGGAACAGAGCCCTTGCCTGGTTTTTATCTTGTTTGGGGAGTAGGGAGTGGGGCCTCTGATTTCTGAGAGGGTTGGGCTAGACGCTGTCACTAACACCTTCTCAGTTCTGCGACTTTGAACTTTGTTTTCAAGAAAGCAAAAGAGGACCAGGAACCTCAGAGCATGAGGGAAACCCTCTCTGGATGGAGCTGGGAGGGTGCCTGGCCTCCCTCCAAGCCCACCTGCAGCTTTGACATTTCACCCCGCTGTGAGGCCTTCCTTCATTTCCTATTGTACTCTTCGGCTTCCTTGTTTCACAGGAGGGCTCAGACCTGGGTGGGCCAGTGAATTTACCTGCCTCCGAAGAAGCCAGAACACCTGGTAAAAGAAGGCAACTGCCCTTAAAGGGGAGGGCCAGGATAGGGGAGGAATTGGAATAAATCCTCAGTGACCCAGCTCTGCTGGAATAGAATATGACGTTGAATGTGTATTTTTTTCATTCATTCAACATATATTTATTAAATACGTATTAGGGCAAAACACTGCTAGTTAGTACATATAACAAATCGTGTATATTGCCCATTGTGTATAGGCTGTAGCGTATACTGCTTAATGCATCTTATAAAGTATATAGAATAAATAAGCATATTATATCATACATAATGTATAGAAAGTAGACTTCATTGTCTATAATATGTAGCATCCAGTAGATAGACCAAGTCTAGGGCATTACCCTTCGAATAGTCAGTGTTCATCAAATACTTCCTTAATGAATGAATGACAAGAGACAATATGGGGATACAGTTACGAGCACGGATTTAGAGCCCAAATCTCTGACTTTGGAGCTTAGCTTTGCCGCTTACCAACCATGACCTTGGGCAAGTTACCCAACCTCTCTGTGACTTGATTCCTTCATCTGTGAATGGGAATAATAAATTGTGTAAGGTATGTGAAGCTCATGGAAAAGTGCCTGGCACATAGAAAGCTCTCACTCAGTGTTATATCATGCACATTTGGGGCCAGAAGCAGAAATGGCATCTCTGTCCCTTAAGGAGGAAATCTCTGAAATGATGTGTTTCCACGTGAGATAATGTCTGTAAATTTCTTAGCACACAGCAGAAGTTTGGTATTTTTTCTTTTCCCTCCTTCCCTTTTCCTTCCTTTATGATGTAACTAGCAACCTTCCTACAAATGTCTTATCACACTCTGACATAATCGCCGACAGAGCAACATTCTATTTTTTTCATGGAATCTCTTCTGTTATTATATAACACCACAAATTCAGAGAATTTTTGAACCTAGAAAAAGTTAGACATCAGCTGATCCAGTCCTTTGAAAACTTTACCATCTGGAAATCAAGGCCAGAGAGGTTTGTGGTATCACCCCATAATCACAAAGTGTTACCTCTGGCAGAGCTAAAGTTTCAATCAGTGCGTGGGGTCTCTGTTGTCTCTGTGCTCTTGGGCTTGAACTCACGACCCTGAGATCAATACCTGAGCTGAGATCAAGAGTCGGACGCTTAACCAATGGAACCACCCAGGCACCCTGTCTCTGTGCTCTTTTAATTATAACTCTTTAATTGGTACTACAATTTCCCCCCAAAACTTTAGGAATAAATCTAATAAATGAAATGTAAATATGTAACATATGATAAATTATCTTAAACCATCTGTTCAGGATCTATAACTCAACTGGCATGAATTGGTCATTTTTTCCATCAGGTTTAAGAGCAACAACAACAACAAAAAATTACTTTAAAGGAGGGAGGGTTGCAAGAGGGAATTGAAAGCCTTAGTCAAAACCATCCAGAGCAATTAAGTAGGTTATGCCTTTCTTTTTTTTAATTTTTTAATGTCTGTTTATTTTTGAGAGACAGAGAGAGACAGAGTATGAGAAGGAGAGGGGCAGAGAGAGAGGGAGACACAGAATCTAAAGCAGGCTCCAGACTCTCAGCTGTCAGCACAGAGCCTGATGCGGGGCTCGAACTCATGAACCGGGAGATCATGACCTGAGCCAAAGTCAGACGATTACCCAATTGAGCCACCTAGGTGTCCCTATGCCTTTAAAAACTATTGCTGAGTGGTATTTGTAACATGATGGGATTCTCAGAATAAAGTACGTGTGGCTTTAAGAGCCCTTGTGGTGGGTATTACCCTTGGCTTGTTTCTATGGAAACTGGAGCAGAGGGCTTTAGGGACCAAAGCCCTTGTACCTACAGATCTCATTTATCTGGCCACGCATCACAGGGCTCTGCCCAACTGTAGTGAGCAGAGGAAAGGAGACCTTGAGTGAGACAGTCACAGTCCAGGACAGAACAGAAGCTCTGCGGGACCCTCAGCCTGCCGTCAGGATCAGTCATCTGAAAAAAAAGTACAGACGGATTCACTGCTTTATACGTTTCCAATCTGCCAAGTGAAAAAGTAATACAAATGAGGAACCAAAGCAGCAATGATTCTGGCCAACAGGGTGCAGTTTCCAGATAAATCTCTTTGGTCTTGAATGCCAAACATCAGCAAGTATCCCTGAGTCCAGATTCAGTGAGCAAACACGAGCTGTAGCCCCATGCCCTCCATCTGGAAGATTCTAAAGTAGTTTCCACTGAGCCACTGAGCATCCCTCCTGTCCGCCAGTTGTGACTAGCTGACACATCCTCATTGACCTACAAATCATCATTTTGTTGTAAAGGAAAAGAGCTCAAAGTGAGGACCCCAAAGCACTAAATCTAATTCCACTCTTCACAGATGGGTAAAAAAAAAAAAAGTCAACAGGTGTCATTTAACTTGGGCCCATTCACTCACCTCTCACCTTTGAAGAAAGACTGCATCCCTGGGGAGATGTGTGGTCCTGGCATTGAGGTGACACAGAGATGCAGGGTAAACATGACAACCAGAGTGAAAACAAGAAAGAGAAACTGAAATATTAAAACGGCAAGAAGACAAGGGAGTTTTTTTACTTGGCTTAAGAGGTTAGAAAGGGTGAAAGAAAATTTTGCACACACGAAAAAAGAAAATAATTAATTACATATGTCACCACAAGACACTTATATAGGAAGTTAAATTTAAGTGTGAAACTAAACACTGTAAATTCTCCCCCATTAATGTTTAAACCAAATAATTCTCAGGAGAACAGAGGTTGGCTCCTCCAAGTTAATTCTAAAGAGATTCAGCAAATGCTTGAGTGTCTTCAGCACTCATCTCCATGCCTGGTGGAATGTCCTGTGGGGCTTTGTTACACCCCAGATGAAAACCGGGGACAAAGCCGTCACTGGTATTTCCAAGTTTCTGATTTCATTAGACTTCCTTTCTGTGTAGTACTAGCTCATTGATAAGATGTAATGTATAACCGATTTGTACTCTCACCGGGGAATATGAGCCACATTCTCCTGAAAACGGCCTGGAGAGGAAAGTCTGGCAATGATGAGGTGGCTGTTGTGGGATTTTTTTTTAATGGCAGAACTTCAGATTGTAGACTATAATAGTTGCAAGAAAAGGGGGCTGAATTAGAGGCCAGAAAAGACCCAGAGAGGCATGTTCCCACAGGACTAATTCCAAAGAGAATTCCAAAAACCCAGAGAAGCTTTTGATAAAACAGCCACATAGCACTACATTTTTTTGAGAGAGAGGAAGAGAGAGACAGAGACAGAGCATGAGCAGGGGGAGGGGCAGAGACAGAGGGAGACACAGAATCTGAAGCAGGCTCCAGGCTCTGAGCTGTCAGCACAGAGCCCCAGGCGTGGCTTGAACCCACGAACCGTGAGATCCTGACCTGAGCTGAAGTCAGAAGCCTAACCGACTGAACCACCCAGGTGCCCCAACACTACATATTCTTAAGGCCCTTTAGAGCCCTCATTATCTATGTCCTTTAGCATCACACTGGATGAATTAATAATATTGTTTCTGTACTTCCTCTTCACCTGAAACAAAGAAAGGTTGAGAAATTTGCCAAAGGTTACTCTAAATGTCAGGAAGAGGAAGATCTGAGCCTAGATCTCTTAGTCCCTACACACGGAGTCCTACTTCTTTTTAGAGCAAAGGAAAGGCAGAGTTTGGAGAAAGAGCATTTTCTACGGCTCTGCATGGCGCCGTCTACAGTGTTTACCAAGACCGATGGTCCCAAATCCAAGCATCAGCTCTCTCTGTGCAAACCTTCACCTAGAACCCAGGTAGATTTTGACAGCACGTGAATCTGAAAAGTAGCTTGAGACTCAGCAGGCACCTGTCAAAATATAATCTGACAAGCAGAGAACTAACTGAAATCGATGGAACAGATTCTGTCCGATGCTGCTGGCAGAGGATTGCTAGTTCAGGGTCTGGATTTTTAAGGCAAAGCTCACAAGAACAGAATGTTCTCCTCACCCTTGACCGTGGGCTGGAACACGGGGGCAAACTGTTTCTTGGGGCTCTTGACTGTTCTCAGCAATGTTCATGCAGCAGAGAGTAGGCCAGATAATTGAGATTCTTTCTCTGAAAGAAAAGAAAGCACGTACAGACAATTTTTTGTTTGCTGTTTGCTTAACTATACAACAGTTAACCTGGACCTCCAATCATTAAAGAAACGTGGAGTATCTTAATTCCCTTCGCAAAAGGTGCACTGCCTACTCAGAGTCAATAAAAATGAGTCCCAGGCAAGTGAGAAAATACAAATGGATTTTCATATTTATTATATTGCTCCTGAGGGTGGGGCAGGCTGTTAACTGTACTTATATATTTAACGTTAGACCATAGCACAGCAAAGCTCAGGGAAACAGAGATGACTTTTATTCATCCTTTCCCAGAGGAGGGCGCAAAGGACCACAGTCAGTTACGTTCTCAATGCCACTTTGGTGGTGGCTGTTGTGACTTGACTGATGCCTTCATCAGATAAGGTGTAGATATGAGAGAGGGGTGAGACGCAGGGAAGTTGGGCCACCTCTCAATCCTGTCCCCATAAAATTAACATGGAAAGGAGGGTCGGCTTACCTTCTGCTAGTCTTCAGTCAGCAGAAAAGTCACTGCCTTACCCTAAATGAAAAACATGACTTCCTGATTACAGTAAAGAGAGGAAAGGGGGAAAAAGAGCAGGCCAGATACAAGCCTTTCATTTGTAAGTACCGGGCCAAAATGCTGCCTCCTGAGAGAGCTGGCAGCTCAGAAGCTGATGGAAGAGAAGCTGAGGCAAGCCCGTGGGCATGGTGAAGACAGAAGTCATCCATGTGCACACAGCTCCCCCCACACCACCCATTCGAGGGGGTTGATCTCACTCTGCCTGAATTTGAGGGTCATGAAATCAAGGATTTAGAATGTCCATTGCATTTGGACTCCAGGGCACCAGAGATATTGTTCTGTGTCTTGTCTCCTCTGTGAAATGGAGATAAACACAGTACCTGCTTCACAGTGTCATCGAGAAGAGGGAACAGTGCATGGAAGGTTCTGAACACAAGTCCTAACAACAGAGGCCAGTGTTCAATAGAGGCCAGCTATTGTTTTAATCTTCAAAAATGTTTTATTCTTGGGGCACCTGAGTGGCTCAGTGGACTTCGGCTCGGGTCATGATCTCATGGTTCCTGAGTTCAAGTCCCAACTGCTATCAACACAGAGCCTGCTTCAGATCCTCTGCCCCATGCCCCCCGCCCCCCAACCCTCTCTCCCACTCATGCTCTCTCTCAAAAATAAAAATAAACACTTAAAAAATAAAAAGAAAGAAATGATTTCTTATTATTATTCCTTGAAGGACTGGGACAGTGGATCTTCTTTCTATCCTGCTTTTTTTTAAAACGTGTATTTATTTTTTAATTACAGAGGGAGAGAGTACAAGCAAGGGAGAAGCAGAGAGAGTAAGAAACACAGAATCAGAAGCAGGCTCCAGGCTCTGAGCTGTTAGCACAGAGCCCGATGCAGGATTCGAACTCACAAACTGTGAGATCATGACCTGAGCCGAAGTCGGACGCTCAACCGACTGAGCCACCCAGGCGCCCCATCTTTCTATCCTGCTTTTGACGTGGCTGGGCTGACTTTACATGTGCTCCTACAATATCCTTCAAGCCCTGGAATCCTCAGCGCAAAACAGAGTGAGAACAAGCTAAGTCGACCCTAATGGGGCTCCGACAGTGTGGAGATCCCGTTTCCTTTGTGTCTCTACCTCTGGCCAGAGAGGCTGAGCTCACAGGCAGGACCAGCTTTCTGCAAAGATGCAGCTGTATTCTGCATTTTGTACCCACAGGCGGCCATGGAAACCACAGGGGACTCTGCAGGGTGACCATCCCTGCAAGGACACCCTTTCTGATAAGCAGCGTATCAGATGGACCTTAGGTGCACACAGACGGGCCTCCCAGACTGGAATAGGTACACTTGGGGGCTGGGGGAGTGGGGGGGGCAGCGGTCCTCTCCCAGCTCCTATGACTAATTATAGCTAACATTTATGGAGCTCTTCTATGTCCCAGCCCCTGCGTAATAAGTACTTTGCATATGGATTAGCTCATTTAATCCTAGCAGCGCTAGGAGGTAGGTGCCATTAAAAGCCCCATTTTCATAATGAGACACTGAGACTTACAGAGGTTAAGTGACTTGTCCAATGTCAACCATAACACCAAAGCCAAGATTTAAATGCAGGTCCATGTGACACCAACGTGTCCCCACTGATCACATTGCCCGTCTTCCATTTGCAAGTTGTTCAGATGGCCCTGGGCAAACATCTAAAGAGGGGTCTTCTCTGAGGGCAGCGGCATTGTGTTCCTACTACTCACAAGAGGAAAAGGGAAGATTAAGGGACTCAGGAGAGAATTTTCAGGTCCAAGCAGTGTGTATGCTGTTAGTAATCCTATTTGGAATTGAGAAAAATAGAACAGTTCCTGGAAATAGGGTGAAAAAGTACTCCATCCAGACTTTAGAACTCCCTCACAAATAGTCATGTGACCAAATGCAGGAACAAGCCATGAATATCAGAACAATGATTTGATTTTTATGTTTATTATCTGCGTTGCATAGGGTATTATCCTGGCAACGCTGGGAAGAAATGAGCTAGTAAAAATTATGTGTGGGCTGGTGGAATGTTTTGATTATCAGCATTGTTGATTTTACCACCTGATAGATTCTTTCATAAGGTTGAATTAACCGATGCGCCGTTCGAGTTCTCAGCTAACAGCAAGCAACTCGCTTAATAATCTCAGGGAATTGTCGCCATGATAGATCAGAGAGCAGGCGGGTTCCTTCTGATCAAAGCATCTCAAATAAGAATAGCATTAGGAGTGTGGGAGAAGAGAGCAAAAAAGCACCTTACTGAATAAGCCCTATACAGAAAGAAGAGTGAATCTCTTTTGGTTCCTCAAAAATGTATGGAGATATTTTCGGGGGGAAAGGTGTGGGGTGGGGGGGGAATGATTAGAGAATTAAAGAAGAGTCAGTGGTCGTGGTGAGGAACAAGTTACCTCTCTGGCCAGAGCTCGGGGGAGCTCTACTTGCCTCGGAGACTGAGAAACCCCCTGGGAAGAAGATTTGGGGGAAATCAAGCTTGCTCAAAGGGCAAGGCCTTAGCTATCAGAAAGAAAGAAGGTTCTTAGTGCAGAGCCTCATGGTAGTCATTCTGATTCACCTCCTGCCCTGCTGATGCCCCTAGTCCTCTAAACCTTCTTCCTCTAGGAACCTGTTGGACCCAAGCCTGTAGAAAGGAAGAGGCTGTAAACAAAACTAGAAAATACTTCCACCCAAAGCTGTTTGTGGTGCTTGCCAGAGGCAGGGGGTGGAGAGTAGGTGAAATAAGTGAAGATAGTCAAAAGGTATAACTTCCAGTTATAATACAAGTAAGTCCTGGGGGTGTCATGTGCAGCTTGGTGATTACAGGGGATGGCACCGTATTGCATATTTGAACATTGCTAAGAGAGCAGATGGATGTTAAGTAGACTTACCATGGTGAGCATTTCACGGTATGTACAATGACAGAATCACTGTGCTGGCCATCTGAAGCTAATAAGCTAATTACATGTCAACTACACCTCAATAAATAAGATTTTTTAAATTTTAGGGGCGCCTGGGTGGCTCAGTCGGTTAAGCGTCCAACTTCAGCTCAGGTCATGATCTCACGGTTCGTGGGTTCGAGCCCCGTGTCGGGCTCTGTGCTGATAGCTAGCTCAGAGCTTGGAGCCCGTTTTGGATTCTGTGTCTCCCTCTCTCTCTGACCCTCCCCTGCTCACACTGTCTCTCTCTCAGAAATAAATAAAAAACATTAAAAAAATTTTTTTTAATAAATAAAATGTTAAAGCTGTCTGATATTAAGGCATAAATGTCACTCCTTTGGCACTCCACTGACCAATGAGACATATAGAAAAATAGGAGAGATATGGGCTCCGGCAGGTCATAGCAGGAGACTGCAGCTCCCAGAAGACGTGGTGGCACCCAGGGAGGTAACCAGGGTGCCTAGTAGAAAAGCCATGGTACCTGGTGTGGAGAGATGGTGCAAGTGGGACTTTGTTATAAGGCAACACAAAGTATTTTTCTCAGGAGAGAAAATAGTCTGCTTTTTGGTTTTTTTAAAAGATCACTGTGTAAAGAACTGATTTTAGGGAGCCAAGAGAAAAAGTAGGGGGACCAGTTTGGAGCCTGTTGCAATAATCAAGGCAAGAGAGAGATGACAGCAGCTTACAGACTGAGGCAGGTGGCAGGGAAGATGAAAAATGGACAGACTGGAGGCACATTAGGGAGGTAGAGTCAGGAAGGCTGGCGGATGTTGTGGATGTCAGGGGTAAGGAAGAGGGAGAAAACAATATGACTCTGATTTCTGCTTGCTTAGTGGGGTGCATAAGGAAGGCTCGCTGAGAAATGAATTTAGAGGAAAAAAAGCAGGGAGTTCTGGTTTAGATACTTTGACGTTAAGCATGTCTAAGTTCAGAGAAGACAGGAGATCAAAGGAAGGTCAGTGTTGGAGCCACCAACAAAAGTGTGGGATTCCCTAAGGAGAGAGAAGTGAGTGCAGAGGGAGAGGGGAGGGGTGGCTTGGGACCCACCCGGAAGAAACCACTCTTCGGGGGAGGAGGACAGGTAAAGGAAGATGAACTTGAGAAGAAGACCGAGAAGGGGGAAATCAGAGAAGCAGGAGGGAGGTGGTATCCCAGAGGCCAAGAGAAAAGGACCAGCCAGGAAGAGGGCACTCAGTTTTGAGAAAAGCTGCTGAGAAGTTGTGCAGGTCTAGGATGAAGAACAGTGCATAGGTTTGGGAACATGGAGTCACTGGTGACCTTGGTGAGAGAGAGAGACCTCAGTGGAGGTGGAGCCAGAGCGGGTGGGTTTAATGAGTGAGTGAACATGCGCATTCAGCTTTACTGCCTTTTGAAATGCCATAAAAACAATAATGCGATTGTCTTTACCATAAACTCAAAAGGATGGTGAGAAGGGGTGAACACAAAACAACCACAATATTTTGCAAGCGAAGACTTACAGAGATAAGCAGACTGAAGAAAGCCAGGGCCTGAGTCAGTAGTGAGGAAGCCTCCAACTAACACAATTTACATTTTCAAAGTGTCAGGGAATGGTGGCACCACGAAACTTTAGAAGTAGAGGTAAGGTCAGAGGACTGGGAATTGGCATTTGAACAAGGGAAATCGGTTGAAAGCAGTCTCGAAATAATTGTATTTGCAAGCTCCCCAAACCTCCCACCATGTCCTGAATAGCCTTTTACTGTTCTCCCCAATCCTGGCAGGAGACCGGTTCATTCTCTGGAAAGAAAAGACCATGAGTCTCTAGACTGGGGTCAAAGCAGGAAGATGAGGAGACTGTGTGCTTACGGGTACTGCGACTCCTCAAGACCCCTCCCCTCCTCACCTTCCTGAACACAGACAGGGAAGATTCTCTCGGGAAGTTGTCCAGTCCAGGGGCAAGATATCTGCCTCAGGGTTACCCATGGAAATAGGTGGGCCCGATTGCCCTCCTTGGAAGCTCACAGTTGACAAGCTCTACTCATGTTAACAAAGCTCCAAATCAGCTTTTTGGTCCCCACTATCAAGCCTAAGCAGACAACTATTAAAAGATATCTGAAGAAAGTCTGTCATATGAAAGAGCCACTTGGAGAAAATAAAGACTATACAAGAGGAAGAAAACTTCCAGAAAATGATATATATTTAGTATCCTCAGAGCTCTTAGAGGAGAAACTGCAACCATGAAAGAACAGATTGCAAGTAAAAATAGGACCCTTAGAGAACAAACAACAATCTAAAGACCCTGGAAATTAAATTTATGATGGCAGAAATGAGAGCCTCAGAAGGGTTACAAAAATAAAACTTAGGCAAAAAAAAAGATGTATTATAGAAAAGAAAATATATGGAAATTAGAGGATCTGTCTAGGAGTTCCAGTACCCAAATAATAGGAGTGCCAGAGATATGAAAACACAGAGAGGAGGAAATCGTCAGTGAAATAATTCAAGAAAGTTTTCTAGAGTTAAACTGTCAAAATGGATGAAGGTAAACCTATCCTGAAACCCGTCATTGTAAAATTTCAGAACACTAGGGACAAACAGGAGAAACTACAGGCTTCCCTAGAGAAAATAAATGACATTCAGAGGATTAAAAATCAGAATGTGTTGGGGTGCCTGGGTGCCTCAGTCGACTGAGCACCTGGCTCTTGATTTTGAATCAGGTCATGGTCTCACAGTTCATGGGATCAAACCCTGCATCAAGCTCCATGCTAATAGCATGGAGCCTGCTTGGGACTCTCCCTCTCTCTCTGCCTCTCCCTCACTTGTGTTTGTTCTCTCTCTCAAAATAAATACATACACATAAAAAAAAAAAAAAAAAGAAGGTCTTTGGACTTTTCAATCATAACACTGGAGGCTAGACCACAGGGGAATGTTGCCTTCAAAATTCTGAAGGAGTTATTTTCAACCTAGATTCTTTTTATACCCAGCCCAACCATCCATTAAGTAAAAGCTTTTTATACAGAAAGTTTCACTTACAAGATCCTCCCAAATTTACCACCCATCCACTTTTCTCAAGAAGTGACTGGAAGATGTGTCCCACAGAAACAGGAAAGAAGAAGAGTTTAGACTCGGGATCAAAGAAAAAGGTGAAGAGAATCCCCAAGCTGATAGTGAAGGGGCTTCCTAAGAGACAGTGCCACCTACACCAGCTCAGGAAGACAGATGGGAGAAGATCTAAATGTGAAAAGGCCGGAAGGCTCTGGAAGAGGTTTCCTCAAGGGGATAAACAAAATTGATAGCTGAGTCTAAACATTTTGAGAGGAGAGTTAAACAGTGACAGCTTGAAGTGGAACTGGTGGTAAGTACATGGAAAACTAAGTAAATGAAAAAAGGCATTCCCAGGAAAATTAAAGGCTGTGTGAGAAAGAAAAAGGCATCTTGATTTGTGACATGGCTCAGCTCTCAATATCATAATAAAATAAACACTGATTTCTTTTTTTTTTAATGTTTTTTTTTTTTTTTTTTTATTTATTTCTAGGAGAGAGAGAGACAGCATGAGCAGGGGAGGGTCAGAGAGAGAGGGAGTCACAGATTGAAGCAGGCTCCAGGCTCTGAGCTGGCAGTCAGCACAGAGCCCGGCGCGGGGCCCGAACCCACGAACCGCGAGATCATGACCCAAGCAAAAGTCGGACGCTTAACCAACTAAGCCACCCAGGTGCCCCTAAACACTGATTTCTTAATGAAGCAAAACTACAATGTAACCAAGTCCTTACCCTGATGTAAGAGTATATGTAAGTGCTGTAAGGAAGAGGAAGGAATGATGGAAAAAATGAGAGTCAAATCTTCACTCTCTCTAAGGAAAAGTCTGTAGATAAAAGTGCCTAAAATTGAGGGATCAAGAAGTAGCACGATACTAGCATTTTTATTTAAAAAAAACCAGAGTTAAATGCCAAAAAGAGAATCAGCAGGGCCCCTAGGTGGCTGACTCTGTTTTCAGCTCAGGTCATGATCTGACCTGAGGGGGTTTGAGCCCTGCATCAGGTTCTGTGCTGACAGCTCAGACTAGAGCCTGCTTCAGATTCTGTGTCTCCCTCTCTCCCTCTGCCCCTCCCCTGCTCATGCTCTGTCTCTCCCTGTCCCTCAAAAATAAATGAAAACATTAAAAAAAAAAAAAACCAGAAACCAAAGGGAAACAAAGGTAAACGGAAAGCAAAGAAGGGATGGCCACGTGTATAGACAAGTGTTTTGAGATATTTGGTTCTAAAGGGGAACAGAAAAGTGAGGTAGAGTAGCTTGGGTCAAGGGTGAGTTTTTTAAAGATTGGACAGGGAGCACATTTGTTATGAGACTGGTGGTGCAGCAGAAGGAAGATTCCAGAAGGAGCAAAGCCCCTGGGAAGGTCATAGGGATGGAATCCAAAGCCCATAGGGTGCGGACAGATGTTGATATGGGAGGAACACCTCCTTCCCTGCAACGAGAGGGAAGGAAAAGTTTGATGCAGACACAAGTCACATTGTAGAATTCATTGTGACCCTGCCTCTTGCCTTGTCAGGCCTCAACAAGGTGCCCAGAGCGGAACCCAGTGCAATACACTGGCACATATCTCAGGAATAACACACACCCCATCTCCAGGCATGTTCCCGGTTCTGCCAGCCCTCCTACGGTGTGGGAGGCCAAACTGCCTCTGCTTGATGACTAACTCTCCCACAGTGGATGTATTACCCTTTTATCTCACAGGAATAAGCACATCTACCTTTGAAAATAAAGATTTCCACTGGTAATGTGTTGGATTCAATATTCCGGCGGGGGGAGGGGCAGTTCTCCTGCTGCAAAACAACTATATCTCAGGTGAAAGCCTACTTACTGATGCAACATGGGGCTTGTAGGAAATCGAGGAAATTGCCGAGGGACCCCCCCCCTCCCCCTGCAACAAGAGAGCAAACCGTAGGTGGAGATTAGAGCTGCAAGCAGGGACCAGACAGGGAAGAACAGAACTGTCCTCCGAGCAAACGGTGGCAGCCGTGGTATGATGCAAATCCTCCTCACCCTTGGGCCAGCAGCCCAGAGGGGGAGCCGAACCTTGAACTCTTCCATGAGGCCACAACTCTGGAAGAGGTCTGAGTGGTTCCACGTTAGTGGCGCTTGGCAGAAACAGATGCAAATCCTTCTTAAGAGAGCGCCCCCATTTAAACCTGGAAGATTCCCACTGATGAAGATCTAACAAATGTGAGCACACACACAGAGATCGGCAGGCCCAGGATGGGCGACACGCGCATGAGTGACAGTCAGTAGACACATTTTCGTGAAAAAACAGGAAAAGGAAGTTAAAACCAACAACATCAACAACAAGGACAAAACCCTATGTTTTGCTTTCCCAAGTTTGGCCTTTGGAACATGGTACCACTATCGCCTGAGTTCTTACTAAAATGCACATGCCTGGGCCCCATTCCAGGCTCACTGAGCTGGGCCTCTGGGATTGGAGCCTGGGAATCTGCATTCACACTCACTCTCCAGAGAAAGAAAACCAGACACGCAGACCGGGCTTTCCTGTCCACAATCATATTCCTATAGCTTTTACTGTTCACTCATTCATCAAGAAATGATCACAGCAGGGTCATCCATTCAAACGCTGAAGCGAAACTTGAGAAAATAGCTCAACAAGAGGCACCCCCAAGTGCCAGCAGGTGCATGTCGTTTGTTTCCTGTTAGAAGCAGCAAGCATGGACCTAGTCTGCCCATCCCCTGAGCCCTGGAGCTATCACTGCACTGGAATCCTGGTCACATTTCAGTGACGACAGTGCATACAATACTGTTACTGAAGAGGATGGAGATTGGAGACCGTAATAATATCTAACATCAAAGCCTAACGTAGACTGTGTTTGCCAGACATTTAGAAGTCCTTGGAAGGTCCATGGCGGGCTGTCAGGGGCTGCAGGAGGGCCTGGGAGAACTCCCTCCCAAGGACGATAGGCACAGGTGGGGTCCAAAGATTATGAACTCGTTTCCAAGGGAAGACTCATTTTGAGTACAACAGAGGCTAATTTACTTGGCCTCTAATTAATCATTAGAATTAATGATTCTAATTTACTTGGCCCAACCCCCCTGGCCCTTATCCTAGGGAGAATATTGGACACAAACGAATCAACAAAAAGGACAAAAAATGCAAACAAAACATAGCCCCGCTTTGAAATTGTGTATCTTGGGGAGCGAGGGACAAGCTAAGGGGAAATGGTTAAGTGCCCTGTGGGGAAATTGGCAATGACAACAAAAGCCAATCAAAGTTGAATGGCTACTATGGGCCATGAAGGGTAGAGTATGACTGCCGTCCTATCAGGCAGGCGCTAGTTATTGTTTTACAGCTGAGAAAGCCGAGTTCAGAGAGGCTGAGGAACTTGTTCACTAATGCACAGTAACGTATTGTGGAGCCAAAGTTGAACTCAGGACTGCTCAACTTCCCAAGCCACATTTTAAAACCTTTTTTTTTTTTTTCCTGATTTGATTGTTTAAGTGGGTGATTAAATTCAGTGTTCTCGATTTAGATAAGGCATTACAGGATGTTCAGTGAAAATTCCTTCTCTGCCCACTGCCGCCCGCCACCCAGACCCGCTCCTCACGATCAGCTAGTGTCGTTAGATTATGTGTGATATTCCAGAGATATTTCGTGACTTTCATCTGCTGCACAAGTGAGAGCAGATCACACACGCTGTGCTGAACCTCACACTTCTTGCAGAGGGAAGTGTCCTGTGGAGTAAGCACTCCAGATCAGTACCCAGAGGGTCTCCTTGCAACGTCTCACAGCAGGACCTCCCTGTGGTGTGGATGCCAGGATCCTGTTTACCAGTCCCCGGCCAGTAGACTCAACGGTGTTTGAAATAGAGCAGCTGCTGCACTTCACTCCGAACGAACTCCACTCCCTCTGGAGGGACCTTGGCAATCAGGCTCCTCCAAGCTGAGAGACGCAGCCTCACCTCCAGGTCACCTTAACCACTGGAAGTTTACCTGGAAGGCAAGAAAGAAGGGAACCGGAAAACAGACGGAGAACAGCAGGAGGCAGAACAGCTTCTCCCTGGCTCTGGGCACCTCGCTCCCTCCTCCCACTACCCCGCAGGGGTGAGGTGTGCCGTGAGCTTCCCTCACTCTGCTCCCACGCCTCCCTCTCCCGTCTGGTGCACCAGAGTCCAAACTTTGGCACAGGAGAGGGGCGGGGTCTCCGATACGTGGACCCCTGGGGAGACTTGGGGAGCTGTTGGCTCTGGGAACTGAGTCCCTATTCCCACCAGGTGTAGACAAGGTAGTGGGGTCACGTGGGAGAAAATGAGGGAGGCTTTGCATAGAGGGCCATTTCCCCAGAAAAGACTTGGAGCCTCTTTGCTCAGAGCTAAACAGGCTCTCTGGTGGTACCTCGAGCCCAGCGATTTCAGAACCGCCAGGGAGGAACTGGAATGGGCTGGGACTGCCAAGCAAGTGAGGCCCGAGTCAGAGTCTCCCTTAATGTTACCTTGTTTTTAGAACCAGGCTGTTTCAGTCTGGGGGGAAAAGTGATCCCACTTATAAAGCTTTCTAGCTTCAAAAACAAGCTCACATACCTAGAGTTCACCACAGTCTCCTGAAGTGGCTATTATCGGTAGCATTCCCATCTTGTGGATGAGAAAACTGAGGCTTGGGGCGCCTGGGTGGCTTAGTCAGTTAAGCGTCCGACTTTCGCTTAGGTCATGATCTCGCGGTTCGTGGGTTCGAGCCCCGCGTCGGGCTCTGTGCTGACTGCCAGCTTAGAGCCTGGAGCCTGTTTCAGTCTGTGACTCCCTCTCTCTCTGACCCTCCCCTGTTCATGCTGTCTCTCTCTCTCCTAGAAATAAACAAAACATTTAAAAAAAAAAAAAGAGAGAGAAAACTGAGGCTTGAGAGGTTGTGTGAGTTACCTGGGATCACACAGCCAGTCATCAATGGGGCTGAGGCTCAAAGCCAGGCCCTGTGACTCCAGTTTGTGCTTGGAGTCACTACAGTAGCCCCTCGCTTATAAGCGGGGCCCACGCCACAAGACCCCAGTTGCTACCTGAAACCGCGGATAGTGCCGACCCCTTCATACACCATGTTGTTTCCTACGTGGACGTACCCATGATACAGTGTAATCTGTACACGAGGCACAGTGAGAGATTAACAACAGTGATATGATAGAGTGATTATAACGAGACGCTATAATAAAAGCTAGGGTCTCCCTCTCAGAACATCTTACTGTACACATGCCTCTTGTGACAACGTGAGATGACAAAATGCCTGTGTGACGAGAGGAGGGCACGTGTATGACACAGCCATTGTGATGCCACCTTGGGCTACCACTGACCTTGAGTTGATGCCAGGAGGGTGGTCTGAAACTGGGCACGGTGGGCTGCGGGAATTGAAGCCACGGATAGGGGGGCTCCTGTCATTGGTTTCTGCCCTTGCCAAATGGCGATGCGCCCAGTCCTCTCTGGGGGGCCCTCGGCTTCTCTCCCTCTCTGTCCTCTCTGTCTGTCCTGTTCTCATTGGCTGCCTTGCCTTGGTCTCATTCCGAAAGGCTGATGGCCCCCGGTTTCTGCGGCCAGCCCAGGCCCTCCTCCTGAGTTCCATACTCGTATATCTAATATCCTACCAGACACCCCCACGTAGCTGCCCAAGTCACCTCAAGGTCCACTTTTCTAAAATGAAATGGTCTTTCTCCCTACACCGCATCCCCTGTGTGCTTTCTCAGTAGCAGTAGCCTCCCCTGCTCATGGGCCATTTCATACTGGCAAGATAGGGGCACTATCATCCCATTTTACAGATGCAGAAGTCAAGGCACAGAGATGCTGACTTGCACACGGCCCTAGCTCTATGCCCTTGACAGCCAGGATTCCAACGGAGCTCTGTGGTGCTTCGCCCCCACCACACTGGGCTGTCTGAGCGCTGTAGCCATAGCTGTCCACCTTGTTGAACGAATGAGCCAGAGTGGTGGGTTGCCCTCCTACTCCCCCCTTTCCCCTTCACCCTCCGTAGCCACTCCAAGTGCCTCCTAAGTGTTTCTCAGGCCGCGCCTTCTCTCATTCCTATCACCACTCACTCAGTTCAGCCCCTAAATGAATGCTTTCCCCCAATACTGAAAAAGCCTCCTTAACTACTTTCTTTGTCTCTGGCATCAGCTCCCACTTCAGATTCTCTCTCTCTCTCTCTCTTTTTCTCTCTCTCTCTCTCCTAAAATGCACCTGACTGGCGCAGGGGCTGGGTGGCTTAGTCTGTTAAGCGTCTGACCCTTGGTTTTTGGCTCAGGTCATGATCTCACGGTTTGTGAGTTTGAGCCCCGCACTGGGCTCTGCGCTGACAGTGTGGAGCCTGCTTGGGAAAATCAATCTCTCTCTCTCTCTCTCTCTCTTCCCCCGTCTCTCTGCCCTTCCCTCATGCTCTCTCTCTCTCTTTCTTCCTCTCCCTCTCTTTCTCAAAACAAATAAATAAATAAATGAAATAAAAGTAAAAGTAAAATATACCTGACCATCACACACCACTGGTTAAGAGCCTCCTCCAAAGGCTTTCTATTACCTTGAGGATGAAATCTCAGCTCCCCGCCCCTGGCCCCCGCCTGTCCCTCCAGGCCACCTCTGGCTGGGTCTCTGCAAAAGCCCGTAGCAGAATGACTAAAAACGGACTCGGCTCTTGGATGTTTCCACCAACTGAGCCAATATGTGCTCTCTGTCATGGCACATTCCACTGAGCCAGCTCGTCTATACTGAATTCCGGTGACTTACAGAATAAAGCCTGGCCAAGAGGCGTGTGGACGCAACACAGAAAGGCTGAATTGTTCAGGAACCATGGACAAGCCTCCAGCAATCTAACAGCTGCTGTTTACGGACTCAGACACATTTATACTGTCTCTGGTACAATGTAATTTGGTTCTACAACAGTGTTGCCAATTACATGCACCCAGGATGGCAGGATGTGTTACTGAATGATTTATGACTCCACACCTCATAGAAAAGTACACTTTATAAATTTTCTAAAAACTGTTCAACGCCGAGAGCATTAATTTGTGCTCAGCAGACAGAAGGATCCGGCTGTTGGATGCACATTAGCATATCAGAGCCCCAGAGAAAACCAGCAATGCGGAAAGTAGAGCAATGGTGTTCACAGCTTTCTCTCTGCACATCTATCTAGTAACATATTCTAGAAGTGTTTTCCGTCCACAGATGTTTGGGGGAGGCGCTGTAATCGAGGGCAGAGGCTCTAAAGCCTTCTGGAATTTCACCTAATCTGAAGGTGGGATGCGACTCCAGCTGCCACTCTGCCTGGAACAGCTTCCCAGCAGTCTTTCAAGATTCAGTTCAGGTACCACTTTTTCCCAGAAGCCATCACTCATTTTCTTTCTTTCTTTCTTTCTTTCTTTCTTTCTTTCTTTCTTTCTTTCTTTCTTTCTTTCTTTCTTTCTTTCTTTCTTTCTCTCTCTCTCTCTCTCTCTCTCTCTCTTTCTCGTTTTCACACACATACACATACANTTCTCTCTCTCTCTCTCTCTCTCTCTCTCTTTCTCGTTTTCACACACATACACATACACATTTGTGACCTGTAATTGTATGTAATCCCATGACACCCCTCTCTCTTATTACTTCTCAATTTTTTATTGTTTTTTAAAAATTATTTTAGTTTGAAGGGCGCCTGGGTAGTTCAGTCGGTTAAGGATCCAACTTTGGCTCAAGTCATGATCTCACGGTTCGTGAGTTCAAGCTCCTCGTCAGGCTCTGTGCTGACAGCGCAGAGCCTGGAGCCCACTTTGGATTCTGTGTCTCCCTCTCTCTGTGCCCCTCCCCCTACTCACACTCTGTCTCTCTTTCTCAAAAATAAATAAGCATTAAAATTTTTTTTAAGTTACATAAAATAAAATTATTTTACTTTCAGAGAGAAAGAGACAGCACAAGTGGGGGGTAGGCAGAGAGAGAGAGAGACAGAGAGAGAGAGAATCCCAAACAGGCTCCACACTGTCAGCACAGAGCCCAATGCTGGGCTCAAACTCACGAACTGTGAGATCATGACGTGAGCCTAAGAAATCAAGAGTTGGATGCTTTCCCGACTGAGCCAGCCAGGTGCCCCCCTTGAAATATTCTAAAGCGCTGGATTGGTTGAATAAATTGTAGGTTTAGAAGCGGAGCATGAAAATAGACATGATATGGGGGATCTGCAAGAATCACAGACCATAAAATCCTTTTCCGCAGAAAGGGGAAGGGGGGATAGTTGCTCATTATCAAATATTCAACAGTTCCACACAACTCATAGCTCAAATTGCATTCAATTACTCAAAACAAAGCTTAGCAAATTTTGTTTAAACTGACTGCTTGAGAAAATTAAACCAATTTATCTGTACCAGCCAAAAATGATTTGTTCTATTTCTAACAAATAACGTCTTTGAGGCTCTGGCAGCCTTGCTTCGTCATCCTAACCCATGCTAGAATGCATTAGCCTGACTGCGCTCTGATCTTCCCACTGGCCTAAGTGGGAAGGCGTCAGAGGAGAAAGGGACACAAAAGCACCCTCATGTTGCCTCCGCACATGGACAGAGGAGACGTCTGTGTCTGTGTGCACGGAAATGACTGGTTAGCCCCTGGGACTGTGATTTCCTCCACTGCTGACATTCCCTGAAGGGCTTCTTATTTTTTATTATAGTTTATTGTCAGGTTGGTTTCCATATAACACCCAGTGCTCATCACAAGTGCCACCCTCCATGCCCATCACTCCTTTCCTCCTCTCCCCCACCCCCATCAACCCTCAGTTTGCTTTCAGTTTTTAAAAGTCTCTTATGGTTAGCCTCCTTCCCTCTCCTTAACTATTTTTCCCCTTCCCCTCCCCTATGGTTCTTTGTTAAGTTTCTCCTGTTCTACATATGAGTGAACACATATGGTATCTGTCCTTCTCTGCCTGACTTATTTCACTCAGCATAACACCCTCCAGTTCCATCCATGTTGCTACACATGGCCAGGTTTCACTGTTTCTCACTGCCATGTAGTGTTCCATTGTATAGATAAACCACATCTTCTTGATCCATTCATCAATGGATGGACACATAGGCTCTCTCCATGATCTGGCTATTGCTGACAGTGCTGCTATGAACACTGGGGTCCATGTGCTCCTATGCATCAGCACTCCTGTATCTCTTGGGTAAATTCCTAGCAGTGCTATTGCTGGGTCATAGGGGAGGTCTAGTGTTAATGTTTTGAGGCACCTCCACACTGTTTTCCAGAGGGGCTGCACCAGCTGACTTCCCACCAACAGTATAAGAGGGTGCCCATTTCTCCACATCCTCGCCAGCATCTTCTTTTTTTTTTTTTTTAAGTTTATTTGATTATTTTGAGAGAGAGAGAGAACGTGAGTGAGGGAGGGGAGGAGGGAGGAGAAAGGGAGAGACAGAATCCCAAGCAGGCTCTGCACTGAGTGTGGAGGGGCTGATGAGGGGCTTGGGGCTCAATCCCACGAATCATAAGAATCTGACACTTAACCACCTGAGCCACCCAGACACTCCCACCCAGGACCTTAAGCATATTTATCTAAACCAAGGAAGTAGGTTATCTGGGAGGGAAACATTTACAGTAGGGGATTGGGTTATCCTACCAACACCCATGACCAGGTACTGCGACCTATCAGGATGCACCCCCAAGGGTGTGGGTGATCAAGAAGAAAGAATGGAAGGCTGGCGGGGTGGTGTGGAGCGTGGGGCATTGCAGAATTACAGGGAGCATCTGGGAGTCAGAGCCCTGAGAGGAGGCGTCCTGGATCCAAGAACAAACTTCATCATTCGTGGCCAGCCCTACCCACGGAGATCAGTCTCAAACGGATGTGTATCAATCAGTGGGGGGCCAGCGGGGAAAACAGAAACTACATGAGCTGTTCTAACAGAAAACTTAAAACATGTATAAATAATGTATAAATAAATGATAGATGGATTTAAAAAATAAAGTCGGATGCCTTAAGGAGAAAGCTACACATACTCAAGACCGGTTCTGTCTCCAGGCCAGCATGTCCATGACTTGGGCTCAGATGGATAGGCTGAGTACGAGTGGAATCAGAGAATATTGGCCCTGGGTGAAGGGATGTCCCTTCACCTGCAGACCTAGAAAATGCCAACTGAATAGTCTTTATTCTGTGAATAAAGAAGACAATGGAGCTTGCCAGGTGCCAGACAGCACTCTGTTCCATCCCCTTCCACTGGTAATTTCTGGACCATTCTGGGAAGTCCAAATGGACTGTACAATGGATCATTGTACAGCAGCCTCTTTCTACAGAGATGGCCACATGACCCAAGCTGGCCAATCAGATCTTCCCACCTCTTAGCCAAAGAGGTGGGTTCATGGTGGAATGTGACGTGGGTTGTGTCTGGGGCTTAAGGCTGTGTGGACACTGCTGACAAGTTCACTTTCTACTGCGGTTGCTGAGCATGAGAGATAGAGGGATCCGGGAGACATGGTGCCTCTCATACCGGGGAGAGTTTGCTAAATGAAGTGAGCGTACCTAGCAGAGCTGAGACACAGAAGCAGCCCTACACCGGCTACGTGTGATCCACCCCGGCACCACTGAGCTCTATGAACCGAGGCACTGTCCTTCAGCTAAACTAGTCCAAGTTGGGTCCCTGTTACTCCCCAGCAAGGAAGCCTTGACTAACACCAGCAGTAAAACATCATAGATTCCAGCACAGCATCTGTGGTACTCAGGGTACATCAGATTCTTTGGAAACTGTAAGGCTGTTCTAAAACGATTTTAGGATTTCATGCATTCCTGTCCATTTCAAGATGCCTAAAAACCTATCTCACTTAATTGTGATCTTAACAGGTCATCTCACAAATATCATGCAAAGTGCCATTTAAGGAGCAGTCAGCCATCTTTCCCTCTTTGAATGCAAAAAGAAATCCTTAACAGAAACCTATGTTTTATTGCCAACTTGTGGTTCAATCTAAATAAATAAATAAATTTAGCTATAATAAGGAGAGTGGGCTCTGTTGATCCTTTTATTTCCAGGAAAGGATGTTCCAAGAAACATGTACCTAAGTACAACCCCTGTTAAAAGAGTGAGAGGGAACATGGTACAAACAGAAAAAAAATCTCGATTCCTCTTTAAGCAACTGCTCACCAGTTGCTCCTTCCTGTCCCTAGATGAATTCTAAGCAAAGTCCGACAGCTTTTCCAGTCACTCTATCGATTAGTAAATAGGCTCCTTCTTCAGATATTGGAAAGTCCAGTTCAGTCTACCATCAAAGCTATAATCCCACAACCAGTTTAAAGTTCAGGACTGACTGGGATTAAGAAACTCAAAGCAGAAGACGAAGAGCATGGTGGACTTCTCCCCCACTCCTCACCTCGCTCGTCCGGCCCCTCCCCTAGACTCGGAGCAGGGAGGGGAGAGCGGCAAGGGCGGCCAGCCCCAGGATGGTACTTACCAGCACAGGTGGTGTCAGCAACCAGGACTCAGGGGTGCGACCTGCCCGAATGCTGACTCTCTCCCACCTGGAGCTTTTGCAGATTCCTCAGAGGTCTCTCTGTGAGGGAATATTAGACACAGGAGCTGTTCCTTGATCTGACCGCTCCTAACCACCACCCCTCTCTCCCCCTAGCCCCTGGCTTCTGACATCTGCCCCATCCTGAGCACCCTGCTGGGAACACCTTGCCTTCCAGATCATCCTTCAGAGCAGAGTCCCTTTAAAGGTAACTCAGAGGGTACCTGGGTTAAGCGCCTGAGTTCAGCTCAGGTCATGATCTCAAGGTCTGTGAGTTCCAGCCCCGCGTCGGGCTCTGTGCTGACAGCTCAGAGCCCGGAACCTGCTTCAGATTCTGTGTCTCCCCCTCTCACTGCCCCTCCCCCACTCATACTCTGTGTCTCTCTCTGTCTCTGTCTCTCAAAAACAAATAGACATTTAAAAAAATGATAAAGGCGCCCCAGTGTCAGCTCCCTTCCGTGAGGTCCTCATGCAGCTGAGAAGCACCCCTCTGAGCTCTCTCCTCATGCTGCCGCCATAGGCCACTCCAGCCAGGCCCTGCATTCATGGTTTGAAATGTGGCTCAGTGTCAGTACTTGTACCTCCAACTCCGGGGGGGGGGGGGGGGGGGGGGGCACGTGACTGGCTTTCTGTGGACACTCTGAAGCCTCAGAGTCTCAGCAGGCTTATTGTGGGGGAGGGGGTGGGAACAGTCACAGGCAAAGGGGCAGAAGCGGCACCTCGCAGGGCAACAGCTCTCCGCCATCTCACCCTGTGCCCCCAGCCTCTTCTTCTGGAGTCTCCAGGGCTGCGTCAGGCTGATTTCACAGTCTCTTAGTGAGTCCCGCCCGGATAAGCAGCTGCCTATTTCTCTGCCCCTCTGGGGCCTCTGCTGAAACTCTGAAACAACAGAAGGTGCATCTCACACCTTCGTGCATGTAATTCACAAGATGTTTTGGTGTTTTTTAAGTTTTATTTAAGTAATCTCTACCCTCAACGTAGGGCTCAAACTCACAACCTCGAGATCAGGAGTCGAGTGTTCTTCCGACTGAGCCATCCAGGTGCCCCCTACAAGACGGTGGTTTTGTTTTTGTTTTTTATTTTTGAGAGAGAAAGAGCATGAGCGGGACAGGGCAGTGAGAGAGCGAGACACAGGATCTGACGTGGGCTCTGTGCTGACAGCAGCCAGTCGGACACGGGGCTCCAATTCACAAACCGTGAGATCATGACCAGAGCCGAAGTCGGACACTCAACCACTGAGCCACCCGGGCACCCCAAGATGTTTTCAAACACAGTTTCCTCTGTTCCTTGCTGGCCCCTGAGAGATGGCGGGCCAGGCATGGCCATGTTCATCATCCATGTTATGAGGAAAGTGGAAATGTGGCCCCAGAGCTACGGGCAAAGAGGAGGTGGGACCCGGTGCGCTGGCTCGATCTCTTGGTTGAATCTGGAATGCTCTTTCTGTGGCAAAAGGCCAGCATGGGGCTGGGAGACTCCTCCGTGGAAGTCTCCCCGCCCCCGGCCGCCCACAGCCCAGCCCAGCGTGGGGGACCGTGGAGGCCCTCTCCTCACACATCATCACCTGCAGCCACACGGGCCTCACGACCTTTCTGCACACACCCCGGCTCTTCCTCCTGCCAGCTTGCTAGGGCCACCAGAACAAAGTGGTACAAACTGGGAGCTCAGGCCACTGGGATGTGTTCTCCCAGTTCTGGAGGCCAGGGGTCTGGGTGTCCCGTGGCTTGTACGCACGTCACTCCCATCCCTGCTTCTCCCAAGCCTTCCTACGGCGGATGGACGTCTGATGGATTTACAAAAGCCTTTTTAAAAATCTCCCTAGGATCCCAGTCTGGCCCCTGCTGGCTCACGATGTCTATTTTAAAATAGCAAATTATAACTGAGGCCCATCTTCCCCCTGCCTGACCCTTGAGGGTGGGAAGCCCCGTCAGAGAAGGGCAAGGTCGCTGCCCTCACCCGGCACGGCTCACGTAACACAGAGAGAAGCGGGTTCTCCCTCCGCCTTGGTGAACGTGGATCAGAGCTGGGTGACTTCCCTGCACCCTACACCGTCTCGTTCTGAGGAAGGGTCTGACTTCACCAGTACAAAACCTGACAGGTATTTCTCCCAAAGGAGTCAGTGGGGAGGAGCTGAAATGACATTTTTTTTAAAAAAGAGGAATGTAATATTTGAAGAGTTTTCTGCTCCCGCCTCGCTTGGGGAAGGGAGCCCTTAATATTCCCATCAACCGTGACATGTGTGAATCACAACCCTTTCGTTCTCATAGAAGCGCATGATTCATCGCAGCCCTGCCTGCCAGCTGCGGGTTGTGCCTCCTTCTTCTGACAGTGCAGGCTCTCCCTGGGGGAGAACGCTGGGCGCACACCACCCCCCGTTGCGTGTGACTGTGAGCCAGCCTGCCAGAGACCGGAGACGGGCCAGGGCAACCTTAACACCGCCTCTGGGCTTGTGACACATTCCCAGACTCTGGGGATGGGCTGGGCTCCCAGCATCATGCAAACCAGGCTGCTGCAGCTGAGAAAGGGAACCGCATTTTGTTTTTGTTAATTTCAAATTTTGCACATAAAGAAAAATTTATTATTTTTATTTTTTCTAATTAAAAAAACATTTTTTAAGTTTATTTATTTATTTTGAGAGAGAGAGAGAGAGAGAGAGAGAGAATCCCAAGCAGGCTCCTCCTTGTCAGTGCAGAGCCCGAGCCCGACTCGGGGCTTGAACCCACGAACCATGCGATCATGACCTGAACAGAAATCAAGAGTTGGGTGCTTCCCCAACTAAGACACCAGGCACCCCTATTATTATTTTAATAAACCTTCCTGAAAGTTTACATTCAGCTGACTGCACCCATTTTATATATACGTATATAATTTTGAGTTTTCATAAATGGATAGATCTGTGCAACCTCCACCCTAACCAAGATAAAGAACATTGCCGCCATCGCCAAAAGTCCCCCATGCCCATTTAACATCAGCCTCCCCCTCTCCCACCCCAGGCAAGCACCGAGCTGCTTTCTGTCACTATACATTGGTTTTGCTTATTATAGAATACCATGGAAGTGGAATCACACAGAATGTGATTTCTTTTATTCTGTCTGTTTTCTTTAGCCCGGTGGCATGTTTTTGAGATTCACTGACGTGATTGCATGTATCCATAGCTTATTTCGGTGGCTGAGTGGTATTCATACTTCAGGTATACTTCACGGCTGGTTTATCCATCCCCCTGTTGAAAGGCGTTTGGTTGTTTCCAGGTTTGGCTACCATGAACAAATCTGCCACGAACATTACTGTACAAGCCTTTCTCTTGCAGAGAGATATATATATATCTAGAAAGAGAGTAAACTGTATTTTTAAGAATTTGTCAAATGTGATGAGGAACTGGGGAGAAGTGTGAATACTGCAGGTGTTTAGAAAAGAAAATTATAAGATTATAATACAGTGAAAATTGAATGGTGTGGGATCCTGTGGGTTGGGAAAGAGGGCAGCAGATATGGAGTGTCCTGGAGCTCTGGGATTTAACCGTTCCTTGGTAAAACAGTTCCCTGACCCTTCTCCGGTCTGCATGAACTCAGACTGGCCCCACACCTTCTGGAACCACCACAAAATGAAAGTAGATATATCTGATTCTTACTTCACAGAGCTTTAAGATCATCTCTTAGCAAATGTTCGGGTCCTTTAGGAGAATGTTAGTTATAAAAAGCCAAGGTGACATACATTGTACTTATACATATGGACTGAGTGCGGGAGGCCAGACACAGAACAGAGGTAAGGTCTTTAACCCAGAAACTCTCCACGAACGTCGTAGAGAGCAAGATCAGGTTCATGACTGAATAAGCATTAAACCGGAATGTGATGCTCAGCACAGACACTGTGCTAAGAATTGCAGAGAAAGAAATCTCACTCTTTTCTAGAGCCAGGCAGACACCACCCGTTCCATACATGTTCTCAAGGCAAACCATCGCTAGTCCTCAAGTACGGGGAACTGATGGCACCACTGGTCACATGTACTTCATCCTAACTCTACGTGGTAGTTGAGGAGCTTCTGCGCTAGCTAACTGGCTTTATCCAGGGGAGAAACGACCCTCCTACTTTATGACAGGAGGTAATTTTGCAGCTTAGAGGGAGGTACCCACTTGACTTAGGTTCCTACCCTCCCACCTAAGACCTAGAGCACTGTCTCCCTTGATGTTCACACTTCAAAGAGATGAGGCCCAAGTCCCCGGCAGAGACACTCCTGGGCCACAGTGCTGGCAAAATGCCAACCTAGTCTTCAAAACGATTTGTGTATCTTTTGTAGCCCCTGGACGGCTCAGTCAGTTAAGCGTCTGACTCTTGGTTTCAGCTCAGGTCATGATCTCACGGTTCATGAGATCGAGCCCCACATGAAGCTCTACACTGAGCATGGAGTCTGCCTGGGATTCTCTCTCTCCCTCTCTCTCTGCCCCTCCCCTGCTTGTGTTCAATCTCTCTCTCTCTCTCTCTCTCTCTCAAAATAAATAAAACTTAAAAAAAAATGATATAGGGACCCCTGGGTGGCTCAGTCAGTTGAGCATCTGCCTTCAGCTCAGGTCATGATCTCGTGGTTCACGAGTTTGACCCCTGCAGCGGGCTCGGTGCCAACATCTCTGAGCCTGGAGCCTGCTTCGGATTCTGGGTCTCCTGCTCTCTCTGACCCTCCCCTACTTGCACCATGTGTCTCAAAAATAAACAAACCTTTAAAAAAATTTTTTTAATGGTATGTGTATCTTTCAAAGATGGGAGAAGATACTTACAATGGCAAATTTCCTAAAATCAATGCTTGGGGGAAAAGAGGGAGAGAGTGAGAGAGAGGGAAAGAGAGAGAGAGAGAGAGAGAAAAGGGAAATCTCTTCCTTTATTTTCAGCAGAAGAAGTTGAATCTGTTTTTAGTTTGTGTTTGTTCTTTTTTTTTAATGTTTTATTTATTTCTGAGAGAGAGAGAGACAGTGTGAGCAGGGGAGGGTCAGAGAGAGAGGGAGACACAGAATCCGAATCTGAGCTGGCTGTCAGCACAGACCCCAACGCAGGGCTCGAACCCACGAACTGTGAGATCATGACCTGAGCCGAAGTTGGACGCTTAACCAACTGAGTCACCCGGGTGCCCCTGTTTGTGTTTGTTCTGACAGTACACGCTGGCTATTCCTTAAAACAATGCACACAAAATAAATCATCTTTCGTCCCAGAGCCCAATCCGGGGCCTCCGGCTTTGGAGCAAGTAAAGCTGAGAGATGGAGCCAGAAGCCCCAGAACCCTGCACCTTTAAGGCAGGACTCTGTTCTGGAGTCTTCTCTCAGCCTTTCCCATCTCATTCTTATGACAGCTAAGAAACCATCCTCCTCTCTTCCCACGCTAGGTGGAGGGCCTTGACTCTTGTTTGGTCCCTGCAATTCTCCAGAGGCCCCAGTAAGGTCCCTGATGGACCCCTCACCTCTGGAAGCACCTGGGCTCTTGGATAGCTCATGGCAGGGGCCGTGGCTGGGCACCGTTTGGGTTCAATGAATCAATGTTTACGCAGGACAGAGAGGCTCATCAGATCCAGACCCGGCATGACCTGCACCTCCTTTCCTGAGCAGACACCCCTTTCGGTCTGTCTACAAAGAGACATCTCAAGCTGCCAACCCAATCAGTGCAGTTTCTTTCTGTCAAAGTTGTTACCAGTCCCTAAATGTCTTTAACTGAGATTGGATGGCTTCCCTTCCTAATTAACTCAAGTGGCCTCTTCCCTGATGGTGGCGGCTCTAAGTGTAGCTCACTTCACTCTGAGAGGGCTGCTTAAAATTGGGGCATGTACAGAGTGACCTTTTTGTCACCCCTTGTTTATCCGGGCTTGTTTCTGGGGATGAGAAGGACATTGCTCAACAGCTGCGTGATGTTCCCCCGGCCGCTCAGAGGGATGAGCCAGGCACGGGTGGGTGGCTCTCGAGTAGGGCCGCTCCGGTGGCTCCGGCGGCGGGTGCGGGGCTGAGAGTTTGTGTTTGGTGCTGTGTGACACTGCAGGCGGAGGAAGGTGGCTGATACTGTCATTATTTAAAATCACTCCCACCTACCGGGCTGAGTCACGGGAACATCACTGCCTGGGATTTTGCATCAGTCTCAGAAATATACCTCTTAAAGGGCCTCCTTAAAAGGGAGGCTGAGTGGGTCCGGCAGTCCTGCACACAGCCACTTCTCTGCCGAATGCTTAAGTCCTCCCCACCCCCGGCTTCCCGACAGCAGTGATGGGCTCAAAGTAGATGAGGCGGGGCCGAGCCTGGCCCGGAATCTGCATTCCCTTCCTCCTGGCCTGATCCTGAGCCAAGAAGAGAGGAGAAAGGGACGTTGCGTCTGAAAACATGGACCCCAAGAGTGCACCTGCGGGCAGGCCAAAGTCAACAGAGACAAAAATCCCCTTGGGCTGAAATGATCTGACCACTTGACATTCGATTTCAGAAGAACTGAGACCATTTCCTTTTTCTTCCCTTATACTTCAGACCATGGTAAATATTCTCTCCCTGCCCCTCCAAGTCCTACACAAGAGGCTTCCTATAAAAGCCCTGACTGGTTTCCAGAACACTTATGACTATTCACAGGGAAACCAAGGACTTCCCAAGCAGTGAGTGCTAACGGTTCTAAGAACACAGCCTTGGATCCGAGGCAAACTTTCATGACTTTGGACAAGCGACCGTGATCCTGCATCTAGTTACCCGTGATTTTCTTTCATGACAGGGTTGCTCTGAAGCTTAAAAGTGATAACGGATGTAAAACACTAAGCACAGAGTCTGACACGCATTAAGCCTTCTATATATGCCGAAGATCTTAGAAAATGTTCAAGAATTATCTCATGCCACCTACCTCTCTGGAAGATATTGGATATTCTAAGTAATGGCCCTAGTCTTACTTTTTAAGCACTTTCTATAACGACAGTCCCTTAAGATTTCCTCAGCAAAAGATTTAAGCTTGTGTCTTACACTCTACGCTGCCACAGCAAAGCTCCTATCAGGAAAACATTTACTTGACCTTGTCCTGTGGGTGAGCAGAGCCCCCTACTGTCGGCGGGGGGACCCCAAGTACTTGGTTTAGAAGATTTTTCCATCCGGGGCGCCTGGGTGGCTTAGTCGGTTAAGCGTTGACTTTCGCTTAGGTCATGATCTCGCGGTTCGTGGGTTCGAGCCCCGCGTTGGGCTCTGTGCTGACTGCCAGCTCGGAGCCTGGAGCCTGTTTCAGTCTGTGACTCCCTCTCTCTCTGACCCTCCCCTGCTCACGCTCTCTCTCTCTCTCTCCTAGAAATAAATAAAACATTTAAAAAAAAAAAGTTTTTTCCATCCAATTTCCAAACTCTCGGGAGCCTTTCGAGAAGTCGTGGTTAAGGCTCAGGAGGGGTGGTAACCCGGGAGAATAGGTCCTGCACCACCAAGAACATGAGGAAAGAAAGCTTCCCTCTGCACAGTAACAGGGCAGTGAGGGGAGTTGGGATTTCTCAAAGCTGCTGCTGCTTTTTTAAATTAATGTTTACTTATTTTAGAGAGAGAGAGAGAGAAAGCACCAGCAGGGAAGGGGCAGAGGGAGGGGACAGAGGATCCGGAGCGGGCTCTGTGCTGACAGCAGCGAGCCCGACGTGGGGCCCAAACTCGCAAACTGTGAGATCATGACCTGAGCCAAAGTCGGACACTTAACCAACTGAGACACCCAGGCTCCCCGCGATGCTTCTTGAGTATTCCAGAGCCCCTCTGCATCCTCCTCACCTCCTCACGGCGTCGAGCCTCCTCCCACTGCAGCTCTGGACCTGAGGTGCCTTTGGGGCTCTTTGCTACGTGGATGCCAACCAGAACTTCTCATGGCGAACACCTCGTCGTCCCCGCGTTGCCCTGCGCTGAGGAAGTGATGGGGCTTGGGAGCTTCCCCCCAGCCTCCTAAAACAGGCAGCAGATGGACCAGGTCACGTGACATCAGTAAGGGGGGTGTTGAGATGGGCCCTCTGCCCAAAAGCCATCTGCATAGATTTCAGACCTGCACAGAACGCAGACCACCGCTAGTGAGTGGTATTCCAATGAGAAGTCCAGGTCCATCTGTTTGATCATTTGGGAAGTGAAATAACAGCCTAACAACCAGCCCTCACTCTGTGCCAGGGCACTGTTCTCAGCATCTTACGTATATTCAGTCTCCAGTTCTGTCCTTAGGCCCCACAACGGAAAGGGTCTGAATTCCTTCCAGGTCCTGGGCTGAGGAAGCATGCCAGGTGAGAGGCGCAGGAAAAAAGACAGCTTTCTGTTTTCTGGAATGTCTGTGAACTTGGAACCCCCCCTCCCACCCCTGAATCTCCTCTGAGGTGTTTCTGTTTCACAGAAGTTCAGCCTTTCTTCTGTTTTGGAATTCGGGCACCCCCAAAGATGCCCCATTCCCATCCCCGCACCCCCACCCCGCAATGGCAGGTCTCCTTCCCCAACACCATCAGCAGACCACCCGTCAGGGGGCCCTGGGGCTCCACTTACCTTCTCTGGGCCTCAGTTTTCTAGAACATCACCAGCATCTCTAGCCTAGGCCTTCACATCCTCTGGCCTCAGTAGGACATAAAGATCCTCAGTCCACAAGGAAAGGTCCAAGAGGGACCCTGAGCTGGAGAGCAAACATTTTTTGAATCCTTTCAATACCGCTAAAGAAACAAACCCATGAACTTCTTCTGGGCTGGAGTTTTTTATTTCGCTTTGTATCTCCTGCAACTCCTGTGACCAACACACAGCAGGCACTCCATCACTGTCCCCTCGGGAAAAGAACGAAGGATATACGTGTCCCGCTCAGCACCCTGAGCTCCCTCTGAGAATATCCCGATTCGGTATGTGGTTGCTGAGCAGCCCCTGGGCCCGTCGAACCAGGGCCCCAGAGCAGCACCCAAGCTGAGAGTGCGTGGCGGGGTCACAAAACCCTCCGGCCGCCGGCCAGCACGGTCTGAGGGCAGAAGTGGTTCGTGACAAGGGCAGAAACAGGGTGTGCTTCGGAGGGCCCATCACTTCAAGGATTCCACACCAGGTCAAAACTTCCGAGACCCTGCGATGGCTCAGGAACGGATAAGGGGTAGAAACACGCTCAAGCTGCTCTGGGTGCTGCAGAAGCGGCGTGACTCCCCAGAATAAGCACCCGTCTCCTTGGGTCAGAGCCGCCGCTGCCGTCCACAGGCCCAAGGAGACAAAAGGCAGAGGGAGAAATGCACCCGCGTCAAAGCAGCATAAATCTGCTCCCCTGAGAGGGACAGGGGAGAGTCACCCAGAGGGAAGCTCGTGTGGGTAACGGAGATGCCGTATCACTGCACAGAGAGTGGAAGTTGCTGGAGAGGCCAAACTATGTGGTACGCTTTTAAAATAACTGATCATAAATGGATAGTTTTTTATTTTTTTTATTTTTAAAAGTTATTTACTGTGAGAGAGAGCATGCGCGTGGGGAAGGGGGCAGAGAGACAGAGGGAGAGGGAGAACCCCAAGTAGGTTCTACTCAGTCAGCACAGGGCCCAACACAGGGTTTGATCTCACACACCGTGAGACCATGACCTGAGCTGAAATCAAGACTCAGACGCTCAAGCAACTAAGCCACCCAGGCACCTCTAATAAATAAATGCATAGTTTTGATGAGATATTATTTTGCCAAGTTTTTATTTTTTTATTTTTGTTTTAAATGTTTTATTTATTTCTAGGAGAGAGAGACAGCGTGAGCAGGGGAGGGTCAGAGAGAGAGGGAGTCACAGACTGAAACAGGCTCCAGGCTCTGAGCTGGCAGTCATCACAGAGCCCGACGCGGGGCTCGAACCCACGAACCGCGAGATCATGACCTAAGTGAAAGTTGGACACAACCGACTAAGCCACCCAGGCGCCCCATATTTTGCCAAGTTTTAAAATGCAAATTTGTCAGTAAGAACCCAGGCTCTCTCTTCTGCTGTCTCAGAGGACTGTTTCTTCTTAGGCTTGTCATCTCATCGATGTAAGATGGCTGCCACGGCTCCAAGCATCCTATCCTCATACAACGGCATCCAAACACATAAAGAAAGGAGACCAGGAAGAAGGGCTCTTGTGCATATTTATTTTTAGCAGGGAGACTAGATGCTCTTCAGCAGATTTCCCTTTACATCTCACTGGTTAGACGGAGTCACATGCCATCCCCTAGCTACAATGGGGGCCAGGAGTATCCAACATATTCAGTCTCTGCTGTGGGTGGTGAGCCTTTTTAACAGGGTATGGAAGGAAAAGGAATCTGGACTCCTCTACTGAGAGACAACCAACAGTGTATGCCACAACCTCTCTCTCTAACACCAGGCTGTCCGTCATCCATTTACCATCTTCCATCCACCATCAGACAGGGGGCACCTGCCTGTGCCCAGCAGTCCATCCCTTTCTGACTTATGTTTTAATGTTCCCAACACAGATCAAGGCGAGAAGGTCCCTAGACACCTGTGGAGGTGACGGCATTGGGGTTTCAGGGAAACATTTGACATTGTACATAGGGCAGGGCTGACTGGAGGGTTTGCTTGGGATCCGACTCCTTGCTACCCCTTCAAGCCAAGACCCTAGAGCATGCCCTCACTGCTCCCCCCCCCCCGCCCCCCTGCCCATCATACTAGAACATGAAGGCTTTTAGCCACGTCAGGCCCTGCTATCAGAACGGCCACTAGCAAAATACTATGAGAAATGTGAATGCAAAACCACAGTTTTGCCACTCACCAGTCTAAGCGGAATATCCCAAGGAATAAAATGGAACTTGGTTCTGAGAATGCTGGCAGGTGGGATATATATTTCAGTAGAAAGTACGGCCAGACCGGCTGCTGGTTTTCTATTTAGGACTCACCGTTTCTTAGAGACAAACAGCAGGAGCACTGCTTTGTTGAGTAAAAATAGGAATAATATGATCATCTATATTTAGCTCTATTTCCTATTTTATTAAAAAGAAATAGCCCAAACACTTGGAGCAAAATCAATAGTGGGGAATTAGGCACACTAAGAAAGAATGTAATAGGTAAGTGAAAACAGAATCCCAAACAGGACATTAAAAATAACTGTACTACACCACACACACACACACCACACACACACACACACACACACACACGTGCACATACACACACACAATAATGTATTATAAAAATAACACAGTTATCTGGGATCATGAATTATTTAAGACGCTCTCTTTTTAGAAAACAGATATGAAAGATAATTGAATTAATCTGGCTTTAGACATATTGTAGTAAGATTTTGTTCCCTCTCTCACACTGAGGCTCTTCCACACCCCAGTTATAAGTCACACAGTGTAGTGGACACATCAAGAGCTGACTTGGGGCACCTGGGTTGAGTGTCCGACTTCAGCTCAGGTCATGATCTCATGGTTCATGGGTTCAAGCCTCGTATAGGGCTCTGCACTGATGGTGCAGAACCTGCTTGGGGTTCTCTCTCCCCCTCTTTCTACCTCGCCCCTCACCCACATCTCTCTCTCAAAAATAAATAAGCAAAGCAAAACTTAAAAAAAAAAAAAAAAAAAAGAGCAAATTAACCTCCAAAGAAGACAAGTAAGATGAGCTGGTTGGGATCAGTGAAAGAAGCAAGAGGGGACAGTTCAGTCTCCATGTGTAAATGTAGGTCATGTGTGTTGCGTTTAGAAATTTCTCTTGTTGGGGCGCCTGGGTGGCTTAGTCGGTTAAGCGTCGACTTTCACTTAGGTCATGATCTCGCGGTTCGTGGGTTCGAGCCCCGCGTCGGGCTCTGCTAACAGCCTGTTTCAGAGTCTGTGACTCCCTCTCTCTCTGACCCTCCCCTGCTCACACTGTCTCTCTCTCTCTCTCCTAGAATAACATTAAAAAAATTTAAAAAAAAAGAAATTTCTCGTTAAACATGTTCTGTGTGCTTAACACAATGCATTAGGTTTATAAGAATAAATATAACTATACTGTTGCACAGCAGACACATTGTCTGCCTATCCTAGACCCACAGCTTCAGAAAGCTCACTTTCCACATTCTTCCATGTATACGACTTCTTGATCCTTTATTGACAAATCTGAAATACTCATGATTCTGTCTCCTTTTGATATTTCGTAATATCAAATTCTTGATATTATAAGAATTCTTGATGACAAGGATGACAAGTTCTTGACAAGTCATTTAGTTGCTGGTTAGCTTCCTTGTTAAGTTACAAAGGAATGATGCCCTTCAGAACCCAAAAGAAGCCTCTTGAACCTCATCTGGAGAGACTCTGACGGTGCTAATGAGCACTTAAAGGAGCAGCCTACGCTTCCCTGTCGCCTAGAACTGCCCTTGGTTCGTTCTGCTCTTCCAAGCTGAACTTACTGAGAAAATGACAAGAATACATCTGCAGGGCTTGTTTCTTGTTTTCTTTAGTGTTTAATCATTCAAGATAATGTACTCTGCAAATACACAAAAGGAAAAAAAATTCAGTTTTGTTTAGCAGCCTCCCAGGAAGAAAAGGGGTTAGATTTGTTTTTTCAAACTTTTGAGGCCACAGGCCACAGCAAGAGAATACATCTCACATCACGAAGCTTCGCAAAACAGGATTTAACCCTTACAGCTTGTGAAGCAGTTTATTTTATTCTATTCTGTTCTGCTTTGTTGTCTTCTATTTTCTTTCTTTCTTTCTTTTTTTAAGAAAGTGCTGATGGAAACTCTCTACCCGGGGTTCACCACCCCTGGATGAATCCTGACCTGCATCTTAAAAACACTGGATTAAATGGTAATTATAAATTAACAAGGATTCATACAAAGGATATTTTAAAATTCACTTATAATACTGGGGCTAAGGGGCTTTTGTGGGATTTTATTACTTCTTCCTCTACTTATGTCAAAAAAATGTTAATGAAAATAATATTGCGCTTGAATAAAGTCTCACTGTAAAAATTGCACAACATACAACTAAAGTAAAAACCTTTGTGAGGCGTCTGGGTGGCTCAGTCAGTTAGCATTCAACTTCGGCTCAGGTCATGATCTTGTGGTTTGTGGGTTTGAGCCCCACATTGGGCTCTGTACTGACAGCTCAGAGCCTGAAGCCTGCTTCAGATTCTGTGTCTCCTTCCCTCTCTGTCCCTTCCTGGCTTGCACTCTGTCTCTCTCTCTCTCTCTCTCTCTCAAAAATAAACATTTTTTAAAAAATAATAAAAAATAAAACTCTTTGGGGACTGTTTCTCACTCTCCATCCTGGGCCTCCCCAGCAGTAACTCTTTCTAGGCCTTTCCTAAGCATTTACACACACACAGGTCTATGTAGAAAGATGGAGTTTTGCTTTCTGTTTTAAAATACAAATAGTCACATATTATAATATTGTTCTTCAGCTTGCCTTTTTTTTTTCATGCATTAACTTGAAGAACAACTAATATCTGCTGCAAGTGTGTGCAAAACACCACGCTATATAACACCATGGTGTTAAAATTAACACCTTGTTAATTATATTAACACGCTTTTGGAGGATTTATTAAAATGCTAAATTATGGGCATGGAGGAGGAGTGGGGATGGGCACTGAGTGTTATGTGGAAACTAATTTGACAATAAACTATTTGTAAAAAAAAAAAAAATGCTAAATTAAACTGAGAGTAAATCATTTCTTAGAAAGCAGTCAACATCTTTTAATGTTCACTATTCCCAAGATACCTAGCTTTTTGTCCATAAACATGAATCTTCATACAGGTTTTCAAAAAGTCTTACTCTACTTGTCGGATTCATGTTTTCTTCCATGTTTTTTCTTCATTGGCTGAGTTTAGTACCTTCAGCATGTTGGGTTCTCCTCAATGAAACACTGGGGGATTCCTGGACGTACATGTATGTTTGTGCTCGAGTGGCCTTCTGGGTCTGTCTGTTGAGCTGACTGCCTCGGGAACATGCAGGAGGGGAGCGGAGAGACAGGGCTCCTTCCTTCCCTTGTTGGGTGTTATAGCCCCTCAAAGCCTGGCCCTTCTCGTGGGTACAAGTATTCACTGTCTTGCCAATGTCTCCCTGGAAGCAGACATGCCTTTGTACTGCAGTTCTTCAGGCACAGAATTATTTATGATTTTTTAAATGGGTGAGCAGCCCCTGACACTAGATGTGTCACTAAAGAGAGCTCCTTCCACGGATTTGTGGCAGCTGTTGATCTTCAGATAAACCCCAGGGAAATAATAACAGGCACTACAAGTAGCGTAAGGTCCCTCAACAAAATCTCAGTGAAGACCTGGAAGAGGGAGCTACGTTATCTGAACACATAAACCCTGAAATTCCACCTTCACTCCCTGCCCGAGCCAGGACACACAGTCAACACAAACCCAACCTGACCCGGCTAAGCTGGGGGTTGGTGGTGAGCAGGGGGAGCAGGCTGACAAGCAGACAAGAGTGGAGGCTGGAACGAATTGGTATGTTACAACTTAAAAGTTCAGGTACAGGTCAGGCTTCAGAAAATTCTATTAGGTCAGCAGAAATCTACGAGCCTCCGTTGTTTAGGTCTGCTTTGATGTTCTGGGCTGGCCTCATTCTCTGGCAGGCTCTCTTCTAGCCTGCGGATGTCAAGAAAGCCACCTCTGTCTCTGGGCTGCCATTCTAGCCAGCAGTCTGTCCCACCGAAAGAAGAAAGGCCTCTTGTCCATCAGTTCCGCAAAAGTCCCAGGTCAATGTCTCAGTAGCCTGACGTGGGTCAGGCCCCCATCCCCAGCCCGCTCCCTCCCAAACTGTGTTGTCGGGCCCGCCCACCGCCGAGCTGGCCGGCTCAGTCAGCACCACCCCACACACTCTGGGAACAGGGGCTGGAGAACTGGGCTAGGGTTGCTCAGAGGAGGACCAGTTCTGGGCTGCCCAAACCACCCATGCCCACCTCGCTCACCCTGCCCATGACGAGGTGTCTGCTGTTGCAGAAACAAAGGGTTCTTGGGAAGAAAATGACCTCGGGATCATCAAGAAAGGGAAAAATATGCAGCGTGGTATTCCAGAGAGTTCAAAGAGATGACAGGTGTAGCAGACAGAAGAAGGGCCCCTCAAAATGCCTACACCGTGGTCTCTGGAACCTGTGGATACATTATCTTCCATGGCAAAAGGGACTTCATGGATGTGATTACGGTTATGGCCCTTGAGATGGGGAAATGATCCTGGATTATCCGGGTGAGCCCCTCACAATCTCAAGTGGAAGGAGCAGAAGCGGGTGTCAAGAGGTGGCCGAGTGAGAAGACCTGGTGTCCTGTGGGGGCTCTAAGCCCTAGGGAGCTCCACGCAAGGGCCAGAGACAGACGGCTACTCGATAAGCGTGGCCTCCAGCCAACAGCCAGCAAGGAAACAGGCACCTTAGTCTTACAAGCTCACAGAGTGCCTTCTGCCAACAACCCAAACTCAGTGACGAGAGGGATCCTCTGCTAGAGGCTTGAGGAAAGAGCCTGCCCACATGCTGACTTGACCTGGCGAGATCGGTGGCAGACTTCTGACCCACCCACGGCAGGACGGTAAACGTGTGTCGGCCAGGCTGCGGAGTTTGCGGTAACTGGCTCGGGCGGCACTGGGACAACTGGAATGGCCCTGGCGAGTGACACTCAGAGGGGAAGGGTCTCAGGCAAGCGGAGGGTCCCCAGCGGCGTTCTGCCCGGCTATTCCCCACCGAGAACTCTATCAGGTGCCGTAATGATGTGATCTCACCCGAGTCTGGGAGGCACACAGGGGGACCCAAGCACCATTCATCAACAGGGGGGCGCTGGCCAACGTGCTCCGCCTCCGCGGTGGCTGAGTCACCTGCAGCCTGTGTGTGTCATGGGAAAGAGCCAGGCCCTTTCCACCGCGCCACACTCAACACACGCCAGGAGAGAGGCACACATCGCACAGAGGGAGCCAAGGGCGCAGGGAGGTGTGGGGGAGAGACTGCACAGAGAGAGAGGGCCACTCCAGCTGGCCCAGGAGGAGCAGGCACCTTCTAGGCAAAGGAGAAACGTGGAGCTGTGAAGGGGGCGGGGACAGTGCATCTTCGGGGGAGGGGCAAGCTGGGGGTTGGTGGCGAGCAGGGGGAGCAGGTTGACAGGCAGACAAGAGTGAAGGCTGGAAAACTGGGTTGGAATTTGTAGGCCACGCTAAGGAGCTGCATGTGCGGCAGGGATTCACGAAGATTCCCAAGCAGAGAGTGGCTGGGCCAGGCTGCATTTTCAAACCTTGGGCAGCAGAACCCGGCAAGGGCTCGGGGCACAGAGACTGGAGGCAGGCGGAGGGCAGCTGCCGGTCTGAGGCAGAGATATCAGGCCTGTAGAGGCGGCCGTTATCTGCTGAGTGCTCACCTGTGTCAGGGAAAAGTGCTTGGCCCTCACTGTGAATACTCGCAATGACCCTATGAAGGCCTTACCTTCCTTTTATGGATTGAAGACGCTACGACTCAGAGAGGTGAGTTGGCTTGCCTAAGGTCACACAGCTACTAAATGGCCAAATCTGGATTTTAAGTTGAACTCCTGTCAAGGAGCCAGATGTTAAAACCTGTCCTTTTAACTACAGCAGTGGGAACAGAAGTAAGAGCTATTTTAGACATAAACAGATGGAATTTGGTGACTACTGGAAAGGCAGGAAGGCTGAGGGAGAAGGGAGAGGTCTCTGCTTGGCTGACTGGGTACACGCTAGAGTACAGGAGGCACGGCATGGGGGAGGCCGGTGCCTCTCAACTGGGACGGCGCCACACCCCTGGGGGCACGTGCAGAAATGTGTGCGGGGGTGGGGGGGGGAGGTTGTCTTGGTCGCTCCAGTGACTGGGTGGGACCACACACCCTGCAAGAGCTGGACCACCCCGCTCGGCAGGTAACGGTCACATCCCAAATGCCAGAAGTGCTCCCCCCGAGAAACACTGAAGATAATCTCCAAGGACATCTCCCTTCCAGACTAGAGAGATGTGGAAATGAGACACGGAATTTCAGAAAATGACACCGGAATCCATGAGATAGACAGGATGACACTAAGGAGAACTCACAAGGAGAGAACATTCTGGAAAAGCTGCAATGTCAGTGTCAAGAGTGTGGTCTCTGGAGCAGCAGAGCATCACCCCAGGTCCAGTCAGAGGCGAAACCCTGTCCCCCCACCCCCACCCCGGGACCTGCTGAATCGGCAGCCCTGGGGAGGGGCCGGCCAGCTGGCGGGGGGATGCTCACGCATGGACACGTGTGAGGACCCCGGTGGAAGGGCTGCACCGAAGGTGGGGAGCGCCGCGCAAGAATGAGGAGTTCCCGGGGGGAAGGAACAGTCAGCAGCGACAGATGGGATGGAGTCAAGCAGGGCGGCCGCTACATGTGACTGAACAGGACGCTTTCCCCAGCTTTGCCAAGAGTAGTTTCAGTGGATGGGCAGAGAGCGGCACCTTGGGTCTCAGCAGGCTGAGCAGTGAGTAATCTGGAGATAAAAATAAAGACTGGGGAGTAAAACGAGAAGAAGGGACAAGGAGCAGCTCAAGAAGGACATAGGGTCAAGGGAGAGTTTTTAGGATAAAAGAACAGAATTAGGTTTACATACCACAACCATAAAGGGGGTACATAAACAGGAAAGAAAACTACAGGAGAAGGTGTCAGCGGCCTGTGCAACCAAGGGGCAGGTACTGGGCACTAAGATCGGAGCGCTGCTGCACGTGGAGTGGCGGGGAAATACTGGCTGCAGCCATTGTGGAAATGGCAAGGAATAAGCAGAAGACTTACCAAGGTAAAACAGTCAAAAGGAAACCCGAATGTTAAAAGAAAGACTTCAACCAAACAAAATTAAGAAGAAAGAATAGGGGGTAAAACTAGGAAACAAAAAAAAGCAAGAAAAATAAACAAGGCACCGAAGCAGGGGGTGGGGGGAAGGAGTCTAATACACGCTGCTGTCTCCTTACAATGTGAGTGTGGGGTTTAGGGAGACTTTGGAAGGCGGTTAAACCAAGACAACACCATGTATTTCAGCCGCAGCGTGGACTTTCCCAGGCAGGAGGAACTGTAGCTCTACGTCTGCGTGTAAAGATAAGAGCGTTCCAAATCATTTATTTTAGAAAAGAAAATCTGACTCAGAGGCAAGCGGCCAAGCAGATTCTGGAAAGCTCAGACTATGGAAAATTTGACACTTCCTTTCAGCCTAAGTACCTATGACACGGGCCCCATTCCAGAACCAACACTCACACTTTTCAAGGAGTCAATTCATACACCCCCAGGTTCTCATCTCTCCAAAGCTCCAGTATTTCCCCTGGAAGAAGGTTAGGGGTCCGCTATGGTCGAGCTAAATGAATGCCTCCAATGACTTGAGGCAGAGGAAAGACCGAAGTCAGAGCGGCAGCAATGCACTCCCTATATTAAGTTAGTGAGTGGGGACCACGGCCGCCTGCCTCCCAGCAGAAGGCTGGCAGTCTGAAGCAAACAGACAACTTTCCCCTCTGAGGAGTGTGGAAGCGAGAAATTCAGACATACTGGAAAAATGAGGAAGAAACCAGAGTGCCCTTCAGTTCCCAAAACCTCCCGCTGTCACATGTTGGCTCTTATCAAAGGATGGCTCTGTGACCAATACAGGTACAGTGTTAGCCAGTCGTGTATCAAACATGATTTAAAATGCCAACTTACTGGAGCGCCTGGGTGGCTCAGTTGGTTAAGTGGCCAACTTCAGCTCAGGTCATGATCTCACAGTCTGTGAGTTCGAGCCCTGCATCAGGCTCTGTGCTGACAGCTCAGAGCCTGGAGCCTGCTTTGGATTCTGTCTCCTTCTCTCTCTGCCCTACCCCTGCTCACGCTTTGTCTGTCTCTCAAAAATAAATAAACCTTAAAAAATTAAAAAATTTTTTAAAAATGCCAACTTATTTTACAAACACATAATCATCGTGATTTTGAAGAAATCAGGGCAGTTGCAAAAAAAAAATCATACTTTGTTTTATGAATTGTTAACTTCTGCCTGGAAGTTCACGGACATGGCAGGAGAGCATTAAGCACATTTGCAAAACACTGTTCACAAGAGCGGCATCGCGCGGAGCGGTCAGCACACTTCCTGGTGCGGTCAGCGTACACGGCGCGGTCAGCGTTCGCTCCGCATGCCCATTCCCTGCGCGGACCAGGGGGCGGCCCGACTCACCGCCACTTCCCTTTAAGGGAATCGGACAACACGTGACCTTTGGTGTCTGGCTCCTTCCACTCAGCACAACGTCCTCCCAGCTCGTCCCTGCTGCGGCAGAGATCGGGACCTTAATCCTTTATATGGCTGAGTAATAATCCCTTGTGTGGACACAGCATATGTTGTTTATCCATTCATTCGTGGTTAAGTCGATGGCCACTTGGGTTGTTTCCACTTTTCAGTTGCTATAAATAATGCTGCTCCAAACTTCTGTGTGCAATTTTTTGTGGGGATCTAGGTTTTCAATTCCCTTGGGTATAGAAACCTTGGACTTGCCAGTCATATGATCCTGGTGGGTTTTTAATGAAGGAATTCGCCTTCTAAAGAGATGTACTTAAAGGAAAACGAATTTCAATTCACATAAGCTAGAGAAGCCAAGAACCAAATAAGAAACAAAAACCAAGTAGTATAAAAAAACACGAACAACAAAATGGCCGTGAGCACGTCCAACCCCCTCCTCTAGGCACGTGCCTCGCCAAAAACTCTGACATACCATGAGGTTTCACTCCTCGCAGTCATCCTGCAGTGTTAGCATAGTGACCCCTCCTCTACAGATGGGGACATGCAGGCAGCCCCAGGGTGCCAGGCTGCCCGGGATAAGGCCAGGACCGGGGCTAGCAGCTGCGGCCAGCTCTGAGGGGCCAGGAGAGAACATACCACCAGAGTGTTCATAGCAAACACCCATGGTCTGAATTCCCTCATCAAGACCCTCCAGACGAAATGAAAAACAAACGTTAAACAAGATCCTGCTTTCAGAAAACACATTGAAAAGCTAAATTAAAAAGACGGAGGAGAATCCAGTTTGAAAAAAGGGGCTTTGTGAGCCCCGCCGTGACCAGGATTTGTGAGATGTGACCAGACAGTGCTCCGGCAGCAGTGCTAGGGTGATCTGAGGGTGAGCAGAGAGGGGACAAACAGGCCAGTTATGAGACTGTCAAAACAGGGGAAAGGACGGGCTGGAGGCAGAGGTGGGGGTGGGGGGGAGAGCCAGAATGCCTGAGTGCCTGGCTGCAAAAGGGTGAGAGACACAATGAGCACACGCAGAGGAGGGAGCACGGGGCTAGAGGGCGGGGCTTGCCTTCACTGCACGCCGTCCTCCTCGGCCGGCTGTCCTGCAGGGCAGGATCCTGGCCAGCAAACCACTGATCAAAACAGCCCACAGACAGGCGCTGTCCTCTCGTATACAACTCACCTTTCCATGTAAACTGTCACTCTTCTTGCTAGAGACCTGGACGGCTTCACTGCTTTACGAACTTCTTAAATTCCTGAAGACAGTCAATAGAGACAAATGATGTCTTTCAGGAACATGTGCTAAGCATCCCCTCGATGTCTCTGTACAGAGCCCGGCAGAGCCAACGCCTGGGCACACGAGTGCGAAGGGAGCGCTGCCTGACAGAAGAAATCGGGTCCCCATCGGAAGCACACAGCTATGCTTCCAGTTCTGCGGATTCAGTATTTCCCATCACAAACACATTTTCGTTGCTCAATACTGCAACCTGTTTACCCTCATGCACATAAAGGCACCAAGTATACGTAGCTGTCTTTTGTGATCCAAGCGAAAGCTGTGTGTGTAGCAATCCCAGGCACATCCACAGTGACTCAGAAAGCATCCCCTTCCTTGTTTCTCAGCCTCGTAGGGAAATTAAACACGGAAGTAAGAGTGAAGAGAAGCTACGCTGGCTCTTCCAGATATTGGAACAAAAAAAGCCAAAGGACAGGAGGCCCGTTAGAAACTCAAAAGCAAAATGGCTCACCACCTGAGCATGGCCAGCCGGGCCTGTGCGCCCTAATGCAGTAGCCACGGGCCACAGGCAGCTGTTTACATTCCTCAAGCAAGGTTAAAACTGCCCTTCCTCACTCACACTAGCCACATTTCAAGTGGCTACAGCCTGTATGGTGGAGGCTACCACCCTGGGTGGCACAGAATTATCATCATAGAAAATTTCTTTGGACAGTGCTGAACCAGATCAACTGTGTGGTCATAGTTGAAGACAAAAAAAACAAAATCTATTCTTCACTCACTCACTGATATTACAGGTTGATAGGTTGACTTTTCTGGACAGATCCCCTTAAGTATGTTTTCAGACTTGTGATTTCACAGATCAGTAATTACTTTTTTAAATCTGGGGTTGCCAGGCGCTGTGCCTTTTTCCTGCTCAGCATCACATCCCCGGCACCTCAAACAATGCCTGATTCACAGTATGTACTAGAAAACTATTTACTGAATAAATGAACATATGTGCACACAGAAGGACAGACATATGTATACATCCTTACTTTTTTCATTTTCTCTTTGATGAAAACTATCACTGGTGGGTACTAGTCACCAGAGGGTATTTGGGTTCCAAACACTGGTTCTATACACAAAGATCCTCACACACACAGGTTGGATTAAGTCACAAAATGAATAGAAGTTGTCTAGAATGCTCTGAGGACTTTCTAGTAACAAATGCTTGTAACAAAATAGCCCAAATCAGAACATTACCTGTTTTTGCAGGCTTCTCTAAATCGACGGTATGTTTCATAAACCACCCATGAGGTGGAGTGGAAGTTAAACTACCTGTTCGCTTCTAGATGGCACCAGAGCGCCCTCTTGTGGTGAACTACAGTACCTGTATAGCCACAATTTCTTTAAAAAAAAAAAAAAGTGACTTTCTGCTTCTCACATTAAAAACTGGACTGACCTGTTAACTACTCTGAGACTCAACCCAAATATGTACCTAGATAGTTGAGATGTGGCAAGCTGTGGTGGTTAAAAAAAAAAAAAAAGGTAATTTAAGGATGATTTGTCACAGAACCATCCAAAGAGGTCATCCACATACCTAGGAAACAGCAAAATACATCAAAGCTGCTCTCTGGATTTGATATTCTGGATAGTTTCTGTTCATCCTCTGGTTAAAAAAAATATTTTGAAGTTCAAATCTATACAAGTTTTCCTTTCTCAGTCTTACATCAACAATAATCTTCACTACATCCAGCTTTTTTCACTTTTTTCTTAACATCCTTTTGTTTCCTCATACAAATCTTTCTTTGAAAATCTGTTTTGGTTGTTCTTTGATGCTCTCATAAGCAGCGATAAATCATTCCCAAGGTGAGTTTTCATATAAAGGATAGAAATGTGATTCTGGTCCCTTTAGATTGTTTTTGCAAATTTTTAAAAATTTTTTTTAACATTTTTATTTTTGAGAGACACAGGGAGCATGAGCGGGGAGGGGCAGAGAAAGAGGGAGACACAGAATCTGAAGCAGACTCCAGGCTTTGAGCTGTCAGCACAGAGCCCGATGCAGGGCTTGAACTCACAGACCGCGAGATCATGACCTGAGCCAAGGTCGGACGCTTAACCGACTGAGTCACCCAGGCGCCCCTGTTTTTGCAAATTTCAAATTGACATTCTATGGCCTTGCAAGGGCAGAAGACACCTGCGTTCATCAGCTTCTGTTAAGGCAGAATTTTCTGGTTCTGCTGATTAATAATTATATAGAATGCTTCTTTAAGTTGGCAGAGTAGCAAGTTGATTTATCCTTAATGATCCTATTGAGCGCGGTCTGTGAGATAGAAGAATCACTATTTGAACGAGACCTCAACATGTTCCCAAGTCCTAAGTCAATGACCCTATGTGGGGGTTCAGAGGAAGGTTCTTCCAAAGGCGGTCTCGTTTAACTAGCTGATTGCAGCATTCGCATCTCTTGGGTGCTTGTTGAAAGTGTAGATTATTCCTCGGACCTACGCAAGACTTACATCTCTGTGGACATACATGCTAATGAACCAGCATTCTTATTAAATTCCCCAAGTAACGACGACTATGGATCTAACCAATTTAAGTATTAAGCAAACTGTGAGGCAATCTCCTGTTTGTGTTTGCTCACTAACTTCTGCTTCATTTTAAACGTTTTTCTTCTTGCATTATCTTGACCATTCTTGGTGCGAAGGATGTTGTTCTGTTTTTCCTCAGTTTCACTTTCTTCTCTAGCTAACCATCCCACAAGCTATCGCCTACTGCCTATCACTTCCATGGCGTTACCTTGTTCCCTTTTTCTCCCACAAGTCATGGGGCCCAGATCAAAAACTGTTCTGAGGGTGAATCTGCTGGTAAATATAATAGCTCTGTTGGGTAGTATTATCTAGAGGCCAGAATTACATTCATATTAATCTAAAGCTATCTAGGCTAGAAAAATAAAGACTCTGGGTGGCTCAGTCGGTTGGGCATCCGGCTTCAGCTCAGGTCATGATCTTGTGGTTCGTGAGGTTGAGCTCCGCATCGGGCTCTGTGCTGACTGCTCAGAGCCTGGAGCCTGCTTCCAATTCTATGTCTCCCTCTCTCTCTGCCCCTCCCCTGTTCATGCTCTGTCTCTCAATAATAAATAAACACCAAAAATTAAAAAAAGAAAAAGAAAAAGAAAGACCCTAAATAAATTTACATTACTGAAATGGTTACAATTCAATTTACAGACAACTAAGTTAGGAAAGTTTTCAATGCACTTCCTCTAGAACATAATATTATTACAGATCTTCTAGGAGAAACCATCTTTTACTGATGTTAACAGATAGAAAGAACCACTTTTTTCCTACAGATCAAGGCTTTCATTAGAGGCTATTCTATAATATGTGTATATATGGTTTTTAACCTACTGTGTTTGTTACTTTGATTTCTTTAAAAAAAAGGGGGGGCGGTGGAGAGTGCATAAAGAGAATAAAATGGAATAACCTCATATCTAGACCAATTTCTCGTATCTTATATCCAACATTTGGGACTATTTAATTTTGCAGTGAGAACAAAGTTTACATTTGCTGAGTATCTGTGATGCACAAAGTATTACTTGAAAGGTACTACTTGGTATGTGCTCATTCAAAAACCTGCATGGGAGTCTGTCCCACAGACTTAGCCACACAGTGTCTGCCTAAGAACAACTTCAGCAGGGAGGAAAACCTTCCAGGTCGAGTAACTTGAGCTACTGAAATTAGAATGCAACAGCTAGACACATCATGACCTATCTCCAACAAAAACGTCTGGGCTCCCAAGTTCCTGCCAAATACCAGCACAATTTACTATCTCATGAACCACACTTAATGCCTTTTTGATACCATGGCCTTTGGGGTAAAGTGAAAGAGTATGTGTGGCTCACTCCTACGGGACCCAGTAGATGGCAGGAGGCATGATAGCACAAAAGAGCCCAGCAATCAGAAGTCTTGGGTTCAAATTCTGACTCCAACTCAAAATCTGTGAGGTCTAACACAGAAATCACTAAAATTCTTTGCCCCTAAGCCTCCACAAGTAGAATGGGGGCCGCGAGTCCTCTCAGCCCAAACAACCCAGGGAAGGGGTGAGGCAACGAGTGCTGAGAGCACTGGCAGAATGGTCTCTGACAGACACCCAATAAATGCCTAATGAATGTCAAAGCTATGTGAGCTCTATCCTAGAGGAGAACCAGTAGCTTAGGAAGCAAACAAGGCAAAACAAGTAGGTAGAGTCCTTCCCAGGAATGGTGGCCGCCATCATCGGTGTAAAAACTCCAACACAGACTGAAGCTCAGAGACACTCACGCTGCTTTAGCATTATGCTACATACGCAAACCCTACTCACCCCCCACCGCCCCCACACAGTTACTTTCTTCTATCTTCAGACTCCACAATGTCACAAATCTTGAAATTCTCAGATTAAACTCAGGTGAAAAGAAGCTACACGGCACTCATCTGGGATGGGGAATGCGTGCATCAAGCTCTCCCCAGCCACCATTCAAAGCACCTCGTGTGTAAGGGGGGGGTCTCTTTCGCTCTCCACAGCAGCCCTATGAGGTGCGCACTCAAGTTACCCCCATTCTTTGAAGGAGGGACCGGGACGTGGAGATCACAGGGCTAATCGGTGGCAGAGCTGCGCCTGAGCTCCACAGCCATACTCTCAGCCACTCTGCATCCCTGAGAGAAATTACAGTGAAAGTTCCCAAGTTCCAAACATACACTGGGATTTTAGACTTGAAATAATCCCTACCTACATGTGTCAGAACACATTACAGTCCAAGTAAAACCTTAAAAGTCATCATGTAAGTCTACCAATCTTTTACTATAATTGTCAAAACACATATCGACCCCAGATTACGCCCATTGTACAGATACTGAGACTTAAAATAACACCTGCAAGAGGAGACTGAGAACCAGAATTCTCGGACATCAAAACCAAAAATTTTCAGCTGCGTTTATCTAAAGGAAAAACTGAAAATAAAATCTGCATTCTAAACGTCTTAAATTTAGAATTCTGACAGACGCCTGGCAGTATGTGTCAAAACTTTAAATCTACAAACCTATAACCTATGACCCCCCACTCCCAGGGTCTCTCTTACGGAAATACTAACACAAGTAAACAAAGATATCTGTGGAAGGATGTTTACTGCAGCAGTGTTTGTTCAGAGCAAAGGCAAAAAATAACCTGTATCCCACCTGTATCCAATCCATATATTATGGCACAAATACATGATGTAAAGTCATGGAGCCAGTTAAAAGAAAATGAGGTAGCTCTAGACAGATGGACACGTAGATAATCTAGATACACTAGTAAGCAAAAGAGCAAGTAACAGGATATATGCAGTCTGATCCTACTTTTATTTAAAAATAAACTATGTTTGTGTGTGTGATATATACGTTGAGGAAATCTAGAAAAAGGCCTGGAAGAATACATAAAAACTTCCTTGAAAAGATGTGGGGTGGGGGGGTCACTTGGGTGGCTCAGTGAGTTGAGTGTCCAGCTTTGGCTCAGGTCATGATCTCACTGTTCATGGGTTCAAGTCCCATGTCAGGCTCTGTGCTGACAGCTCAGCCTGCTTCGGATTCTGTGTCTCCCTCTCTCTCTGCCCCTCCCCTACTCGCATTCTGTCTCTCTCTCAAAAAATAAATGAATGTTAAAAAAAAAAGAAGAAAAGATATGGGAGGCAGTAGGGGTCATCTCTCATTCTTCACTTTATAAAAGTCTGAACTTGAAGTTAATTTCTCTTGAAATAATATAAATTTTCAAGTAAAAGGATTAGGAAGGTTAACTTCTAGAAGGAATAGGTTAGAAATGCCTTTAAAATAGAAACTTCTCTCTCCGAGGTGCAGGCCTGGGAGTGCACAGGAAGGCTCGCACTGCCATAAAACCTGCCTCTAGAAGTTTCCTCAGGATGCAAAACTAAGTCACACGGTTCAGAGATTTTTAAACCTAACACTGCCTCTTTTCAGACAATGTCATAAATGACACAGATGTCAAAATGAAGCCTTTTATCACCAACCTTGAAAAGGAAACCTGTAAAGTAAGGACTTACACAACACAATGACTGAAACTGCATAGTTTTGCTACACTTTATTCAAAGTTGGCCCTTCTTCCTAATGATTTGAGCAAACTCAAAATCTAGTGTCCACATGTAAATATCTGTGATATGCTGAAAACTAATCTTTACATGTGTGACCCAGATTTGGCACACTTAAATCATATGCGAGTCAGACACAAATGGTCGACCCTCCCACATAGCAAAACCTGGGAAGTGGGATAGCAAGTCAGCCACGGTGTCCGTTATTAAACTCGCAAACTGAACGGTCATCTTCCAAAGTGACACACACCACAATACACCTTTGCACAGGTAATTTTATTCTCTCCTGTGGGTGTCAACAGTGCTCAGAGACTGTAATTTGAAACATTCAGAAAGCACATACCTGAATATTGTCACATTTCTTTACATCATGATTCAATAACTATTAAACAGTTACATCTACTAAATACAGTGAACAAAATGGTATAAACGTTTACCATTCCCTTGTAAACAAGGCTTTTGTGCACAACAGTAACAAATGGAATTAATGCATTACCACAATATCAATGAGGAAAGACCTTGTCTTTAAATAAACTATTCTGTTTATAAATAAACTCTGATTTTTTTAGTACACATTTACAGACCTGATCAATAAAAAGAAATAAGACATCTATTTTCCTTGAAAAAGAAAATATTAAGAAATGGACCACTATGGAAGAACTCACCTAGGAAAGGGGGTCAGAAGCAAGCAAAGGACACTAGAGAGTTAAAAGTACTGTCACACTGCAGCCTATTTCCATTAGGGTCACCAGTACAAGGGCAGGATTGTTTGGGAAGGAGCTGGTTTTACTTGAATTCCAGCAAGTTGCAATCAATCTTGTAGTACACATAGGGGTAGTACTCCTGTTGACTCAGGTTTAAGCCTGGAATATCCATAGGAGCCTATGGAAAAATCAGAAAATCACTCAATGGAACACTTACAGAAATCAAAAAAAGAAGAAATTAAGTATTACCATTCACCTTTGTACTGAACACCTACTTGGATTAAGTCTATGTGTACCCTAATTTAATCTGAGTTAGTTACTCTGATTACTCCTATTTTGCCAATGACGAAAAAAGTAGTAAAGCCAGGTTTAAACACTGATTCCAAGGCCTGTATGTGTCTAACCATAACCCTACCATCCTTTTTTATGCATAAGGTATAAAATTACTTCTTAAAATTTTTAAATCTCAGGCTTGTGGTACTGAGTTTGTGGGCCATATGGCTTATAAAATGTTGAACAGAAGTAAACCAAGCATAATTTTAATGATTATCACTTATTATTTATGTATGTTTTAAGAATACACTGGTAGGAAATTATGTATCAATTAGTTGGACATCATTTTTTATTGACAATTACATGGAAATGTAGAAAGCAATTTCCTTCATTTTCTTCTATCAAGAAAAACTAACTTTTCATGGGTTCTAACCAATGCAAATATGAGAGACTACCAACCTAAAAAGGAATAAAAAATCAACAAGATATATGAAATAAAAGCCTACTACAATTTTAAACAACAGCAACAAAAACACACATATGTTTTTTATATGTTTAAAAGGAGATATAAACACACCAGGTTAGAAAACTGGCAGTGCCCTTTCAAATGCTTCTCTATTGATTTCACTTCTTCTGCCAAATACAGTTTAAATAACTACTTATTTTCTTCTTCTCTGCCACTTATTAACTTTTGTAAGCAAGTAATATCACTGGTTGCTTCCTTATTTCTGCAGCTATGAACATCTGATCTACAGCAAGATAATGACTGGCTTAGAAGCAAAGCCCTGCTCTAACTAGTATAAAACAGGGTAAACAACGTAAATTACTTGCTATGTTTATCTAACAAATTAATGGAGAACCTCAAAGTAATAAAAAAGATAGATTAAATAATAGGGTGTTTACTATCCCTTTTCTATTGCCTTCCAATAATTTTTTTCTGAAATTAATTCCAGTTCCTACTCTAATAAGATACTGAGTAAGTACTTACATCTATAATAGCTGCCGCACTGCTGTCTAGATGTTTATACAATTCATATAATACTTCTCTTAGTTTCTTCATTGTTTTCTTATTGGGCTGAAGAAGCATTGCTTGGAAGTTCACAGGCAAGCCATACCTTATCAGGAAGCAAACGTGTAGTATGTAACACAAGTAAACATATAAACAGATTTTCTTTTCAAAGCAAATATTCTCATACTCTTCTTTAGTCACAGTTAATAGAGAGAGGGTACACCTCATTCTAATGACCACCTTTGCAAGTTCAACTAATATACAAAGAAACTCAATTCTTCTCTGGTCCTCACTGTCCACCAGAAATCTTTCCTTAAAATGAGAGTCAATTATTTTTAATTACTCTTCTATTTCTAAGGTAATCTATGAATACCCCCAGCAGACAGCAATAATATGTACACTTAGTAGACACCTTCATGATAATAAACATAATTACTCACATCTTGAAAAATCAAGGACATTTACAAAGAGTGAGCATGGCTGCAGGTAAGAATTTTGAACTATTTCTAATATGAGCAAAATGTACAGAGGCTCACAAGATGATTGAGATTTTTAAGTGTCTCAAAATAAAATGTTTTAGGTTGACATGAAACAATGATTTCAAGTAAGTCATCAATACACTGTATACTAAACTACCTGTAAAGTTTACAAAAGATCTTCTTTTAAGCAAACATTGACTAAGTATTTTATAATCTACTTTTGGCTTAACTGCACAGGAAAAGAATCAGGGAGTACAGCAGCAATGATCACTTTTTCTAACCCGGGCATTAAGGACAAGGCTAACATGTGCGCATGACGCTGACGATCTCTCCCTCACAGTTGTCCCTTTGGTTTCTCGGCTGCAATTTCCCATCACTGGACTGTGTGTTATAACCAAGAGGCCAGTGTAAAGGGATCCATGACCCTTCAGTTCCAAGTTACTCAATTAACTTTACCTTAAAACTGACTCAACAAAAACTCTCAATGCTTTCACATGAATCCACGCAATAAACGCCTCACTGAAATTTACTTTCAGCCACCGTACAAGTGGTCCCTATAAAAAAGAAAAAAAAAATACCACAAACTTGGTATTGAAACTGGCAATTAGAAGCAAATAAATCAAATATTTTTAAAGGAGTGACGATCTAATAAGAATCTACAAGAAAATCAAATCACATTATAATGCACTTTAAAAAATGTTTCATTATTCTCATTATCTTGGATGTTTCATCTTCAATAAAATTAAAGAGTAAACCACTACTCTATTACTTCAGTATAATATTCATAGAACCTACTCATTAACACAGGAAAAGGCATACATTTTAATGAAAGTTATTTAAACTGATACAGAATATAAATGTGCCCCACACTTAAAACCCAAAATACAAAAACCTGGACTTATTCTGCAGTGCATTTCAGACATTTAAAACAGAATTTAATTTACAAACAACTTCTCAGGAACAAGGATAAAAAGTTATACAATAAGTCATTTCTTTTTTAATGTTTATTTCTGAGAGGGTGGTCAGAGAGAGACAGAGAATCTGAAGCCGGCTCTGAGCTGACAGCACAGAGCCCAACGCGAGGCTGGAATTTATGAACTGTGAGATCATGACCTGAGCTAAAGTCAGATGCTTACCTGACTGAGCCAGCCAGGAGCCCTGCAGTAAGTCATTTAATACGTATCCCTAGGTCTTAACTTTTTCTTTTGTAAAATCAGAGATGTTGATCTAGATCCCTTAAACCTCTGCACATTCCAAACTTTTAAAGATTCTATTACATAAGTTCTTTCTGAACTTGAAATATTCGGGATGATTTCCTGAATGAAAATACTACTTTAAAGAAACAGCTTTCAAATAACTCAATACTGCCTCTCAATACTTACAAGACATACACGATCAGTTCAGCTAAGTTATTTAGACAACATCATTAGGCTCTCAGTTCAGCTAAGTTATTTAGACAACATCATTAGGCTCATTCAATGTACCAACCAATTAATTTAAGCAAAAAGGATCACAAGACTAAATGAAAATCTTTGGTTAAAATATCTGTTCTTTAAAAGGGTTTTGGACCTTCCTAACAAGTTGGTTTTATTGGGCATTACTTGGTTAGGGTTAGTTTTCTCCCTAATAAGATGATATGGTTTATAAAGTACTTAGGAATAATTTTATGATTTGCTTTTATTTTTTCTTGCATTTCAAGAGAAATCCATTTTTAGTCATCATTGTTCCCCTTCCATATAAGCTTTTAGTCTTCACAATAATCTAGCACTTAAAGATGACAAGGAAGTAAGACACCGTCTTCCATTTTCAGAATTCGATCCCCCTTCCCCATTTTGCCTAGTACATACTAACTCTCCAGTGGCTTAAATAACCAACTGCTTCAGTATAAGATTGCGCCATTCAAAAAATTTGCCTCAAGAAAGTGGAAATTCTTACTGAAAAAGAAAGAATCACTATTTAATTAAATTAATCCCTCACTACAGGAGCATTAACATTATATTTAAAATTAATTCCTGATAAGGATTTAGATGGAATAATTAACTTTAAGGTATGGATTTCAAGATAACTACTCACAGATCTAAGTTTGTTTACAGATAATAACCAGGGGCACCTGGGTGGCTCAGGTGTTAAGCATCCAACCCAACCAACTCCTGATTTCAGCACCGGTCATGCTCTCAGAGTTCATGAGTTTAAGCCCCACGTGGGGCAAGACACTGACAGTGAGGAGCCTGCTTGGGATTGTCTCTCTCTCTCTCTCTCTCTCTCAAAATAAACTTTAAAACCATTAAAATAGGAAAAATAACTAAAAACAAGTGTCTTAAAAGTAAAATCAGAGTTTTCTTTTAAATAAAAAAAAAAGCAGTACTCCTTTTTCTTTTGCTTATCACTGATAATACTAAATATTAAGAACACATACAAACTGCTTTTTCTTGTCAGTAGAAAGCCTGTTCATTTCTTCTTTATCTGCTTTCATCTCCTCTTCATTATACTGGAAGTCACGAACGATGAATCTAAATTTGAGAAGAGAGGAAACCAAAATTATCCATTCTGTATATATAGGTAATCAACAAATTAAAAATAAGAAAATAATAATCTTACTTGTTTTCCCTGGCTTTGTGTCTGAAGTCATCAACTGCCTTCCTAAACAAGGTGACATTGCACAGGTAACTGTCTTGGTCCTCTGAGAGTACACTATGGGGGGAAAAAGGTCCATTTCAAGTTTTCCACTTCTCACTCTCTTTCACACCAAGGGCGGAACTCACAAACAGGAGGAGTGACAGTAAAGCGGAGCAGTCCTTCTTCTCAAACCGCCTCAGTGCTAACCGCCTGTATTGCCTCAAACACCAAGGATCCTCAGTGGTTATATCTTTATTGATAATGCCTTCACAGCCCTGTATTACATTTACCTCTTTCTAACCCAATAAAATCCAACATTAATTCAAGTGAAGTGTCCAAACTCTAAGGACCATGCTTTTCAATCTGTAACAGTGCCAGGCTGGCGGAGGCAAAACCAGGAGCCAGTTTATTTCCGGAGTTTCCCTGCTTTCTTGCTAATATGCACCTTCTTCTCTTTTGGACACCGAATTCTCTCTCCCTCCCTCTCTCCCTCTCTCTCTCCCTCCCTCCCTCCCTCCAGCTGAGGCCTGGCCCACCCTCTCTGCATTGCCCACACCTGCTACCACAGGTCTTTCCTTTTCTCCACTGCATCCTAACTCAAAAACTGACAAATGCAATAGTGTAAATAACCTCCGACAAAAAACATCTTTATGCATCTCAGGGCTTCCTTCTAGGCTCTAGAAGATCCCAGGGAGGTCAGAGCTTCCTCCAGTCACAGGTCCCATGGACATCCTTGGAATGACTTTTCTAGACACAACTGTGGGGAAATTTTACTATCATATAAATCTGAACTGCCTTGACAAAAGGCCCAGTGACTGGAAAGGCAAACTGTACAGTTCATGTATACTATGATCCTGATTTGGCTTTCAAAAGTTACCTACAGCTACTATGGAGAGAATCCCACGTACGAGGTCTATGAGGCTATATGCTGAATTGTTCCAACAGCGATGATGTTGGGGCAGAAGGAGGAGAATCACTTGGTGGGGGGGGGGGCTGTTCTAGCTTTCCTATATTGGGTTTTTTTAATGTGTCTAGTTTTTTTAATGTGTTTACAACGTGCTACTTTTGAAATCAGAAAAAAATGTTTTACGAACCTGAGGAGGTACTTGTGGAATTCAAAGATAGTTTACTAAATAGTTTAGTTTTTGCAGGAAGTCTAAGAACTGCCTGGTTGGCAGTTAATTCAAGGTAAATGCAGGAGGCGACTACCATGCTTTATCGTTGAATGGCTAGAAGAACTGAAGCCACCTGGCCCTCGATCTTCCTCTCCAGCAGCAGGCCCAGCAGACGCCTCTGGGAGGACAGGCCACCATCATCACTGACACAGACAGAAACTCAGCTACTCTGGATTTAGAACATTTGAACTTCCTTTAAAAGGTGCCCTCTCTGGCTGGCTCAGTCAGCAGTGCGTGTGACTCTTGATCTCAAGGTTGTGAGTCTGAGCCCCACATTGAATGTACAGATTACTTTAAAACAAAATCTTTAAAAAAAATTTTTTTTTTAATGAAAGGTGCTCTCTCAAAACTATTACCCTTAGGTTCCTGCTCCCAGCGACTATCAAATCCAAAACAAGGCAGCTACCAAGTGGACAGAACTTCATAAAAAACCTTTAATGATGTTGTGGTCTGCCAGGCTTGGCTCTGTAATATGCACACTGTGATCAAAACAAATCCAAATCCAACCTGACGGGCTACTACAGACCCCTAACAATGTCCCACCACTGTCTCGGTAATCTTTTACATTCACATGGGACTTTGCTGTTTTAAAGAGCATTTCAAAAGCGCCTGATGTGTGACATGCTCTGTGACCATGAGCAGGGGTCTCCTACACAGGCCCCTTTGCATGGAGAGACCTGGGTCACAACAAAGTTGTCTGGCGCATTTAAAATCCTTATGGTGAAGGAAGTCAAGATAAAAATTCAGTCTTATTTTAGGACTAAATCCTGCTGTGCTACTTTATTAAGAAAAAAATAAATAGACACCACTTATTGGCTTTTCCTTCCTATTCTCAGGAAAGATATTTCTTAAAATCTTATAAAAAACAAACCATGAGGCCTTGGTATAATGGACTTTCAATCACTTAAGATGTACTAAGCCTTGGGGGGGTAAAAAAAAAAAACACGACACACACACCACCACCACCACCACAAAACCATGTACTGAGCCTCTCTATAAATGTGCCCAGCTCTTCCTACATATTAGGAATTAAACTAGGGGGCGACTGTGTGGCTCAGTCAGTTAAGTATCCAACTCTTGATTTCATCTCAGGTCAGGATCTCACAGTTTGTGGGTTCAAGCCCCGTATCAGTCTGTGCACTAACAGTGTGGAGCCTGCTTGATATTCTCTCTCTTTCCCTCTCTCTCTGTCTCCTCCCTCACTTGAGCTTTCTCTCTCAAAAATAAATGAACTTTTTTAAAAAAAGGAATAAAACTAAGAGAAAGTGGTTCTCTGACCTGAAGACATGGGTCTAATAAAGGAAACAGACAGAAACAAGTAATACAATACAGATTTGTAAGTGTATCAGAAGATACATGTGACATATGGAGGCAAAAAGGGAATTAATAACTTTATCTCAGTCAGGGGCGCCTGGGTGGCTCAGTCAGTTAAGTGTCCCACTTCAGCTCAGCTTGGGAATCTTGTGATTCATGAGTTCGAGCCCCACATTGGGCTCTGTGCTGACAGCTCAGATTCTGTGCCTCCCTCTCTCTCTGCCCCTCCCCCACTCGTGCTCTTGGGCACGCTCTCTCTCAAAAATAAACAAACACTAAAAAAAAATTAAAAAAAAAAGAACTTTATCTCAGGGGACATTAAAGAGTTTCACAAAAGCAGTGATGCCAAGTGGAAATCCGAAAGACAGGCAAAGAAGGGAGCATGCCAGGAGAACTCCATATGCAAATGCACAGAGGTGTAAAATAACATGACGCATTTGGGGAATTGCCAGAAAGAAGTACAGCTGGAACACAGGGCACAAAGGGTGTGTGTGTGTGTGTGTGTGTGTGTGTGTGTGTGTGTGTACATGCAGGTGTGCCAGTAGACTGTTACAGCACAAAAATGAAAATGGCAGCAATTCGGGAGACTGATGAAAAGAAGAAAATTAATTAGAGATACGGAGCCCAGATAATAGCAATTAACATTAGACCAGGCAAGAGATGGAAGTCTAAACTAAAGCAGTGTTAGTAGCTACGGGGGGTGGGGGGGGGTGAAGGGGGGGACAGCTTGAAGTTGGTGGATCCATATGAAGTTGTTGGTACCTGACCACTTTTGACCTACAAAATAGCAATTTTGTATGGTTCAACCAAATGCTATGGAAGGCGGAAATGACACAGCTGGTTAAATGGAGGGTGGGGTGGGGTGGGGTGAGGCGGGGGGGTGGGGGGAGTATGAATCCAAAATGAAGGACTACCATGCTTCTGGTTGGGAACTAGGCAGATGTTGCTCCCACGCACTAGGGAGGTGGGCGGCTGGGGGCATAATGTCCTACAGGCAGTTACCTGCGCACAAACATGCAGTGCCCAGGAGAAAGCCAGGCGTGTGAGCCTGAAACTATGGGATCAACAGGTTCCAGATGGAGAGTTCAGGGTCCCAAAGCTGCAGGCAGAGTCAGGGCCCTCGGGGTGGTTGAAAAGGCTCTGACAGAAGAACAAGTTGTCCCACTAAGACAGACGAGCCCAAGTCTAGACTGGCCACTACCCAGGGCTACCACCTTCTCTCTGTCTGACTCATGCGACTCAGGCACCGAGGCCAGGAGGCTGCATTACAGGCTAACGAGGGGAGGAAGTCTGCAGGCGGCCGCAAGGGCCAGAGATGATGGTATCTGCAAGACAACCGCTCCAGCGATGACTCGAGAGTCCAGGTTCAGTGGGAGAAGCAGCACGACTGGAGGAAACCAACAATATCAAGGTAAAGGGGTGGGGACTAGAGATACGGACAAGGTCAAAGAACAGGTTCTGTCACAGTGAAAAAGACAGAAAGAGGCTCTGGTTCAAGAGTTGGATTACAGATTTAAGCCTTTCTAGAAGGAAAGCCTTTCTAGAGGTCGGGGATGTGGCAAGGGGAGAGTCTGCAAAAATCCAGTGGAGGTGACGGTCTGTGAGCTGCAGGGATCAGGGAGCTGAGAAGCCAGAAGCTGGAGGGGTTCCACGCCCAGCCAGAACCGGCAGTGACCTTCAGTGACACGTGAGACTACGGCACAGAAACAAAATGCACACCAGAAGGAGAGCAAAGGGGTAGGGAAGTACCATCTTTTCATGATTTAAACATGGACCTAAACACTTCCCAGAGGTGATGCTGGCCAGGAACATCTTCAAAGGGAGCTCAGTTTAGCTTAACCCAGCTTGCCTAAGTTCTACTAGATTCAAATAAATGACCCAAACACACGACCTTCCTTTAGTTCTGTTACACAGATGTAACCAGGCCTGAAGGAAATGTCACCATTTTCCAGGTATCTCACGGCATTTTCAGTAGCCCACGTGAGTGGTCATGCTTCTGGAGCTCACTGAACTCTGCCTTCCGATTCCTTAGCTCACTCCTAAGACTCACCCCTGCCCTCTCCTCTGTCCCCTAACCAATCAATCTTCCCATGTCACCGCAGGCCCATCTCTCCTGCTTTTCTTCACAGAAGTGATCTTTGTGAGTCCTACTCTAAAACCCAAAGGAAACTTTTCCTTGCACAAGTTTTTTCTAGGCCTTCCTAGCTCCATTCCTCTAGCCCCTCTTCTCTGTGAAGAACCAAGGCATTTGTGGTACTGCTTCCAGTGATGCAGAAAAGAACTAAGCTACCTGGTGATAGGAGCTGGTCAGACCATCTTCACAAGCAAAAGCAGAGAAAAGAGAAGCGGTAACCCTAGGTACAAGTGAAAACACCTCTCTCCGAGCAGGCCTCCCAACAAGAAGCAGAACGGCAGCCTGGCCTCCACCTCCTCGGCCGGAAATCTGCACGGCATCACACGCATCCCCACACTTAGCTACATGGCAGTGGCAGTGGCTCAAACTCTCCAATAATTTTAACACTTAAGCAGAAAACTTTGCAAATATAAGTATTTTTTAAGTGACATTTATTTCCTTCAGGTTTGAAGACAGTACTTTTCAATCCATTCTCCCACCTCACAATTCCACGCTCATCTTCACTGCTCCCAAGTAAGCACTGAAGTACCAAGAAGCAACAAGTGAATGTATTACTACTTACAAATGACTTAAAACTAAGCACTCAGACCAATCCCTAGCATACAGCAGCTACTCAAAAATGTTAGTATGATAAGCAAAAAATCCAGGATCAAGTCACAGAGCTCTTTCCTGGACAGAGAATGAAATGTCAGACTCCCTCTCCAGCCCGTCTGTCCCCCAAGAGTGCAATGCACTCTTCACAGTGCCAGTTGAGAGGCTGCTGTTCTTGTAGCTAATTATAATTAGCAATAATCGTGCCTCAGATAAACCCTATCGGCTATGACACTGCCGCCCTGCACGGCTCTTGTGCACTAAATTTAAAACGCTAAGCTTTCATGGCAATGATTCCAAATGTCTTTTGAACTGAGAAAAAGATAGAACAGATGTTTTCACCAACCGGTGGTCAGGGAGCACTTGTATCTCATTCAGAAGACAGGTGTGGTCTACACTAAACCGTTCCCACCTGGAATTTTTTCCTCTAAACTACTAAATTAATCTTCAAATGATAAAAAATCTCTGAAGTAATATTTTTAGAGTCCTTCTTTCAGAGTAAATCAGAAACCTGTCTCCACACCACTCCCCTGAACCTTGGGCCTGGCACGTGTACAATTTGTGAGGACATTCTGTATGCACTGGGCCCGTGGTCTCCTCCTTCTTCTGCCTCTTGGACATTAAGTCAGCCTCTTTGGCGCTACTGTCCTACAGCGTATAAAGGTATACAAAGTGGTTATTTGTCAGTGTCAGTGGAAAACTAATATGAAGACACCACCTTGGTCTTCAGTTTGCCATGTGAAGGGCTGGTGTGTGAATAGAATGTAGTCCCCAAAATGGGGTAAAAAAATTGTGATGAGCAGAGGTTTGTGGTTTAGTTCTCAAAAAAAATGAACATTTGTGAAACTACAATCATATTATCTCATGTTTTATAGACCTTATCAAGCCTTAAAATAACCTCATAACATGTACTAGGAAGGTGCTATGCTCATTTTACAAAGAAAATGAGGCCCAGAGAAATTAAAAGACTTACCCTAGGTCACACAACAAGTTGGTAGCAAAACCAGCAATAGAACTCAGATCCCTGGGTCCAGTACTTTTTCCATACTAAGCTACCTCCCATAGGACACAATGAAACTGGAAAAGAAAATACTCGGGGCACCTGAATGGCTGAGTCGGTGAAGTGTCCGACTTCGGCTCAGGTCATGATCTTGCGGTTCATGAGTTCGAGCCCCACATTGGGCTCTGTGCTGACAGTGTGGAGCCTGGAGCCTGTTTCAGATTCTGCATCTCCCTCTCTCTCTCTCTGCCCCTCCTCAACTCATGCTTTGTCTCTGTATCCCTCTCTCTCTCAAAAATGAATCAACATTTAAAAAAAAATTTTTTTTTAAAAAAGACAATACTTTATGGATCTAACCTCACTAATACCACTTCTTTACTATCTGCTCCACCTTCCTCTCAGCACATGTTGCCCCCTCTTGAGGTGTATCTGTACAAAAGAACCCTCGGGGGATGCATATACACTGTTTTTAATACTTCCTCAAAGAACATTTCACGTGGAATGAAAGAACACAGGAAAAAATGACAAGGTAGTGTCAATGGTACAAAACCGAATGTTAAAAAACCTGACTTTTAGTCCTAACCTTGTCACTGGACACTAGTACAGCCCAATGCAGCATATGCCTTAAACTAATTCTTCCGTATTTTCCACTTCTTTATCCACAAGCGTGATAACTGCTCCAACTACTGCACAGAACTGTTCTAAATATCAAATTAGACAATGTATATTAATCCATAAACTTTAAAATACTTAATACAGTTTTTAATGGAAAATATAGATTACACAGTCTCTGTGCTCACTGGGAAGTGATGGTGAATATTTAGAGAACAACATGGTACTCTAGCAGCCATTCTGGTACATTTCCTTTTACAAAAGAAATGAAGAATGATAGACACATAGCAGGTATACAATAAATACTGAACAAAACGTTTTCAAAAGGTGGCACAGCACGGCAGAAAAAGTCCACACCAGCGACCCGGGTTCTAATTCTAGCCCTGCCACTAATGAGAGGTATGACTCTGGGCAAACCACTTCACCGCTGCAGCCTCAAACTTCTACATCTATAAACACGAGTGAGTCAATCATACTGTACAAAGTCCCTTTCAGGTCCACAACTGTGATAACTAGGGTTGATGTAACTTATTTGTAATGTGAAAAAGATGGTTCTGAAACCATAAATTTACCACAAAGGTAAAAAGAGATTTCCTAACCCAACATCCCAACTATAAATGGAATTCTAGGAAAGAAACCAGGCTTTACAATGACTACTACTTACTTGCTAGATCTTGGAACTACCATTTCAGCTAGTGTTTCATACTGCTTAATCCAGTCGTTGTGGTTTAACCTGCAGAAAAGGTACAATAAGTAATGGAAAAGAAAAACAAGTCTTACCTCCTACCATACTCATATTAAAATAATATATGGGACAAACAGAAAATTCAACTAAAGTATACTTCAAATTCATGTCAGAAACAAAGTTCAAGTTTCCTACTGAGAATGAGTTTCAAATACAGTAAGCAGTGAAGCAAGATACACAGTTCACCACTATCTTATATACAGTAACTATTGCAAAAGAGGCACATCCTAGAACTAAGTTTAGAAAGGTAGTAAAGCAAAGTATAGACTCTAAATTACCTTCAAACTTCAGAGTCAATAATGCATTACCTCATTAAAAATAAATTAATTCATTCAAAGGCCACACTGAAATCACTATCATTTCTGCTCACTGGCCGTCATGAAGGGCCGGATCAAACTATTTACTAAAAGCACAAAATACCAGGAAGTATTGAGTAAGTTAAGTGACAGTAACCATGCTCCACAGAACTTGTGCAACAACTTTCTTTAGAGACCAACGGATTTTGGGGGTATGGGGAGAGAGAATTAGGTTTGCAATTTAAAGAACTGCAGTATTTATAGGCCAGGATAGTGACTAATTCATCATGTAAGGTACCTTAGGGCCTATGTTTCAATAGTGAATGGAAAACTATAAAAATGTCTGATTTAAAACACAAATATTCAATAAAGATAGAGACAAATCTTTTATCTGTGCAAAGGCTATTTTCTTACACGGGTAAAAACACAGACACACAGAAATTTATTACAAAACATCAGTGTTCTACAGTATTCTGCAGTAAGAGCAGAAGCAGAAGTCAGATGAGAGAGCAACCACAGTAAATTCAATGGAGGTGCTTTCCCATCCTTTCCAGGAGGCATCATTTTCCAACAGTCCCAGTTTCTTAACCAGATAAAAAAAATGGAGAGCACGGCAAAGGAAGAATTCATGCAATGATACTGTGAAGAATCCCCAACTTTCCCACCTCAGTCTGGATCTTCCAAAGATTCCCTGATGAGACTTTAGTTTAAGTCAGAAGTGAAACCATTAAAAATGTTTCTCTCATAAACACACATGCACACAGAGTTCAAATTCTTACTATGAGTGTCCAAAGGCTTCATCTTATTAAGATTAACAATGGTCAAATGTTAATTAACACAGAAGACCTAATCTAAAGGAGATTTCAAGGGTTATCTAATCCAGGAAACTACACCCAGAGTCTGCGCCTGTTTTTGTAAATAGTTTTACTGAAACACAGCCACGTCCATCTGTAGGTACAGTGTATGGCTGCTTTCAGCTCTAACCACCAAGGTGACATGGCAGAGGGGAGTAGTTATAACAGAGATACTGTGGCTTGCAAACGTAAAATGTTAACTATATGGCCCTTTACAGAAAAAAACTGCCAACCCGAGATCTAATCTATCCTCCACTTCTTAAAGGGTTTAATTCATCCTAACCAATCATAAAGATTTTTCAGGAGGGGTACTTGGGTGGCTCAGTGAATTAGGCTTCCAACTCTTGATTTCAGATGAAGTCTGAAATTTCGCGGGTTTGTGAGTTTGAGCCCCACATTGGGCTCTTTAGGCTCTGTCAGTGCAGAGCCTGCTTGGGATTCATTCTCTCCCCCCTCTCTCTGCCTCTTTCTCTCTCTCTCAAAATCAGTAAACTTAAAAAGATTTTTCAGAAAAAATTTTTCTTAAGCTGAAATATCTAAAATCTGTATTTTCAAAAAAATCTAGTAACTTAGTATTACTTACTTTTTAAATAAGCCAACTCTACTAAGCTGCTAAATTTGATTTGGAATCTCAATTTATAACTGATGTCTCCATTACCAGATTATGAACAAAATTCTATTATATATGCCACATGAGTACATGTTGGTTGATGGAATGAATGACAAGGTAGTTAACATTCCCTTTACAATTGAGTTCTATGGAAAACTTCCTATTACAATATCAGATACTAACATTTTTCTTATATTTTAACAAGCAAAAACCTCTTGTAATTAAAAGACATACTTGGGAACCACGACCAGTAATGTGACGAGATACTCTGAATCAAGAACAAAGTCATCCTTCTTCACAATTTCCGCTAAACTTCTAGTTAGCAAACTTCCTCTGAAGAATAAGAAAAAAAAAATCAGGCTGATAATGCCTCCATTACACAAGAAATATCAGGCTAATTATATTCACATCTACTATATATATCTCAAGAGACGGACTAATCTTAGGTAACATTTTTACTTTGTAAGAAGTCTAAATTTAACTGAATATTTCTAACCCTATCAAAGAAATAAAAACATTTATAAAAATTTGCCTCTACTATCTCCCCTTGTGTTTGCTTTAATTATTGTAACTCAGCTCTTCTGATTACACATATAGTACCTTGACTGTGCAACTGTTATTCAGTACATGTCAATTAAAGCCTGTTTTATCATAATCACAAAATTGTATCATTTAAGGACAACCTTTGATTTTCCTCCCTCTCCCTGGGTATCATCTGATACTAGGCAATTTCGGTTAGTTAACCCAATAATCAACTCTTTGAAATCAGTCTTCATTTGGTCTCCCAGTACATTTCATAATGAAAGTGACTTGCCCTGTTTGTACCACCGATACTATCCAATCAACTTTCCCTCTGGAGTATAAATGCATAACTTGAATAGTTAAATGTTTAAAGCTACACTTGCAGTGGTCCTACTACAATGAGATCAAGAAAATAAATGTGTTCCATTTTTTGAAAACCTAACATGTAAAAAAACTAAACTTGGAAAACAGATAAACAGATGAATTACATACTCTTATAGAATTCAAATAGTATTTGGTAGAATTCTTTTAAGCAGCAGGTAATTGCTATGCAATTTAATTATAATTTGATTTAAAATGATTTTAGACCATCTTTCAGTAAAAACACAAATGGATAAGGAACAAATTAGGACCCAACTCACAAGTTTTATGAACCAAGTATAATAAATAAATAGTATGTTCTGACTAGCCAGAATTAATAAACTTTTCTCCATTAAGGGAAAAAAAACACCATTTTAATTACAGAAACAGGACAAACTGGAATTCACTAAACCCCAACAATAGCTGACTCAGTGCTTTCCCAATTCTTAATATTCATATATGCTTACGCATTCTTCCGTTCCAAGTTCTGAAGATTCCCTTTCAAGTTATTATATGCGGATGCTCTGGACTTCAGGTCATTGTCAATCTGAGTCACTCCCTTTAAAAATGAAAAAGAAAAACTGGCAAAATTTTTCTAACAGAATAAAGTAGCTGTACCTGCACATATACTTTAAAAAATAAAATACCACTAACTGCTGATGTAACAACTATTATTTTAAAAGGACAACTTTATTTTTTTTAATGTCTACTTAAATTTTAGTTTACAGTGCAATATTGGTTTTAGGAATAGAACTTAGTGATTCATCACTTACGTACAACAGCCAGTACTCGTCCTAACAAGTGCCCTGGTTAGCGCCATCTCCCATCCAGCCCATCTCTCACCTACCTCCCTCCACCAACCCTCCGTTTGTTCTCTGTCGTTAAGAGTCTCTTGTGGTTTGTTTCCCTCTCTCCTTTTCCTCCCCTTCCCATGTATTCATCTGATTTGTTTCTTAAATTCCGCATGAGTGAAATTATATATTTGTCTTTGATTGACCTATTTCACTTAGCATAAGACATTCTAGCTCCATCCACGTTGTTGCAAATGGCAAGATTTCATTCTTTTTGATGTAAAAGCACAATTTAAAAGATCGTTTTAAAAAATAACCTCCTTCATTTTTAGTAACCCTGGTAATTTCTATATGAATCTTTTCTACTAAAGATAATGTTTTAGTCCACATATATTTAAATTACTGTTATGATATTACATCTTAAACCATGTAAATGGAATCTAAACCACTGGGTATAGAGACTATGAATGAAAAAGCTTTGAATTCACAAGGCTGAAGGATTAATTTCCAAAAGTAATGAAGCTACACAGAGTTTTATTTTTCACAACGCCACTATTCTTGCATAGAATAATTTTGCAATTTAATTAAAATTGTGGTTGGATGTATTTATAAATGTTACAGAAGCTGATTTTTTAAAGAGTCTAAAACTACTGACAATTTAGGGAGAAAATACAAATCAGCAGATTTAAATTTCAAGAACTAGTTTCAACTCAGCTCTCCCAGTGTTAGTTGTGTGGCACAAGGTTAAGTCAATTCACCTCTGAGTCTATTTCCTCATCCATAATAGTATCAGAAAATGATGGTTAAATCTTTGATAACTGGACCAAAATAAGGCAACTTCAGTCATAGTAAGAGCACCACTTTATATTATCAAACTACTCATTTTCATTAAAGTATAATGATGACCTCAGCTTTAAAATCCTTGATAATCTGTATCATTTATATTTAACTATAGAGCACTTACTCAAAGTCATTGGAAGCTAGCAAAGAGAAAGTCTGTCCAAGTAATTTAAACCATACTTCTCATCATAGCCAGATCATAATGTTGACAATTAATAGATCCTTGTCTATTTGCCTTGTTCAGAGTTTCAGGTAAGACTTTTAAATTTTCTCTCAAGTTCAATGACTGTAATATAAAAGGAACTCTTAACTCAAGTTCATGGATAACTTCAGGATGTGTGTACTCCCTGAAACTGTACATAAAACTATGTGTACATGAATACAGGCATTTTTCTGTGTAGAGGATCGATACTGAATGTCTGAAGGTGTCAGAAAACGTATAAAGTTTAATGTCTGAAGCAGTACTGTATGTAAACATGCCAAAGTCATTATCACTGGTTGAATGACTCCTAAATCTTTAATAGAATTCAATTTCCTGTTCTACATAATCTCAGTTGCCCTGAAAATTTGTATAAATAATAATTATAGGCTTTTAAAGTTTTTTTCCTTAAACACTGTTGACGCAATATTTAAGTTAACCACTTAAGTAAGTAAACTACACAACTTGGATAATGTACACAGGAAAGTGTTATACTTTTTAACATCTTTCTTTTTGGTAAAGTTGTAGTAAGGGTACCTCCTGTTTATATGAGTCACGTATAATTTAGTTGCTTTGTCAAAACCTAAACAGTATTTCCCAGCTAAATAATTATAAAATCAATAAAGCCACTATGAATCAGTGTGTCCTACCTGTGTCATTTTTTATCTTACCTTGGCAATTATTTCAGAAATATTTTTCAGGGACTGCTTGATTGGGTATTTAGCCATGTCCCACTGAAACCTTGTTATATAAGTAACCAAGTCAACTGAAATAGGGAAATAAATTAATTACTGAGAAGCAATAGAATGTTTATAGTTTGCTACACAGTAATAAATTTTAATGCTGAAATTTGCATTGAGAAAATCAGTAAAAATGTCATCATTGCTGCAGAGTCTGGACTTTTTAAAATGTGGAACTGTATTGAGTAACATGGATTAATCAACATTTTTACCTTGTAATCTGACTGGATCTCTCTTATTCAAAATTTTATATATATAAATGCTTCTTCTAATATGATGACTTAGTAACTGGAATATGCACACACCATGACATACCTCATGTGCAGGAGAAGCAGACACAGACTAAGAAACTACTCCTCAATAAGCACAATTTGACAAAAGTATGTTCTTTCTTTGCCAGCTTACCCAAATAAACTGAAAATAAACCTGTTAAAACCAGGTAATAATTGTTTCTAGGAGTCTATACAACAATCTTCAAAACACAGGCCCTTTCAAATGAAAACATTCAAATGAAAAGGATGAAAAAACATAAAGCCAAAGAGACACTCAGCAACTATTCCTTGGAAGTTCAGTAATCAAGAGGACTTTACCTCTCAAGTCTGATGGGATAAAGGTCAGGGAGACCAAATGGCTAACTGGCAAAAATAATTCACATCAAAATATCCTTCACTCCTCAATTTCCTCCTACATTAATGTTAAGGAGTCAATATAGATGCTATTTCCAAAAGCAATTTCAGATGCAAGGCCACCTAAACTGTCAATCCCCGTTCCACTTACTAGACTGAAAGTCCTAGTTCATCAAATACCTACAAGATCAGTAAATGCAACCTCCATTAACATATCTACCTTCTATCCTTGTGCCCCAAATACAAATTAACAGAAACAGTAAACAACTAGGTCAGGATCACTTTTGTAACAAAAAGCAAGACTAAATCACTAAATTTTTGTCTTACTGATTAAGTATTTATTGAACATCTATTATTTGCAAGAAGTAAGGAGCTTAGAGAAACACTAAATTAAAAATGCAGTTAACTGTTGAGAGTTTAGCCAAACTACTCCACACTGCTGCCTCAGCATCCATTTTGTGTGGCCGAGGGGCCTACAGGGGACTAGAAATTACAGAAGCCTCTTCCTTGGGAGTAGTCCTAGGTAAGAGCCTGCAGAATCTCAAGTAAATGTGAGTTCCTGATAGACTGCTGCTGATAAAACACTCTCCTCCGCTGCCCAGGCCCTGCCCCCTGAGACAAGACCCCCTTAAAGCTTGCCAAAGCCCTACTCTTTTTTTTTAGCATGAACTGACCAATCCCAACTTAGCCTGGGGACTCCAAAGCACTCCACCCACAGCCCCTAATAAAGGCATGTGCCCCTGCCACTCTCTGCCTGCATCTTGCCTTAATCTCCCATGTGGTACCCCCTCCCCCAGGACCCATGAGTAATAAACTTCTCTATTTCACTTTCCCTTGAGGTCTTTTGTTGAACCATGGCTCTCCATCCCATGATACCCCAGGACACTACTCAACAAACGTTAATATAACAAAGTCACAATACGGGACAGAATGAAAGAAGAGGGTTACTTTTTATTATGACATATCACTAAAGATCAGCCTAAGTTAAAAAAAAAGTGTCATTTCATAAAAAGTGTCATTTCATAAAGAACACCAAACGCAAGTACAAATTACAACAGTGAGGTCAAACTATCTTTACAAAGTCATTACTATACCAAGCAAACTATTAGCTTCCAGCTATAGAGGTCAGTAGTGGGCAACTCCATGGCACTAAAGTAAAGAAATACCATATTCAGATTTGAGGGGAAAAGGCTTTACTCTGCACTAACATTAAAATGTTTTACTCTTACAAAAGCTGAGGAAGACAAGTATTCAGCTGGAAAAATGCTGAGACATGTAACTTAGAAACACTGTGAATGTGAGTTAACAACTAGCTCCTGGAAAGAACTAAGGTAAATCTTTATAATATTGCTTTTAGAAGGACTTGACATCCATGTCATAAGCTATATTATCTACCATGTAAGAGTGTCTTACACAAAATGTTAAAGGGGACAAAGATGTAACTGTAGTTATCACCAAATTCAGTAATAATTATATTTTAGTGGCCTTCTATTGTATTTCATATCCTTATCTATGCAGATTTTTTCACATTCTTTTTGTTCGTTTTTATAGCTAAGTCATTCACCTTATACAAGTCAGTATCAAATCCTGAAACATTAGCTTACCTCCATTGGCCAACAGATTCTCCTGAACTTTATCTTTACTATCTTCCAATACATCAGCCATATACTGAGCCACTTTCTTAACCACCCTTGGGAGGGAAAAAAAAAAATCAATAATCATTTCCAGGAAAAAGACCTAAATTCCATGCTTTACAATGAACACACTACATACACACATGAATTGAACTATATATGCTCCCATTACATGTATCTATTTAATACAGAACAAATGGGTGATGACTTCTATAAGTAATGTTTTAAAGATGGAAGGGACCAAGATTTTGTTTTACATGCAAAGCTCAAATGAGTAACTGCAGGGTTTTAAGGAGACTACATGCAATATGTTTATTAAGTCCGGAAAGAAAGTAATGAGAACCAATGAGAAATATACATTATATGCCCAAAATGGGGCAATGAATGTGACTGCAATGACCAAGAACAAAGGAGGGAGGCTGAGAGCTAGCATTTACCAATTACATGCTTTCACTTAGGACAAAAGAGATCCAATAGTCAACAGAATACCAAGCAACATTTATGAAGAATGAGGTCTCGTTATTATTTATTCATTAACTGTTTACTAAGCATCTACTATGTGCAAGGAACAATGCTAAAGAGAAACCATAGTGCCATAGCTACTGGGGCACCTTATTAATTCCTTTCGTTTTACATAAGTAAAGTCACCAAGGTATAAAGAGGATAAATGACTTGGTCACAAAAGTCACAAAACCAACTAATGGCAGAGCTGGAACCAGAAACATGATGTGTGGACTTTGGTGTGCTTTCTTTGGTTCCATGTCCGGCTCTAGGCCCTGGGGGGATGGCATACAAAAGTATACAAGAAAAAAGTGAAGTGCATGGTATATAAATTGTATCTCAATAAAAATATTAAATATAGTCACCATTTTCATACTTCAAACAGGTATATTTTACTATATATAAAATGTACTTTCATAAAGATAATTTACAAAGAAAACAGAATCATTTTATTTTATTATTTAAATAATTTATTATTATTAAATTAAAGTATTGCTATTTATTATTTTATTTATTCATTCTTATTTATTTTGAAGAAAGAGAGCACTAGCAGGGGAGGGTCAGAAAGAGGGGAGAGAGAGAATCCCAAGCAGGTTCCACGCTGTCAGCGCAGAGCTCCATGTGGGTCTCAACCTCATAAACCAAGAGATCATGATCTGAGGCAAAATCAAGAGTCAGACGCTTTACTAACTGAGCCACCCAGGCGGCCCAAGAGTCAGCATTTTCTAAAACCATTCCAATAAGTGGACTCTACATGTCATAATAAACCCAATGTTCAGGTAGCCTGATAAGAATGACTCATTTTCCTCTAGTCTACACATATAAATACATTACCCTTCTACAAATGCATCCAGTTTAGCCAGTTCATCCGACAAACCAACCAAGACATCCAGTGTGCCAACCTAGAAGGGAAATATAGCATTTTACTACCTAGGTTTTTATCCCCTGCCTTTTTTTAAGTTCTCTGTATTTTATTTCATGATGTACAAGTGTGGTTAAAAAATGTTTGCCAGACATTTCAAAGCTATTTATATGTACAGGATAATCCTCTAATTCATGGGTACAGCCACCATTCGAGAGGTAAAGATTCCGCAACGGCAGGCCTATGCCTCTGCTTGTACTGCCCAGTGATGGGTGCACCATTTGAAGTCTTGGTTTACAACAGCAGCTCTTAAATAGGGGTCCATGACTATCAGTGTCTCAAAGGAATTCAGAACTCTCAAAATATGAAGAACCAGTAATTTTAAGTATTTCTTAAATGAATGCTCTCTATAACTACCTACTAAGTTAACCAGAAATATAAAAATACCGTGATTTTTCCATTCTGTAAAATCACTGACAGCCTGCTTCCCTTTGAGGCTGCTAGGTTACAGATCTTCAATAAATGTTACATAAATTAACCACATTAAATGACTAAGCTAGATTTGCAAAGTACAATTAAAGAGGTCTAATGGTAAAACATTTACAACATTACTGACACTTACATGAATTTAATAACAAAAAATGGGGTTCACTGTGTTATTTAAGCATATTACTAAGATTTTTCACTTCTGAAGATATTTGTGAATGTAATATATCAAAATTTTCATAACATTTCTCATTACAATTCAAATCACAATTTGGAAAAGCATAAATAAAAGTTTAGAAAAATGTTATTTCATTTTGGTAGTTTACATCTCAAATCTGAACTTCCTCATTATTTAAAATCTGAAGATTAGAGGGGCCCTTGGGTGGCTCAGTCAGTTAAGCATCCAACTTCAGGGGCGCCTGGGTGGCTTAGTCAGTTAAGCATCCGACTTTCACTTAGGTCATGATCTCGCTGTTCGGGAGTTCGAGCCCCGCGTCGGGCTCTGTGCTGACTGCCAGCTCAGAGCCTGGAGCCTGTTTCAGTCTGTGACTCCCTCTCTCTCTGACCCTCCCCTGCTCACGCTGTCTCTCTCTCTCTTTCTCTCTCTCTCCTAGAAAGAAATAAAAACATTTAAAAAAAAAAAAAAAGGCATCCAACTTCAGCTCAGGTCATAAGCTTGCGGTCTGTGAGTTTGAGCCCAGCATTTGGCTCTGTGCTGACAGCTCGCAGCCTGGAGCCTGCTTCAGATTCTGTGTCTCCCTCTCTCTCTGACCCTCCCCCACTCATGCCTCTGTCTCTCTCTCTCTCTCCCTCCCTCAAAAGTAAATTAACATTAAAATAAAAAAAAAAGTCAAATTTTTAAAAAATCTGAAGTTTAGAAAGAACAAGATAAGTTTTCAATTATGCCAATAGCTAGAAATGAGTTTTTTTTTTTTTTGAAGGAACCCAGATCTCTTATTTCTATCAAAAGGTAAGCAGAGACAACTGTCCTCTTCACAATGAACTCACACACTACTGTGCACCATGCAGTTTTACCTTTAAGTCAGGAATGTTAAATTTTGAAGTAATAGCAAGATTATTGTTCTTTGTGGTTGCTGCATGCAATTTCTCCCATGTTTGCTGACATGTTTTCTCCCCAGGAGCAGATATAAGCCAGAACTCAGTCATATTTGTTGCCAACTATTTCTTTCAAAATCAAAAGGGACTCTGAAAGGTAAAACAAAACAAAAATGCCTTCAATACCATTTGTTTCCGAAGTATTTCAGAGTCACAGGATAAGTGATAAATAATAACCTTTTTCCAAACGAATCCAGCATCTGCAGGTGATCCCAAGCAAAGTCAAGTGTACCTACCTGAAGTAAATCCACACAGACGGTAAAAGGGGATTTATTTACGTTACTAGAAAGAAAAAGGTGACAAAAACCTACCACATCCAGTACCTAATTTTTAATTACAAAGCATCCTAAAATGGGAATTATTCAAAGTGCGACTACTGAAAATACCAGCCACCAAACATTTCATTCCACAAAAGCAGTAGGAAGGGTCACAAATTTACAGGTTTATCTTTAACTTTTAAAACATAAAACCAAACTAGGAAATTAAAAAACATGCATAACTTTTACCTTTGAGAAGGAACTGAATCAATGCATTTGACCAGAAGCCACCAAATATATTTGTCACATCTGGCTTAGCAAATCCTGTAAAGTTAGCCAAATTAGTTCTTAATTTTAATCCATATTCAACCTAAGGAAATCTCCTCAAATCCCTGAATATGGTTAGCTGCCATCAAACTTTTTGAATTTGCAAAATAAAATCTTATCAGTTGGCCTTACACTTAAAAATATGACTGGGCAGGGTGGGGGAAGGGAGGTGGTACAACATTATCGGAACTGAGTGAGAGGCTGTGGATCTCCCTCTGCAAAGAGTTCCATTAAGACACAACCAACCCTCTTCTACAATCTCCCTCCTTCCCTCCCACATGGAAAAATAAAAGTCCAGGGGCACCTGGGTGGCTCAGTCGGTTGAGCATCTGACTTTGGCTCAGGTCATGATCTCACGGTTTGTGGGTTCGAGCTCCATGTCGGGCTCTGTGCTGACAGCTAGCCCAGAGCCTGCAGCCTGCTTCAGATTCTGTATTTCCCTCTCTCTGTCCCTCCCCTGCTCACACTGTTTCTCTCAGAAATAAATAAAAAACATTAAAAGAAAAAGAAAAGTCCAGAGCCAAATATATTCACAATCTACATAGGTAAAGCACACAAACTCGAAAATATTACTGTACCATTATTTCTCCTTTAATACGTCTTCACTGAAACCACCATAAATCTTCTACTACCAGTCACTGTTTACACTCTCCCGAATAGAAAATAACTACCTTAGAAAAGTGTCCTGATAACAAAATCATATAACAAATGTGAAAGAATTTTGCTAATTTATATTTACTATCAAGTAAATCATAATGGACTTTTATTTATTTCGTAATTTCACTCATCCTATTTTTAGAATTATAATTAAGGTAATCCGATGCAATCATTACACAACTGAAAGTGAAGACAGATGTCATTCTATATACTGTTATCTTTTTCCAATTTCTGTTTATACATATCTACTATCTAACAGGTACTGCTTTAGATGTTTTAGGCACGCCTGCGTGGCTCAGTTGATTAAGCATCTGACTGCAGCTCAGGTCATGATCTCCTGGTTCGTGAGTTCGAGCCCTGCGTCGAAATGTAAAGGTATTTACATTTTACTTCTTTGCTATTCTACAATTCTACAGTGAACAACCTCGTGCATGATTGTTTTTGTGAAAGAGTTTCTCCAGGACAGCTAGGAGTAAAAGAGCTGAATTGAGTACGATAATGTGGTAGATTGTCTTCAAACATGGAGGAAGGGTGCCTGGGTGGCTCAGTCTGTTAAACATCCAACTCCAGGCTTCAGCTCAAGTCATAATCTCACAGTATAGTTCAAACCCCACAACGGGCTCCATGCTGGCAGTGCAGAGCCTGCTTGAGATTCTCTCTCCCACTCTCTCTGCCTCTCTCCCTCTCTCTCTGCCTCTCTCCAAAATAAACAAACTTTAAAACAAACAAACATGGAGGCAACAAGTCTTTCCATGCTCCCATGCAGCATGACTGCCCCTCCTCTTATCAAGAGGTGGATTCTATTTTCTCTCTCCTTCAATCTAGGATGGCCTTCTGACTTGCTTTGACCAACAAAACTCACAGAAGCCACACTTATGTGAGTTCAGGGCCCAGGTGTCAAGAGGCTAGAAATTTCCACTTCTGTTTCCTGGATGGCTGTCCTCAGATCACCACGGAAGAAAGCTAGTCTAGCCTACTAGAAACTAAGAGGTCATATGGCAGAGAAACAGCAACACTAGGGCTGACAGCCAGCATGAACTACCAAACATCTGAGTGAGGCCATCTTGAAATTTCCAGCACAGCCAATGCTCCAGCCACTTGAATGCAGTCCCATCAATGAGCCCAAGTGAAACAAGTAGAACCACCGAGACAACTCACAGAATCAGGAGAAAAAAAGAAATCACTGTTTTAAGCCACTGAAGTTTGAGGTGGTTTGTTACAGGACATAACTTGACAAAAACCATCATCATCTTTGCTGGGTACTGTCAAACTGTTCTCCAAAGTAGTTACCAACTGAAGTTCCTACACAATGGTATACATTGCTCATAACTATATACTTACAGAAAGTAAAAAACACGCATAGGAGAAAGATGCTTTAGCTATGTGGTTTTTTTTTTAATTTCTTTAAATAATATCTGGGGTAGCGCCCAGGTGGCTCAGGCGGTTAGGCAACCAACTCGGGCTTAGGTCATGATCTTGCAGTTTCATGAGTTAGAGCCCCACATTGGGCTCTGTGTTGACAGCTCAGAGGCTGAAGCCTGCTTTGGATTTTTTTTTTTTTTAATGTTTTATTTATTTCTAGGAGAGAGAGAGAGAGAGAGACAGCGTGAGCAGGGGAGGGTCAGAGAGAGAGGGAGTCACAGACTGAAACAGGATCCAGGCTCTGAGCTGGCAGTCAGCACAGAGCCCGACGCGGGGCTCGAACCCACGAACCACGAGATCATGACCTAAGCGAAAGTCGGACGCTTAACCGACTAAGCCACCCAGGTGCCCCAAGCCCGCTTTGGATTCTGTGTGTGTGTGTGTGTGTGTGTGTGTGTGTGTGTCTCTCTCTCTCTGCCCCTCCCCCATTCACACTGTCTTTCTCTAAAAAAATAAACATTAAAAATTTTTTTTAATAAAAATGAAAATGGGGAGGGGAATCTGGGTGGCTCACTTGGTTCAGTGACAGACTCTTGATTTCAGCTCAGGTCATGATCCCAGGGTCTTGGGACAGAGGCCCATGTTGGACTCCACTCATGGAGCCTCCTTGGGATTCTCTCTCTGCCCCTCCCCTGCTTGTGCTCTCAAAATAAATATTAAAAAAAAGAAAAGGGGCACCTGTGTGGCTCAGTCGGTTAGGTGACTGACTTCAGCTCAGGTCACGATCTCAGTTTGTGAGTTTGAGCCCCACATCGGGCTCTGTGCTAACAGCTCAGAGCCTGGAGTCTGCTTCAGATTCTGTCTCCCTCTCTCTCTGCCCCTCCCCTGCTCAGGCTGCCTCTCTCTCTCTTTCAAAAAATTAAATAAACATTTTAAGAAAAAAAAAGAAAAAGAAAAAATATCTGGGGAAAATATGGCAAAATGTTAATAACTGTTAAATCTGGGTAGTAAGTACATGGATATCCAGTAATCTGAAGTATTTGAGCTTTTCTGCATACTTAAAATATTTCAAAATTAAGTATTTTTAACTGTTACAAGAATGTAATTACTTTACAATAAAATAAAAGAGAACAATGCTTAGCAAATTATATATTTTAATGAACTTTCAAATGGAATACCCAGAGAATAGTCTTGTTACTGTCATTAAATCCCCCAAGCACAACTTTTCTGTTTTAATCCTAGTCAAGGTGGTTTCTAATCCATTTATACTGTGTTATGACCAAGTATAATATATTTTGAACAAGCCGTCCTGATGTTTTGGAATTTATGTCAAGAAATATTTTAGGGTCAACATATTCAGCAACTCTAACTGCATAATGTTGGAAAGGTAAGAGCTTGTACTGCACTTGCATTAACTCCAGAATCCATCTCAGTAAGTTGCTCTTTAAATTCCTGATAAAATGTTGTGGGTCTATCACCTGCTTTCCCGTCTTCCCCTAACCTGAGTCACCTCACCTAAGCTGCTCCAAACCTTGCTATCTTTTCACATGCCTTTGGTCACTTTGCCTTTGTCTTTTCTCTATTTCTGGTCTCCTCTATATTATTCTTGCACTCATCAAATCTAGCTTTTTTAGTCCAACAAAAGTCATTGGACTACCTTGAACTTTAAAATTCTCAGTTGATTAGAGAATCCAGTAACATCTTTAAACACTTTTAATAATCCAGATCTACATGATGGTGGTTTCTGGAAATCTGAGGTTTTATTATAATTATTTACACAATACTTACTCTGAGATAAGTATTATAATATACTTACACGATTCTGTTAAAGTATACCTGGTTGACAGTTTATTCCTCCTCTCCCCCCCCAACCAAAATAGCAGGTGATCAAATCAATTGTTAAGTTCTTTCTGATATTTTAAAATTATCCAAAGAGCAGCTTCTTCAAAAACTGTAATAATATGAGCTATTACAGTAGATGTCACTATCATACCATTTAGAGCTCTAGAAAATCGTTTTTATCCAATAGGTTTCCAACGTATTTCAAAAAATTAGAAAAAGAACCCCATTTTTTATCTAAAAATACCTGCCCTATCCTATTTCACTGAGCTTTTATCAGGACCAAATGAAATATGTCACAATGATTCTAGGCAAAAGTAGAGTCTAGAAATGTCTAGGAAAGAGGCACCTGTTGGCTCAGTCAATGAAGCATGTTAACTCTTGATCTCCACGTCCTAAGTTTGAGCCCCACACTTAGCCCAAAGTCCTAAGTTTGAGATTGGTTGGGGGAGGGGGAGGGGGAGGGGGAGAGGGAGAGGGAGAGGGAGAGGGAGAGGGAGAGAAATGTCTAGGAAACTTTTAGGAAGTACTCTAATACCATTTTTAACTGGCGCTCTCTCTAGGGCCTAATTGTTTGGATATGAAGGGAAAAGGTGTTCTCTATGTTTGGTATCATGTTATACACATCTCATATACTATCTCATTTAATTCTCATGATAGCCCTTTGAGCTAGGTAGTAATACTTGGGAGAGGATCTAATTTACCAAGGTCACACAAGTGGCAAATGGGGTTCAAATCTCACTGTGCTTGGCTGTAAAGGCTATGTACCCTCTACTGTGTCATGCTAGAAGAAAACATTCTGCACTCAGACCCACATGAACTCTATTTGAAGAGACCCACGTGTAACCTTAAACCCTTTTGTCCTGTTTCCTTCCAGGCTCCAAGTAACCAGTAGGCCCAAGGAATTCTGCTAGATAAATTGAGTTTCCCTTCCCTTTTCTTTTCATCTAGGATCATCACAATTTCTTTCCTTTCTTTTTTTTACATTTATTTATTTTTGAGAGACAGAGTGAGACAGAATGTGAGGGGGAAGGGGTAGAGAGAGGAGACACAGAATCAGAAGCAAGCTCTAAGCTCTGGGCAAACGTTCAGCACAGAGCCTGATGCTGGGCTCGAACCCATGAACTGTGAGATAATGACCTGAGCTGAATTGGACACTTAACCAGCTGAGCCACCCAGGCGCCCCAGATCATCACAATTTCTGAAAGTAAAACACCCAGCATCCCAATCCTAGCTCCTAGAAGGAACAATGATTATCTCCAAACAAAAAGCAAAAATAAATAAATAAGAGTTTCAAAAGATATGAAGATAGAATTTAAATTTAATTTAAAAACAGAAAAAAGTCCCATTGCTAAACTCCTGACTCTACCCCACTAGTCTCCTCATCCGTGGAATACTACAAATCTCTTCACACAGCTGTTGGACAGAATCAACCAAATGATGAATGTTAAAACCGCCCATGAGAACAAAATCTTTTGCAAAATCTCTTTGTTCTGTTTTTGAACAATGTCCACTGTTATCCTATAGACACAAGTCACATAAAAAAATTTCTCCTTGAGGTGTGCCTGGGTGGCTCAGTTGGTAAAGCATGTGACTCTTTTTTTTTTTTTTTAATGTTTTTACTTATTTCTGAGAGAGAGAGAGAGAGACAGCATGAGCAGGGGAGGGTCAGAGAGAGAGGGAGGTACAGAATCTGAAACGGGCTCCAAGCTCTGAGCTAGCTGTCAGCACAGAGCCCGACATGGGGCTCGAATTCATGAACCGTGAGATCATGACCCAAGCCAAAGTCCCACATTTAACCGACTGAGCCACCCAGATGCCCCGAGCATGTGACTCTTGATCTCGGGGTCACTGAGTTCAAGCCCCACACTGGATGCAGAGCTTACTTAATTAAAAAACAAAAATCTCTCCTTGAAATTTAAGAAACTTTAATCTCAGTTTCAAATAAAATTCATCTTTGCAGATGAATACGCATATATACTTAAATGAAATCATACTGCTAAACACATTTCTTCTTTTCTCTCAACTACATGGAAACAATCAAAATTGAGTGTCCACTAGTTATCTTCTGAACAAGAACTTAGACATTTCCACCTCCTCTGAATGCTTCAAAGGACTTCTGTTTTTATTCCTAATCATTTGCCTTTTTTCATCTTGCATATTGGAAGTCAGGCATAAATACACATGAATCCTATGTTAAACAAAAGAGAAAAGTAAAAGGCACCCCAATCAAATGTTGGAGTTCCTCAAGACTCAGACCTAGGTCTAACTCCTTCTGTTATATGTGGGTATCAACATGCATATACAATTTTTCTCGAGTTTGTTATCGATATCCAAGACCATTCCAGGCTAGCTGCTGAACTCTCGCTCCGATTTTTATCTCCAGCTCAGGCCCCCCTGCTGCACCCAGAGCCACACCCAACAAGCCTCCTCAACCAACTACAAGCCCTCTCCACTTGGAGGTCTCAAAAACCTCTAAAACCCAGTATTTTTAGTCAAATTCATGTCTTCCCCCAAACCTTGTCCTACTCCAGTGTTCCCTGGGTTAGTACAGGTGTACCCCTGCAACATTAGACACTAGAACTGTCAAATGTCCTCAAGATAACAGCCAACACTTACTGGGCACTTCCTAACTCCTAGCCAGTCAAAAACACTTCAATATACTAACTCTTTTAGTATGTTTAAAACAACCTTATCAGATGGGTAGCAGTTACAAAGAAATCAAGGCACAGAAAGTGCCTCATTTATTATGAGATATACAACAGAATGTGTATCATACATCATGACAGCATTTATTATATGCTAAGGATGAATGTATTATATGTTCTCAGCACCTTCTTTTTAGTATTTCCCTGAGGGACACTTTTTATTCAACTCTTTCTTCCAAATAAACTGTCCATTCAAGTTGGAAACCATAATTTTTGCTCACAACTCAGTACCTGGCACAGAGGCCAGTATGTAGAACCTCAAAAAGGATCTGTTGAATATTCTTAAATGTATATGTAACTGTGAGGATTAAATGGGATAATCTAATTAAAGTACCTGGTTTATGACTGGTTAGCTCCCTTCACTTCCCCTATATTTAAAAAAAAAATCAACTTTATGAAAATATAAAGTTTCATGAGTTTTGACAAATGTATACATCTGTGTAACCACCACCACAACCAAGCCTTAAACCACCTTGGCCATCCCAAAGCCTCCCTCACACCCAGTCCCATCAACCCCTACTGCACTGCCAGCCCTGGGCAGATGCTGATCTGCTGTCACCGGACAAGTTCTGCCCAATCCAGAAGTTCGCTGTAAATGGCAAATACATTATGGACTCTCTGGTGCTGGACTCCTTTTGCTCAGCAAGTCTTTGCTATCTGTCCATGTTGTGCACATCAATAGCAGTACATTCTGTTTTAATGCTTATTAATTCAGTGCATGAATGTGCTACGGTATCCTTACTATTCGCCTGTTGATGGACAGTTAGACGGTTTCTGATTTGGAGCCACTGAGAACAAAGGTGCTATTAATGTTCCACGACAAAGCTTTTGGTAAAAATATATTTTCATTACTCTTGGATAAACATCGAGAAGTGGAATTCAGAGTTGAATGATGAGCGTATGTTTCACTTCCTAAGAAGCCACCAAACTTTTCCCAAGTAGACAGGCCGTCAGAAAGGTGTGCAAGCTCCAAGTGTTTACGTGCTCACTCAGTGCTGTCAACTTTTCAATTCCGATATCTAATTTACCAATTTGTCTTCTTTCATCATATACACTTTCTGTGGCAGATGAATAAAATCTGCCTACTCCATGGTCGCAAGGATTTATCCAGCTTAGACTTCACTGAGTTTCCTGAATCCAGGTTTACTTTTCATCAAATCTGAAAAACTTTCATCCATTATTTTCCTCAATTTTTTTCTGATTCCCTTTCCTTTCTTTTGAGACAAAAACCATATGCTAAACCACCTAATACTGTCCCACAGGTCAAAAACTTCATTTTTTTTCCAGTTGTTTTTCTATCCTGCAGTCTGGGTACACTCTTGCTCTATCTTCTAGTTTGCTGAACTTTTCCTTAGAGTATCTGGTACTCATCTCACAAAGTTAATTTTTCTCTTTAGATGTATTTTCATCTTTCTAGGTTCCATTTTTAAAAACCTTTCATTTGTATCCTCATTATGTTCAGTTATCTGTTAGATCACTAATTCACAATGTTACATTGCCAATCACTGGATTTTGTCATCTTTTAAGAATGTTGTACTCTCTTCTGACAGGTACGTGAGAATTAGCATAATACACTGGAGGCTTATTTTTAAACTTTGTTAGAATGTATTTAAAGCTAATTAAGCTCTACTACTAAGGTCTGACTTTCTGGGGATTCTAGTGAATGCCCTAGGTATTCAAACACTCTCCAGCCTCATGTGCCCTGGAAATTGTTCCATTTAAAGCACTCAAGTCATTCTTTGCTGGCCCTCCTGCAGAGACCGCTATACTTTTCAAGGGTTTTTTTTGGTTTTTGGGTTTTTTGGGGGTCTGGCTTCCTCCTTTCTGCCAATATGATCTGCAATTTCCAGCCAGGTAAGCGTTCCCCAACTCCAGTCTCCTCAATTCAGCAAGACCAGCCTGCTTTGCTTGGTTTTCCCTTCCAAGATCATGGTCCAGAGAGTGACTCCAGGCAGAAAGCAACTCCCAGTAGAAAGCAGAGGAACTATAGATCTCACTTCATTTGTTTCCAGTCTCTCAGTTCAAATACTACCTGTTGTCCAATATCTCAAACAAGCTTTTTCATAGATTTTGTCCAGTTTCCTAGTTGTTTATGGTAAGAAAGCAAGTATGGTACCAGAAACTCCATCATGGCCAGAAACTGATGTCTCATCTAGTTTGCTGTATAGACTGTTCATCAGTGTTTGGTATTAGTTATCTAACTGCTCTGTTTGTTCCTATGTAGGGATCCAGCCAGAACCTTCTGGCCTCTCTGACCTCTGTTTTAACATTTAATAGAAAGCAGGAGTAACAACAATGAACTTGAGAAATATAACAAGTGTAAGCTGACTGTAGTAATACTGTGAGCACAACAATGAAAATGTATTGCTTTGGTGATATGTGGAAAAAGTGTTCATTTTTATTAAAAAAAAAAAAACAGATGGGGCTAGAATTAATGTCCCACACATTCATACATGTGTTATTACTTTGGAAATGTATGGCATGCTAACATGATTGATAAAACAAATTCATTTAAAAGCATCAAAAAGACATCCTCAATCTAAAATAACTATATAATATATGAGAGACCAAAAAGTTTTGTGCTTAAAAAAAAAAAGACAATTTCTAGAAGGCAATTTCAATATTTATCAAAAGCCATAAAAATGTACACATCCCAGCTACCCCAACTTAAAGAAAGTAAAGGATGTAGGTATGTATAAACATTAAATTACAGAGAAATTGTTAAAAATTCTCCCTTGGGAGTGAATTATGAATGTTTTCCTTTCTATATATTCCTGTTTCCTAAATTTTCAATAATGAAGTACTATATGTCAACACACACACACACTCTACACAATTTTTTTCTTAAAAAGACAGTATCCTCACACTCGAAAACATATAAGTTTAGAGACCACTAAATGGTAACAATGAACCCTGGAGATAATAAAAAAGGGTGGTGCTGGTTAGTAATAGGTCTGAAGCATGAGATGAAGACTGGTAAGCAATCTTTTTTTCTCACTGGAAATTAAAGCCAGAAAAAACCCAAATGTCAACTTTAGGAAGCACAATGTAATGGCCAGAGCACTGCACTGAAAATATGAACACCTGAAATCTAATCCCAGTTCTGCATATCACTGTCTGCATAAGTTTCTTCATTTGTAAAATGAGAGGACTGGATACGATATCCAGGATCCCTTTCTCCTCCTATATTCCATTAATCTATACAGGGTGAGATCCAAGAATTTTTTTTTATATTCTTGTTACCTCCCTCAGATAATTCAGGTGATCACTCCGGTTTCAGAACCACTATCCTAAAATAGGCATTTCCATGATTATGTAGTGAATTACATAACTGATTATACAGTGAATGTTATAAAAAAAAAAACAGTAAATATCCTTTAATAAGATGGCTAAATGTCATATCGTCAACAAACACACAGTATTGCTAGTTCTACACGGAAATGACTTTTGTTCTAAGGAGTTCAGAAACCTATACATCAACCCGCCTTTTCATGCTTTCCACGGCAGGTTAGAAGCTTAAAATGTGAAAAGCAATATGAGATCAAGTACAGAACAAAACAAAATCTAAGTAAACTCTTGCTTTGCTCAAGAAATGCAAAATTTTATTTAATTTATGAAGGACAGAATACAGAGGATTTTAAATGCCCTACATAAAAGTAGCCAGTGGCTTTGTGACCACAGTGTAGAGTCCGGATTTATTCCCAAAACTTCTCCTTGAAAAAATTTTCCATCTCTAAAAAACTTGCTGTAGGTGACAGAATGCTGAATAACCCACAAAAATGTATGCCCCTACTTTGCTTCTTTCCTGGAAATAAAACTCCCATCTGCCAGTCTTCACAGTCCTCGCCACTGGTGTCCTTGTCTGAGTTTTTCTACCTTATCTTTACAATCTTCTTCAACTCTATCAATCTTCACCTCAGGCCTGCCTACCTTTAGTTCTCCTTCTACTTGGCTTTACTCAGACCGTCCATTTTGCACAAAACAAGTTCTCCTTTCCTGTATAAATCAACTCAAACTTCCCTTAACAAAAAGATTTCCCCAACTACATCCAACCATGCACTAGAACCATTATTATAATCCAAACCAGTATGTCCCCCTCAGTATGTTCCCCCTCAACCCATTTAGAACCATGCAATTAACTGCATTTAAAGCAGACATCTATTTTGTGTTCTGTCACATGTCTCTTGCTTGACTGTAATTGTTTTCAATTTAGGATGATGTCATTTATCTCACCAAATGTTGTGGGTGCTTAAATTTCCAGAACTGTGGTAGGATCTAAGAAGCAAAACAAATAAAATGAACTCCCTATCTTGAAGGAGTTTACCATTTTGTGCATGCAGGTCTAGATGAGTAGGTAGGTCTGTGTGTGCAGCTAGGGGTGCGTGGAAAACTTAGTCCAGATGATAAGATAAAAAAGAAAAATCAAGGCAGCATACACTGGAGACAGAAGAGAAACACTGGTCAAATTTTTAAAATACTTCTATTTTTGTCTGACTGCACTAAGTATGCTGTGTTAAAAGAAAACAAACAAACAAGAAAAACCCACAAACAGTGGAGCACCTGGGTGGCTCAGTCAGTTGACTGTCTGACTTCGGCTCAGGTCATGATATACGGTTCATGGGTTTGAGCCCCACATCCGGTTCTCTGCTGTTACTACAGAGTCAGCTTTGGATCCTCTGTCTCCTCTCTCTGCCCCTTCCCTGCTTTTATCTCCCTCTCTCAAAAATAAAGAAACGTTAAAAAAAATTACAGTAACAATTATTTTCCAAAATGGAAGAAAGGAGAAAAGAAAGGAAAACCTGGATGCAAAGCTCTGAGACTATTTCCTCTATCAACCCATTGCTGGGAATTTGAAGGCTGACAATTATTTTCCTACCACAACTGACTTGAATATAAAACAAAAGCAGTAAAACAATAACTATCACAACATAAAAGGTGGGGATAATAAGCTCAAACAGAGAGCTGCTAGCATTTTGTGTTGAAGGTATGAGCCTGACCCAACTCAGGGGCAACGAGAGAAAACACATCACCCCAGTAAGTGCTCCAATACTGTACTGATTTTAATACTTTCAGAAAACAATAATCTTTGAAATGCAACTATCTTTCACAGTAAATAATATTTTGCAATGAGACTGAAGATGGTCTACATGCAAAACAACCTTCTTTTCAGTCCTTGAAAATACCAAGTTCACTAAAGTGGCCTATTTCAACAAGCACAAGAAACACCTCAGATGTCAGAGAAATATCACATAGCCTTCCAGTTGTGATTTTAAAAAATAATAAATTATTTAATTAATAAAATTTTTAAAACAATTTTAATGGAGGGTGCCTGGGTGGTCCAGTCAGCTAAGCATCTGAATTCAGCTCAGTCATGATCTTGCAGTTTGCGGGATTGAGCCCTACACAGGGCTCTGTGCTGACAGCTCAGAGACTGAAGCCTGCTTTGGATTCTGTGTCTCCCTCTCTCTCTGTCCCTCCCCTGCTTGCTCAATCTCTCTCTCTCTCAAAAATAAACAAACATAAAAATTTTTTTAAAAAGAATAGTTTCCTCTTTGAACATTAAAATTCTACCCTTCAAAACAGAAGCATCTTGAGATTGTGGGAAGGGCTTGGCTTACTGGTAATAAAACTTATTTAAAAGTTCCCAGTAACTAAAAGGGGAATTTTACCTTTTGAGGAGTAGTTTCATGACTAAAACACAATGAAACTTAAAAATTGTCAGAATATATACCTTCTTTAAATAAGCCTTAATTTTTGTTTTGGTTTCAACTAAAATATTTAAAATTGCTCTATAATCCCATTACAGACTACCTGAATTTCATGCCATAAATAAATTCAAAGATGGAAGACAATTTCATCTTAAATAGATATGGTCTATAAATGACCATCTTTTTATTTCAATTGGCTAGAAATAAATTTATAAAAGCCAAGCCTGGGGCACCTGGGTGTCTCAGATGGTTGAGCACTCTACTCATGATTTTTTTGGCTCAGCTCATGATCCCAGGGTTAGGGATCAACAACCATGGGTCATGGGTTGCCCCACCTATGTCATGCCGAGCATGGAGCCTCTTTGAGACTCTCTCTTCCCCTCTCCATCAGGCCCTCTCTCCCCCACATGCTCTCTAAAAAATAAATTAATAATTGAGGGCACCTGGGTGGCCCAGTTGGTTAAGGGTCAACTTAGGCTCAGGTCATGATCTTGTGGTTCACGAATTAGAGCCCTGCATCAGGCTCCACCATGACAGTGCAGAGCCTGCTTGGAATTCTCTTTCTCCCTCTCTCTCAAAATAAATAAATGTTAAATAAATATGTAAATTTTAAAAGAGGCAAGCCTTACTTTTGCACAAATATCTGTCATAAAAACTGAAGGTTTGGGGAGGAGGGTGGTATTAGGATGTGTTAGGGAAAATTTCCCGTAATTTCCAGTAAAGCTGGATGAATTGGTAGACATGGCAAGGAGGGCACTGTACACCTATTACTGAAAGTAATCATCAGGACCTTCTGAGCTCCTAGAGACTTCCTCTCTGCCATATACAACTCAGCAATGACCCAAGGAACAAACAATTCTTTCCATGCCAGGGGAAACCCTGAATCTACACTCATGGCTTCCAAAACGTTATTCCCCTTTTCTTTGGGTTTTTATTTTTAATTTTTATTTTAAGTAGGCTCCACACCCAATGTGGGGCTCAAACCCACACCCTGAGATCAACAGTCGCATGCTCCATGGACTGAGCCCGCCAAGCAGCCCTGGGCTGGTATTTTATAACAGTGAATGGACCACAATACCGCAATCGACCAGAAGATGCTTCTATCTCTAACAAAACACATCCTAGCCTGAAATTCATCAAGTTACAGACTTACAACATGTTAGTTTTTCCCCGTTCTTCACTCTAGAAGCTTGAGATTCTGTTTATTGGTAGTGACAACCACTTACTGAATATGCACTATGTGATAAACACTTCAATATGCTAAATAGTTTTGTGCTTAACTCAAAGAAGATATTAATACCCCCACTGGCAGATGACAGAACAGTTAATGAAATTATCTGCCCAAGATCACACAGCTAGGAACTATACACATTTTACATGCTAGCTTATTAAAATAGTGCTCTTACCTTCTAGATCCCCAATATCTAACAAAATGCCTATCACTTAACAAGTAGGCAAATATTTGTCCAACAAGTAAATGGTAACACCCCAGGTAAGTGTTTTGCACCAAATGGCACGTCTCTCCTCCAGGAGTCTGGAAATATATGGGAGCATATAATTAGGTTGTCCCAACATGGGGGCCAAACAATAGACAGTCCTGTCCAAAATGCCAGTAGCACTCATATAGAAACACTAAAGTATAGGCTGCTCATAAAGAGAAGCCTTCATGGTAAAGTTAATCCACCTGTTAACCAGTTTAATTTACAAATAACCTTCTATTCACTGATAGCTTGCTTAAAATACCTTTAAAAATACATCAGGGTTTTTTTTTGGCGGGGGGGGTGGGGGGTGGGTGCCTGGATGGCTTATTTGGCTAAGCATCTGACTTCAGCTCAGGTCATGATCTTGCTGTTTGTGGATTCGAGCCCTATGTGGGGCTCTGTGGTGACAGCTCAAAGCCTGGAGACTGCTTTGGATTCTGTGTCTCCCTCTCTCTCTGCCCCTCCCCAACTAGTGCTCTGTCTCTCTCCCTCAAAAATAAACATTAAAAAATTTTAAAACAAACAAACATCAGTTTCTGGGTGCCTGGCTGGTTCAGTTGGTGTTGACTCTTGATCGTGGGGTCATAAGTTCGATCCCCACACTAGATGTAGAGATTACTTAAAAATAAAATCTTAAAAATCAGTACATAAATAAAACACCAGTTTCTTTCTTTACATAAAACGCCATTTTTGCACTTACCCGGCATTTTGTTTTCAAATATACACACTCATTTTAAATAAAGAGTTAATGCTCTTTTATCCTCTGATGTGACCCAAGCACCTCTCCCGCACTGCCTACCTGGCTCCTTTCTAAACTCGATAAATGTACAGCAGATCTGCACAGTGATATAACATTAGAAGTAGATTTCCCACTGGAAGAGAATTTTTCTTAAGAATAGAGCTTGAAATTTCTAGTTCCAAAGGTCAGTAATATCAATAAGAACTTATAGAATGCTCTGGATCATTGCCTGAGTTATCTTTCCGAGGGCACTATCCTGCTGATTTCTACTAGGTCTTTAAGACATCTATGAAGTGGGAATCTAATGTGAATTCATCTATAAATAAAATGGCATTAAATGCCACATCCAAGGGTGAAAATAATTTACTCCTACAGACAGATCAGAATACGTACAAGAACAAAATTTACACTAGGAGGTACTTAGTCAAAACTTTGGTTACCCCTCAACAGACTCAAGTTCAACAGGAAGACTGCTTCAGAACTGGTGGACTATAAGGAGATCCTTCCACAAAGGCTTATTCTGGCAATACAGTTTTGCTCTTTGGCCAATGGAATTATTTCACAAGTTGTGGAAATAATCACAGTTTCCAACTTCTGAAGCCCAAAAGTTTCTTTGTAGGTTGTAAAAGCCAATGTAAATGAAGCTCCTAAGACTAACATGCCAAAAACTAAAAACCAGGATGTCCAGTTTTAACCGCAGAATTACACTGCCCGGCTCTCAGCATTTACTTTAGTCAGAGGCTGGGTACTGTTTCTTTAGATTTTATCTAGTCCCTGCAAGATATACCAAGAGAAAAAGATCCAGGAGTTCTGAGACACCACCCTTAGGCTCCGCTCTGTCTTCAGCACGACCTGAGACTTGCTTGTTGCCAAAGAACCGTGATTGACAACCTGAGCACTTTGAGCTCTACTTTGTTGCTCATTATCTGCTCCAGCTGAACTGTATATTGACTAGGTTTACCCAAGCTTACAGAAAAGCAGTTTTTAAAGCGCTGACCCCTGCTGCCAAATCCCTTGAAGGTGTCCTACCAGAAAAAGTTCACCAAAAGTGCTGAATCAAAGATTACGATGTACTTTAGGAAACTCACCCTTCTCTCTAGATACTACTGTGGTTAATATTATGTAGGTGATCAGCAGGAACGAGACCAGCAGTGGGCACACTCTAGAAGTTATGCCACACTGAGACCAAACTGTTTCTAGCTCCAAGGGTCTTGACAGGCTCCTATCTATACAATGAATAGCATTTTCATCTACTCACTCTCAAAGGCCCGTGACAACAACATAAACATGAAAGGTAACTGAGTCCGCCTGGTTACTAACTATTGTTCAGTAAAAGGTTATTCTGGAGAAGGTAACATTAACAGAGGTATGGGAGACCAAAGACAGATTTCTGCAAAGGAATCTCTAGTCAGCTCCCAAACGATTCAGCCTCCCCTGTGTGCTTCAGGGCTGCTTGGGAGTAGTTAGAACTGCCCTCAGTGAAGAGTCAATCTACGATCTAATCATTCTTTCCCTTGCTCGACTCACTAGCTCCTCTAAAAGTGAATACAGTTAAACCTCCTCAATTCCTTAGTGGAGAGGGAAGGTATCCTGACTTCAAATCCTTCAGTGGCTCCCCTGAAGCCACTGAATTTCCTACAGGAGGAAACTATTAATTGCTTTGCTATCTCTTGGCAGGAGTTACAACAGTGTCCTCCCAAGGTGGCTTCCCCTCATTCACTTTTGCACCCTCTACATTCTCAACAAAATTTCATTTATTTTTATTTTTTTTATTGTGAATCTCCTTGGAAGAAAGGAATTCACTTTTTTAATACTTTTATTTATTTCTAGGAGAGAGAGAGAGAGACAGCGTGAGCAGGGGAGGGTCAGAGAGAGAGGGAGATACAGACTCTGAAATAGGCTCCAGGCTCTGAGCTGGCAGTCAGCACAGAGGCCGACGCGGGGCTTGAACCCACGAACCGCGAGATTCGGACCTAAGCGAAAGTCGGACGCTAAACCGCCTAAGCCACCCAGGCGCCCCACAAAATTTCATTTTAAAAAACCACATCTAGGGGCACCTGGATAGCTCACTGTCTTACTTCGGCTTGGATCACTAGCTCAGAGTTCATGAGTTCCAACCCCATGTCCGGCTCTCTGCTGTCAGCACAAAGCCTGCTTCCGATCCTCTGTCCCCACCTCCCCACCCTTCCCCCACTTACGTGCTCACACACACACTCTCTCTCTCAAAATAAATTTAAAAAAAAATGTCTAAGTCACTCTACTGCCTATAATTTTCACTGGTTTCCCTTTACTTTTAGTATAAAAGGACCTGATCTCAGCCTCCCCCTGCGTGCCTCTCACATAGCTCCCTCCAGATCTGGCCATGCTGGCCCTCCTACAACTTCTCAAAAGCTTTATTCCTCTTCACATGTCGGGGCACGGACATGCGCTGTTCTTTCCACCTGGAACATTTTCGGTCACACCTTCTCTTGCTTTTTAGCCTCTTTTCAGGTAACAGTTTGAAAGTCACATGCTCCAAAAAGCCTCCTTTGTACTTTCTATAAAGGCATCTCCTTTACAAACTCTTTCACACCACTCTTATTCCTCCCAAGCACATTTCACACTTACATGATTATTTATTAAAACCCATCTCCTCCCCTTGACTGTAAGCTCTATGAGATCCTGTTTTCTAAACCTTAATAGCAGCACAGTACTTAGAATATACATAGCTCAGTTGAAGGAGTATCAGTTGAATGAGTAAATATCATTCAATAGTCTTCATTATTGGACCCCAACTTTATTTCTCACTTCTCTGCAATTTAAATCCCCCACAAACTTGGCCTTTTGACTCCCCTAGAAGCACTCTTTCTTCTCATCTTCGGCCTTCAAATCCTGTGGTTTTCCGTGCCTAGAAAGTTCTCATTTCTCTCCACCAGTTCAAATCCCACTGGCTTGCGAAGGCCCAACCCCAGTTATCTTTCCTCCAGGATATTTCCTGATAGTGCCGGTTCATACCTCCGTCCCTACCCCACAATTCCAAAGCACTTAGCATTCGTTCTGATAATTACCGGTAACTTCGTAATACTTCAATGTTTCATGTGTGTGACTTCTCTCCCCAACACTGGTGGGAACTCCTAAGGCTCGACTGTTTACATCCCACTCCAGGATTGAGAGCAGAGCTAAGTACTGAGCTCTCATTGAAATAGCTGTTGTTTCCCTAACACTGGTGATTCAAATTGCCTTACGTGACTCTCTCAAGCTCCTCTGCAGGGGTTTCTTGCCTACCCTTCCCCCATCCTAATAAAAATGAGTTCTCTGGATTCTCGTTCTTTCCCCTGCCTACAAAGATCCTGCGTCCTGTGCAGGAGACCCCTGCCTGGAGCTAGGGGCTCCTAGACCCTTTAAACTGCCATCCCCCTATTCACAAGCGCGTACACCCAGTTAAGGCTCTCGAGCTCGCTGTGACCTCACACACCACCACCCCAGATCCTCATCTGGGCCACTCTGTCACATTTCGTCCCTCTCAACCAAGAGGCGTGGATTCGCTCCCCACCCCCAATGCAAGGAGAAACGTCCCCGACCCTCAGTGTTTCTTTCGCCTTCCTGTCTCTGCTCCTCCGCACCCCCTAGGGCCATTTCTTTTTCCCTCCTTCCTCTTCCTTTGAAACAGGACCTACGCCCAAGGTTTCAACGAACTGGGGCCAAGAAACCAGACACAGCCACCCAGCCAGCTCCAACGCCACAGCTTCGGCCCCCGCGCCCGCCCCCATTCCTCCCAGACGGCGACCGCAGCGCAAGGTTCGGCCTGGCCAGGACTCCCCACCCGGGGTAACCACCGCTCACTGACCCAGGAAGGTGTCAAACGACGAAGTGGCTGCACTAACAGGTACGGAGGCGGACAGCCTGGCGGACGTTAACGGCTCAGCGCTCCATCCCTCCCGGACCTAAGCTCCGGCCCCACGGCTTTCTCGACCCCAGCGTCTACGGAGCAAGTCACGTGCCAGCCCGAGCAGTCAGCTGACCGCGGCGCGCGCCGCCTCGCCTACGCGCGCGCCACTGCGCAGCCGCAGCTGCCGTCGCAGCCGCGACCTCCGAGGAGGGGCGGGGCTGGGATGCTCTCCGGGGAGCCTGGAAGACCCTGGAGGGCTGGCGGCCGCGGTTCCGGGGTGGGTGGAGTTTGCCGCCTCTCCCAGAGTCCTGGCGCCGCCTGGTCCGCCCCCAGCGAACGTCACCACCGCCGTCCCTCTCATTATCCAACTTCTTCAGGTGTCTGCGGGTCAGCGTTGGTTGCCAGCCCCCATACGGGCTCGGCGTTTTCTTCAGACTGCCCCGTTTTCTTAGTAATATCCTTAATAGTTCACGTCAACTGATTCACGCTCTCCTGTCAGTCCCCTTCCATTTAATTCCACAAACGTTCGTGGAGCATTGACTGTGCACTAGGCATCCTGCTAATCTTTTAAGGATTTATCTACTGGAGCGAATTACTCCTTACCATGAGAGAACACGTTATCTAGTTCAGGAGTATGTGTGGCGTGGGATAAACATCACAATAGTTGAAACCACATTAGGTAATGGGAAACCATCGTCCTGAAAGGTTTTGGGAAAAAGTAAGGATGGGAGAAAGCATATCCTTTGGGAGGAGAAAAGGTAGCAAGGCGCTATTCCGAACCCTGCTTATTTCATTGGCTGGGGAAAATAGAGGGGTATTATTTTAGTTTAGAACATAGTTTTAGAAACGGTAGAGACCTCTGGGATTTTCTAACTTAGTCTTTTAAATTTGCAGATGAGGAAAGTGAAGAAGCAGAGATTATAGGGGTGCTTAACACATGCGCATAAACGTATCTTGTTCAAGATCCTGGTTCTGCTACTACCTGTGTGACCTTAACCCTCTGAAGTTCAGCTGCCTTCCCTGTGAAATGGTGGCAATGAGACATCTTTTAGAGGTATTGTGAGGATTAAAGGAAGTCTGCATCTAGCACAGTGGCTGGCACATAGGAAACACGCAGTGAGTGATCACCAGTATTAACGACTCTTACGGGACCCAGGTTTGCTGAGCTATCCTGTGCATTTTGTGCTCTTGTGGCCCTGTAGAAATTCGCCACAGAATGTCTCAGAGCCTCAGTATTATATCGGACAGAAAGTAACGACCAACCAGACTATCCCCACTCTGATGCTTTTCACCAGTTCTGGAGGATCTGTAACACAGCTTTGGAAACATGTGAGGAATTCCAAAAGCTTTATCTGGCATCACAAAAATGGACCTGAAGGCAATATCTGCTTAGCTCTGCACTGTCCAATAAAACCTACTTTGGTGATAGAAATGTTCTTCTGTGCTGTTGATATGATACCTACTAGCCTTATGTGGCTATTGAACCCTTGAAATGTGGCTAGTGTGGCCAAAATGGAATTTTAAAATTTATTTCACCTTAATTACAATTTAAATACACATGAGAGGTTGGTAGCAATTAGTTTGGACAGTGCAATATTAGGGTCTGCATTTGAAACCTTTGGGGGGTTTTGTTTGTGTGTGGCCCCGAAACAGAATTTTCATCCCACTTTCTTAAATGTTAAACTCAAGGGCATCCACTTCTGGCTTCCCGACACTTTCCAATGTTTTAAACACCATATTACACTTGGGAGGCAGTGTAACGTAGTGCTCAATAAATGCCTTAATTATTACTAGGTCTAGCGTATCTCAGTTAAAAAGGTAGCAAGCACATTTAATATAAGCAGGGCATGATTGCTTTCTAATGGCTTCTAATAGTTGGAGAATGTATTTTGGAAAAAGGGGACACTCCCTTTTCTATACTACACGTAGGAGCATGCTAAATATGTCAGTGTGTATAACAGAGATGCCACACTTTTCCCTGCATTTCCAACTATATACTCCCCACCAGGAAGTGCCTTCTAAGCTTAAAGGCACTGAAAAACTGTATAGAGAACATCTATATTTTTCCTCACAATTTTTTCAAGGGGAAAAAGATACATGTTTTAATTAAACAAAGTGGGAAACGTATTTCAAACTAATAGCACAATAGGAATCAAAATCATTTCACCTGGGTGTCTCTGTTGATTGAGTCTAGTCATGATCCCAGGGTCATGGGATTGAGCCCCTAGTCAGGCTCTGCACTGAGTGTGGAACCTGCTTCAGATTCTCTTTAGGGGCACCTGGGTGGCTCACTTGTTTAGGTGTCTGACTTGGGCTCAGGTCATGATCTAATGGGCCTAAGTTCAAGCTCCGCCTCAGGTGCTGTACTGACAGCTCAGAGCCTGGAGCCTGCTTTGGATTCTGTGTCTCCCTCTCTGTCTGCCCCTCTCCCACTCATTCTCTCTCTCTGTCTCTCTCTCTCAAAAACAAATTAAAAAACACTAGGAGCGCCTGGGTGGCTGAGTCAGTTAGGGCATCCGACTTCTGCTCAGTCATGATCTCATGGTTCATGGGTTCGAGCCCCGCGGCGGGCTCTGTGCTGACAGCTCAGACCCTGGAGCATGTTCTAGATTCTATGTCGACCTCTCTCTCTCTCTCCTCCACTCCCCACCACTCGTGCTCTCTGTGCCTATCAAAATTAAATGTTAAAAAAAAATTTTAACATTTAAAAAACTTTTTAAGATTCTCCTCTCTGTATTTCTCCCCCACTCGAGCTCTCTCTCTCACACATTAATAAAAAATGTTCATTCATTTGATCTACATTAGAGTGGAAGTAATTCAAAAGATAGGAAAATATCCTATGTCCGTTATATGAAAATATGTTCATTATATCATAATGTCTGTTTTCATCAACAGCAATATCAATTAAAGATTTGATTGAAGGACTAAACCCCCTATAAAGGTGAAGTGTTAAAAACGGTTTGAAGTTTATATGGTGAATATGGAGTTTAACATTCACAATTAATGAATAGAATACAATAGACCAGTGGTTCTCAATCGGAGGACATTGGCAATGTCTGAAGATGTTTTTGCTTGTCACATCCTGTGAGGAAAGGGATAGGACAGGTATCTAGTGGGTAGAACCTAGGGCTGCTGCTAAACATCCTACAATGCATAGGAGAGTCCCCACGACAAAGAATTATCTGATCCAAAATGTCACTAGTCCTGAGGCTGAGAACCCTAGACTAGATCCATGATATTCTCAGATTCTGAAGTTTTACTTCCTTTATTTTTTCTTATGTAGTCTCTATGCCCACTGTGGGGCTTGAACTCACAACCCAGAGATTATGAGTCATGTGCTCTACCAACAGAGCCAACCAGGCATCCCATTAGATTCCCAAATTCTTGATTACCAATGTGGTATATAATACTCTGAGTTTTTCATCTGTAAAATTGAGACAGTAATATCTACCTCTATTGTTGTTGTAAGATTTAAATGGAATCATGTAATATTATAGTCACATTGTCACTTTGGGTTGTCAGCCAGGCTCACCTACTAGCTAAGAGATTGATTCCCATATGCTACCCTCCTAGTGAATTCCGGACTCATCATAGTCACAAATTTCTGCATATTATAGTCCTTGCTTGAGAAGAACAGATAAACGACACAATTTTTTTAAAATCAATAAATGCCAACTATTTAATGAATAATGGTTTTTTAAACAGGTTTTCATTTATTCCTATTATAACAAATAATAGATATTAATTATTAATAATAAGAAAGTCTAGATAAGCAAAAATAAGAAAATAAACATCACCTGTCATTCTACGACTCAGGGAAAATCAATTGGGTACATCCTTCATGAATTTTTCAATTCAGATATATGCACATATGCAACCTTTGCCATAGGCTCAGAGCAGCAGGTGTGGAATGTCTTTGTCTAATCTTCCCCAGAGCAAGAGTCAAGGACATCCATCCTCCTAGTGCCTCAGCTGGGCTGTCGACAAAGGGATGTCTGACATTGTCTCCATTCCACTCCCTGCTGTTAACCTCGGTCACCTGTAGTGACTTCTCATTCATAAAGGTTTTTTTTTTTTCCTGAGCCCCATAATCATACATATAACAACAGCAATTATAGCTGGACTTCTAAAGCACTTAGCTTTGTGCCCAGGACTGTTCTGTGTGCTTTGCATATATTAACTCATTTAATCCTCAAAATAACCCTTTGAGACAAGTACTGTTATTCTCCCCATTTTACATATGAGGAAACTGAGGCATATGTAACTTGACTAATTAGTCAAGTGGCAGTTCTAAGTTCTGAACCCAGGCTGTCTGGCTCCTGAGTCCATGTTCTTAACCTCTGCAGCATAAGGCTTTTCTTCACACTCTGAGACATACATAGTCCTTTTATACTCTGAATTCTCATGGCATTTTTATGGCATTTAATTTCACCATTTATCAACCTAACCAAGACCACCTTTTACTCAGTCTTCAATGTGTATTGTACGTGGTAAGCATCCAATAGATGATTAAATAGATTTTATAATTAAAGGAAAGGCAGGATTTTCAAACATTTAATGACAGAGGGGAAGGAAAGAGATTAATGACTAATTACACCTGTCAGCTCCCTTCTTCCATTCCCTGCATTGTCGGTCCCTGAACTAATAGAAATTATCATGTTTGTCATTATCTCCTTGGAAATGTTATGAAAGGTTTTTGGGAGCAGCAAATGTTCATGGAAGTAGGAAGATAAAATATATTTTTTTAAAAAGCTTTTCTGTACTGGGGCACCCACTCTTGAGTCATTTTAGCTCAGGTCATGATCTCATGGTTTGTGAGATCAAGGCCTTGCATCAGCTCTGCACTGACAGCATGGAGCCTACTTGGGATTCTTTCTCTCTCTCTCTTTCTCTCTTTGCCCCTCCCCCCTCTCAAAAACAAATAAACTTTTAAAAAAGCAATTCAGTCCTTTCACCTGTATTTCAAGATTTTGTTCCCTTTATTATTACTTTCTAATTTGCTCATTTCAACTTTAGATAACACAGTGGGAAAAATTTTGAACAAGCACTATTCTGTAGTGGCTGGCTATGAACAAATCAATTTAATTTTTATCTTATTTACACTAACAGCCTAAAAGTAATAGCACAGGAAGTTAGCATTCAGTGGTTATAATGAACCAATCAGTTAAATTTTTTAAGAAAAGGAAAAAACAGGCCCCCAAACCGCTGATAATAATCATAAGCATGTTCTCTTTAGGTCCTCATTTATTGTTACATCTAATTCCTCAGTTTACAAACACATATCTTTCAAAGCAGTTAATAATACAATGGGTTTACTGAAGGGAAGCTGTGTTAAAAAAAAATTAACAAATAATGAACACTCATTTTGAGTGCCTTTTCAATACTTTTATGTCAGCCCTCACTATTTTATTAAATGTATTTATTTTGTGACCCCTGTAGGAAATAAGTCTTCCTGGGTCTCTCACATTTCTGCATGTCTTATTAGTAGAGGTACTAACTTCCCCAGACTGTCTTTTCAGGGATGTTTGTATAGCACACAGCATCGGAATATAGCGGTAACGTCTCCTTCTGAAGTGCTGGATAGCCACACATACTGTACCGTATGAAAGATTTGGGTTCCTTAAGCTCAGGGTTGCTCTCCTGTAATGAAATCGATTGTGTGTCCCCCCATCCATTGGGTCCATCCATGTCCCTGCTGTGGGAATTAGGGTGGGGGAACTGATACAAATATGCTGGTGCCCCCACCCTATACTGTGCTGTGAGTAGAAGTCCTGTCTCTGACCCAGGGGTCTTGTGTCTCTGACTAGCATCCATGAAACTCTGACAGTCCAGGCTAACTTGTGATGTTCAGTCTCAGACCCTTCCCAGTTCTCAATAGTGTTTGTGACAGGGACAACGGACTACATCCCAGACACAGCTTTCCGGAAAAGAAAGGATGAGGATCTCATGGGCAGATTAATGGATTTTGCAAGATGTCCACGAAAACAGATAATAAGCCAAATTGTATGGTCCCTGGGAATCGGTTGTAGGCTAACTTGTATGTCTGCTGAGCAATAAATGGCTCTCTGCTTTATAGCCTGTTGCCAAGGAGTCACTGGGGAGGTGGCTGCAAGCCATGCCGTGTCATAGACTAGCTGGGGCCATGGTTGCCGGGCGGCCCACTCTCCTGCAGGCAGAGGCACTTCCTCACCATTCTGACAACAAGCCTCAGCTGCTTCCTTTATAATGACTACGACGTTGTTCTGGGTGAGCAGAAGCCCTCGCCCCCACCCTAATCAAAGAACGGTTACAGAGATGATAAGGATAATGAACGCTTGGTTGAGCTCACTGTTCGTCAAGTCTCCCTAGAGTGGCCTGTGGGGGCCAGAGTGGGGACATAATAAATCACGGTAAGTTTATAAGAATTCCTTATCCTTCTTGCATGGTTCTTCCAGATGAAAGGTCCTAGTGAGCACAGAGAATGACTGGGGAAAGGTGAAGGGGTAGCCACTGGAATGGGACACACAGATTTTGTGTTGGAGGAAGGAGAACAACCCAGCACTTAGGCAACTAACACCATAGACCTTAGCAGGTGTGGAGGAGGAAGGACCTTGAGGATCTTTGTCATTTAGATCATCCCCAGAGACTTCCTCAGAAAGGAGAGCATCTTATTGTGATTCTCCTAAACTTTCCCAGCACTTTGAATTTAATTGACCGCTTTCCCCAGCCAGTTGGCTCTAAGAACAATCGGAGGTTTGATCCCCATCCCCTTAACCTTACCGCCATGTTTATCTGAAATAGCAAGGAATGGTCCCAGCTCCTTCATCTACACAACGCACACCTCCAGATGTCTTTCCCATTCCTCAAGTCATTGCACAGTCATTGTCTAGTCATTCCAAGAAGTCGCTAAATGCTACCTGCCCGGTGACATGGACAAACGGACAATTTTAGTCTGACTGCCCTCAGGCAGCTCTTACGTAAACAAGACTAGACTCAAGTATTCCAAGTGACATGAGAACTCCAGGTTTAGCAGCTGGGGGGGGGGGGTGACCACATTAGGAGCACCGTCAACCTGTGCCCACTGAATGATGTAGGTTTATCTTGCAGGGGCTCTAACAATTATAAACAACACTTTCTTCCCAGGGCCCCCATGTACACCCCCAGGACTGCGTTGCTTGCCTGGAATCTAGGCATTATCGAGACTTACAATTAATATCATAATATCACTTTATTTGTGGGGGAGGGAAAGTATGGTTAACACAAATTAACATCTCACAAAATATTCTTGGCATAACTGATTCTCTGGGGCCCATGGGAGTTTTGTGATTATCAGGAGTGAGCTAGATAGAGGGAAGATTGTAAAGCATGATCTTAGGCAGACTGGGTTAGGCAGGGATTCAATGCACCAAGTAAGGTGGTCTGGGCTCTGTCACTCGCTACTGTGTCTGAATCTCAGTGTTCTCATCTATAATGCTCGCAATGGGCTTATTAGGAGGATTAAATGAGATAATGCACTTAAGCAAGCACCTGGTGCCCATTGAGTTCCCACAAAATGCTAGCTATAATGATCATTATCATTTATAAATAAAACTGGAATGCAAGAAAGGGAATTGAGTCTCAAAAAGCCAGTAGCCAAGTTCCCAGAGTAGTAGATGATCTGTTAAGCATAGGGTGATGGTCATGAATCTCAAAATGGTGAGCTAGAGGGTCTCATATCTCTGCTCCCTAAAGGGTGATCTCAGAAACTGGAACAGAGTCCTGAGCCTCCAGGGAAAAAAAAAACCTGCTGCAGAAGCTGAATACAAGCAGTATCTAAAGAACCGTGTGAATAATCATAACCTATTTTCTGTTAACACACATGAACACACACAGACACGTACACTGTTAAAACTTTTTAGCCTTCACTTTTTTAAATTACTTTTTAAAATCTTTATTTATTTTTGAGAGAGAGACAGAATGTGAGCAGGGGAGGGGCAGAGAGAGAGGAAGACACAGAATCCAAAACAGGCTCCAGGCTCTGAGCTGTCAGTGTACAGCCCAATGTGGGGCTCAAACCCACAAACTGTAAGATCATGACCTGAGCTGAAGTTGGATGCTCACCTGACTGAGCCACCCAGGTGCCTGATAGCCTTCACTTTTTAAAAATGTTTTTTAGTTCTTTATTTTTGAGAAATAGAGCACGAGTAGGGAAGGAGCAGAGAGGGGTGGGGGACAGAGGTTCCAAATTAGGCTCTGCACTGACAGCAGTGAGCCCGTGTGGGGCTTCCCTGAACCAAAGTCAGATACTCAACCGACTGAGCCACCCAGGGTCCCTAGCCTTCCCTCTTAAAGGTTAAATTCACATTAAGCATCCAGATTGCACTAAAACAATCCTTGACATTAATAACACCCTAACAATATCAATTTACTTACAGAGCATCCAGATATAGCTATTATTGTATAAAAGCAGATGAGATGATCCATCTTTTGGATTAAAAAATAATAATCCTATAAAATTAAATCCAGCTTATATGACACTACCAAATCCACCATGGCTTATAAATTGTTTTTCCCCTGGCTGCACTATTTACTAACTGTATGATCCTAGAGAAATATCAAATTCCTAACTTGCTAAATGATATGCATGTTAGCACCTCATAAGTTTTGAAGTTTGAGAACATGGAAGTCAGGGTGCTTTGAAAGCATGCTTGCTATATAATTTGTATTATAGGTATGATTATTACATACAGTTTCCAACCAGGCTTTACAAATATCCAATCCAAATGGTGTACCTATACCAGTGCATTCATTGAGAAAATAAAATACAGACACACACACACCAGCAAAGGGAGTGAGTACAATGCAGAAATAAAAGGGTGAATTAGGAAAGGGAGGTGAAAACTAACTGGATATAAATGAAAATGACATTGGCAACATGAAAGCAAACAGGAGTGTTCCTGCTGGTTGGAATTTAGACCCTATTTCTTTACTTTAGACAGTTAAATAAGAGCTGTGGCAAATTAAGATTTTCTTCCAGTATAAATTCAGCAATCCAGAGGGAAAGAATAGTCTCACCCTACACCTGTAAGTTTCTGAGTATGATAAATTATAAAGAAATTGGGGCAGGGGGTATTGGTGATGGGAAAGGATAAGAATGAGCAAATATTTTCAATCCGTTAAAAACCAGCTACCTGATAATTGTATGTGATTACATTCCCAAATAGAACAAATACCTTCAAATTTGGAATTTGGAAACACTGTTTGATTCACCTTTTCCTCAGCAGTTGATAAGCTTAATTAAGCCCAGAAGGGAAAAGTTTCACAATAAGTTCCCTCTGTACATACGGTTCTTTGATAACAACTCTAAAACACTGTTTGGGAGATCCTAGCAACTACTTTACAAATATCAGAAGATAAATCACCAGTTCTTTAACTTGATGATTCATTAGATGCTTTAAACAAAATTGTACCTACCTACTCCAACCACACCCTTACGGTACCCTCCCTAACTCCCATGGAGCTCGTACTAGAACCCCCTACGCTTCTTGTTAAAAACTGCAGGTAACTAGGGCCATGAAAAAAACCTGAATTTGAATTCTAGGGATTGTGACTTGGGTTTCTGTACGCTAATAGAACTTCACTACATTCGATAAATCTGTGCACTAGAACTGGTTCAGTAGTAAATCTGAATCTCTGTGCATAGTTGTATTATTCATGCAGCATTTAGGGTATACATTCATGCAACAAATCCATAAGTGTCTACTATGTATCCAACTGTACTAAAAACACTGCTGTCATTTTTTGGAGTGTCTACCACCAACTAGATTAAAAAGCCCTTTCAGATAGGGATCCTCAGCAAACATTTCTTTGTAATCCTAGACACTGATAAGATAGACTCCGTTTAAGAGTTACCCACCAAGGGTTCATTCCCCCTCCTTCCTTTCTAACAGAATCCCAGTTTTGTCCAGGGACTCACCTGTATAGCCAAGTATTTCAGAGGAAATTGTCAGGAATGAGTCTGATTCCTCTGAAGGTAATGCCATTAACTCTTACTAAGATTGTGTCAGGCATTTGCATGTGACCTAATTCTGGACAATGAGGCATGAGGGGAAGTCTGCTGGAAGGCTTTGGCAAAGTTTCCTGCCTCCCCCAAGAAAGCTACAGGAAGAGGTGGCCTCTCTTTTTCCTCCAAATAGCTATGCTTCTGCCGTGATATCTGGAACTGTGGCAGCCATCTTGTTACTTCTCTGAGGAAGAAGTAACTGGGACAGCAGAGAGGAGAAATGGGAAATACTTGGTTCCTTAATTAATTATTTTTGTTGAGCCTCTAATCAACCAATGGCGACATCTACTCTACCTCAGAACTTCCAATTCATTGAGAGAGAGACAGAGACAGAGAGACAGAGTGAGAGCAGGGGAGGGGCAGAGAGAGAGGGAGACAGAATTCAAAACAGGCTCCAGGCTCTGAACTGTCAGCACAGAGCCCGATGTGGGGCCCGAACCCACAAACCGTGAGATCAGGGCCTCAGTCAAAGTCAGATGCTTAACTGGCTGAGCCACCCAGGCACCCTGAGTCTGCATTTCTGTATTTGCAGCCAAAGCACACTGATGGTTCTAGATGATGTTGACAATGACTGGAAAAATAAAATGATAGGCCTTCCCTATTTACAGATGGCGCTACTGACCCCAAGTGAGGTTTATTTGTGGGACTGTGAATGAAAACATCAATGCAAGATGTATAATCTCCACAGAGCTACCCTCTTTCTCCTAAACCCCTGTCACCTCTTCATGTGCCTTTCAGACAAAGGAAAGTCAGGAGAACGTGAGGGGCTCCCAAAAATGTCTAGTGGCCACCACTGCCCTCTTGGTTTTTGGCCACTTTCTCCCCACCCCTTGGCTTGAATCTTCCTCCTCTCGGCTTATCTGACCCTTGCTTACTGTGTCACTTTTCTTCCTTACACATCAGCACCATTCTCCCTCTCCTTCAATGGCTCCCTTCCCTCTACCCACAAAAGATAAGTGTTTCCAGAGAACATTCTCCATTTCTTCCATTCTACTAGTTTCTGATTGCTTAGCAGTTTCACCTAGATATTATCCTCTAATCAAAATCAGTGTGTTCAAAGTCAGATTTACCCATTTCTATCTGAACACCATCTCCTTTATCTGGAAATGATACTATAATTTTTTCAAGATCAAGACCTTGATTGCGATCCTCTTTGATTTCTCCATCTTCCCCATAATTTTCGCCTGGCTCCAAGTCCTAACAAGCCCTCTTGCATAATTTGTCTCTCACACATCCTTTCCTTCTGTTCTTACAGTCACTATCCCGGTTCAGGCTCTGACTTTATCACTTCAGACCTGGAATACCACAGTATCTCTCTAATGCATGCCTCTCTCTCTGTGCTTGCCCCCTGCCCTGAGCCCAGTCCTTCCTGCATCTTCCAGAGCATCTCCCCAGTCAGAAACCTTCAGTGAGTTTCCACTGCCTTTAAATTTATGTCCAAACTCTCTGGCCAAACAAGGCTCCAAAATGAGACCCGCAGTTATCTTTCCAGGCATGGCTCCAAATATGCCTGTCTACAAACTCAATACAAACAAGCAAATTTACTCCTCCTTTTCCACGTACTCCTTACAGTTTCCTTCCTTCAGCCTTGAGTTTACACTGGACTATCCTTTGCCTCCTCTCTGTCTCCAACCTCCAAAATTGAACCTGTTTTCCAAGGCTCAAGTAAGAGTCAGAAAGTGTCCCGATTGCCTCATATGGAAGTTATTCATAAAAGTAATAATGATGATTTAAAACATTAAGTACTATTCAATGAGTGCCTACTCTATGCCAGTCACTTCTAAAATGTGGATGATAAAGCCTACCTAATGGTGTTATTATGAGGAGTCAATGAGCCAATGTACATACAAGGCTGAGACCAGATCCTGGTATAAGTGGAAGGTGCCCAATACAAATGGACTGAATTGTCACTAATTATGCCATTTCAATGGCAATAATGCAATGAGGTTTTGCTACAGTCAAAATGCCATGTCTTGGATACTCAAAAGAGAATGAATGTGGAGGAAGTGGCTAAGATTGGGGGAGGGGGGAAGGAGAGACCCAGTTATAGTTCCTCACAGCACCCCAGCACAACTCTCCCAGTCTTAGGCAAATAATTATGTCTTTGTTTCAAATCACATATATTGTCTGGTGATATGCTTGCTCTTCAGTGTGTGTGTGTGTGTGTGTGTGTGTGTGTATGTGTGTGCGTTTCATAGCCCTTCACTTCCTTGTTCTGGGAGCTAAAATGCAGAACTCAGAGAGCATTAGGAAAGAAGTTCTTTTCAATGTGATTAGAGGTATAAAATCATATGGGAGACTAAAGAGAAAACTCTTTTCTGGTGAGCAAAAGCTCCTCATAAATTTTTATCCCCTTGAAAATAAACAACAAAGTTTCCCCCTCGTGCTATATTTATTCTGGCTGTTTCTCAAACCAAAACACAACTTAAGAGACTGTTACTACACAGGAATGTTAAATATGTGGCTTGCATGCTAAGCCTGTGACAGTCCTTACTCACATTCCAACGCTAGGAAATTAGCAATTTAAATCTCTCTTTGAAACATACTCAGAACATCCCCCCAAATCCCAAACTGCATTCGGTTACACTAAGGTTAGAACATTATGCTTTGCATAATAAGTATTTGTTAATAAATAAATATCTCACTCTTTTAAAACTAAGATAGGAAGTGTAGTTAGAATTCAGACCTGCTTCAAAAGATTCATTTAGTCCAAGGAAAGACCTGACCTGGTGCTTTGAAATATATGAGGCCATACATTCATGAATGACACAGGATTTAAAATTCCTGGAGGGAGAAGGTCCACCTACCCCAGTAGGGGGCTGGATTATAACACACAGGGATGCAATCTCCATTTCTTGGGAATGCAGGTACAAATTAGCATGTCAAGGATAGCTGAGTTATTCCCTGGAAAGCTCCAGCGTTCTTTTCCATCCCAACATTCTTAGAGTCAAGACTCTCTGTGCTGGTTTTAGCCCCACATCGCCTGGGGTGCTTGTGAAAAATACAGATTCCCACGCTCAACCCAAGGACTGAAAATCTGCATTTTTTAAAATATTTTTATTTATTTCTAGGAGAGAGAGAGAGAGACAGCGTGAGCAGGGGAGGGTCAGAGAGAGAGGGAGTCACAGACTGAAACAGGCTCCAGGCTCTGAGCTGGCAGTCAGCACAGAGCCCGACGCGGGGCTTGAACCCACGAACCTCGAGATCATGACCTAAGCGAAAGTCGGACGCTTAACCGACTAAGCCACCCAGGCGCCCCAAATCTGCATTTTTAACATCCACATCTCGGTTGACTCATCCTTCAATCCACATCACTTTGCAGAGAAGGTCGTCTGATCTTTGTTTGTTTGTTGTGGTAACATCCTCTGGCTTTCTCTTTTTTGAAGCACGTCCTTCTGTCCTTCAGGGGAGCTGACGATTCCCCAGGTACGGTGCTAACACCTGGTTCTGTCCTCGGAAGCAGATCTTTCTCTTCTTTTTCCCTCATCAGTATTCACCTTTTCTGCTGCCCTCTTTCTTCGGTAGGGGTGGGGTGGGTGAAGCTCTTCTGATGCCTGTTAAAGGAAATCAGTAACAACTACTCACATGAGCTTTTATATGTGACTTTCAATGCCTTCATTATTATTATTCTGTTCTTCCATGGACCTCTTTTCAGAAGATGGTTTTAAAGGCGTAAAATAAAATACAAAGAAAACCAATTATATTGAAACACTGCTCTCAAAATATGTTTTGAAATGTGAAATAGTAATGAGTTCATCTTTACTGATACATCAGAAAACAAGATGTAGAGGCATGTCTAGTTTTCTTAATTTGAAAATATAGTGAGCATTAATGATATCTTGAAATATTCACAGCAGCTGAAATGTTATACAAAAATATCCATGATTTCTATTGGTGACAAAGTCTTAGGTGCCGCTAAGTTTTGTTGACTACATTCACAATTAAAATTTCAGTTAGGTGAGAATGCAGGTAAAGATATAATTTTTTTCTTCATCCAAGTTCATGGGCCCCCTGAATTCAAGGGCCTTGGGCCTTGGGTCCAGGTTAAGAAATCTTGCCTTAATCAAATGATTTGACTAAGTGTGGAAAGTTTAGTCACTGTGGCTGGCCAGTACAGGCTCTTCCTACACAAAGAGGGTGTGTTTGAGTGTTTTAGCCATAAGACTGATAGTCACCCACTATATTGCCTGTCAGTTAGTAAGGGATTACAAATGTTTTGAAAGCTTCTCTTCCTTGGGTGTTTATTTGTCCTATGTCCCCTGGAGGCTTTACCAACTCCAGTTATGCCCCTAGGCCTTCTCATCCTCATCCTATCACTCTGTGGAATCTTCTTTGGCTCCCAGGACCTTACTGGGCCAGGCCCCCTTTCCCCTCCCCCATTCAGCTTGATGCCTGTTCCTCTCCCTCCTCTTGGGCTTCTACTTTCCATTGTGTCCCCTACAAAGTTCCTGTCCTCCTGTCCCCTCTGGGAGTTTTACAAAATCCTTCAGCAGTCTAGTCCATGAGAGATACGGGAAAATACCATTTCTGTTGCCCCACTGATCCGTCAGCTTTGGAAAACACTTGTTTCACCCGGTAGTCACAGGCATTAGTGACAGACACGTCAGCAAGTTATTTGGCTGAAGCCTCAGTCCACACCAAAGCACTAACCAGGCCTGCCTCTCTCCAATTGAGTGCCAAGTCCCCAACCCACACCCACATATCAACAGTCAGTTGATATCAGAGAAAGAATTTTCCGTGTTTACACAGAAGGAAATTTAGACAAAAGGGGCTCAATAACATGTCTAAACACAAGAATAATAAACATATTATTATAGTTATTAATAAGTATTGACACAATAATAATATTATTATCGCAGAGTCAGTAGTTTTTCGCTTCTATTCCCTGGACACAGATTTTGAGACAAGGAACATTCATTAGGGAGCGTTCTCAGGAAAAATCATTAGGAGAATAAGGAAGGGGGGCAGAAAAGAACCAAGTAAGGGAGTGACACCAAGCAGCGGCGACTTGGGGACGGGTAGGTCACACCTCAAGAGTTGTCCCAATCGAGGAGAGGGATGGGAACATTTCTATCCCCATTTCTGCCAGTGGTCCATTACGGGCTCACCCTTCAGGTTGTGGAGGGGTGATCACCAGGGAGGCCTGGGGCTCTGGAGCACAGGTAGAGCAGGCTCTGACAGAAATGGCGCAGCTGGTGGGGAAAGCACACCCAAGGTCAGTGCACTACTCTGACAGCCTCTACCAAGGGGACCCCAAGGAAGGAGCAGCATTATAAAAGGAAACAACATATAGGGCACCTGGGGGGCTCAGCCAGTTAAGCAGCTGACTCTTGATGTCGCCTCAGGTCATGATCTCGGGGTTCATGAGCTCAAGCCCCATGTCGGGGGGGCTCCATGTTGATAGCACAGAGCCTGCTTGGGATTCTCTCTCTGTCCTCTCTCCCCCTGCCCTCTCTCCTCCCTGCCCTGCCTCAAAATAAATAAACTTAAAAAAAAAAGGAAACAACATATAGCTCTGATTTTGCCGTTTTATATGTGCATGGATACCAAACATATCATTCCCTGCTGGAGAACAAGCACCAGGAAGGGAGTACCAAGCACCACTCTTCGAGTCAGGAGGCTTGGGTTGCGGTCAGGGTTTGCTCTGCAGCGTGACCGTGTGGGAGTCCGTCAGTCCCGCTGGCCCTCAGCCTCCCCTCAGGACCCCGTGCCACCTCAGAGGCAGCAATGGAGAAGCCAAGTAAACCCTTGCTGGCTGACTAACACGGTAGTATTTCAGCAGCGTAGGAATTGAGGTCAGGGCTAACCTCCAAGCTCCCTTCCTGCTGGGTCTTTAACAGCGAGGCTGCCTCTCGGTCTCCATGTTTCTGTTATTCTTCTGGGGGGAGTTTCCTTTCGTGTCTGTGATTCAGCTCTTCAAAGGGAACCCGTGACAGTCATGTGAGAGGTGTTTAATTTTGTTCAGTTTAATTGTACATTAGCCACAGGGGTTACTAGATGACTCTGCTTTTCCGAGGAAAACTTTTTCAGGATTTTTTTTCTAGAGGACTGAAAAGAGGGGAACATAAATGACTATTTTCTCTGTAAGTATCCATGTTGGAATAGAGGAATAACAAAGAGAGGCTTTTTATCCAAAATATGTGAATAAATGACTGCCCCGCCCCCCATTCTCAGGATGAGGTTTACACTGATAGACTTGTACTCCAGTTTGGTGGAGTTTTACAGTCGGTTTACACCTAGAATGAACGTTGTCAGTGCTGTTACGTGAGGCAGAAGCCGGGTGAGGGAGGCGACTTCTGTGACGTGGTAGACACAGCAGTGGGCCTCCCAGATCCCTCTTCAAGGAGGTATGTGCTGTCGGCTGGAGGGTGTGCAGTCAGCAAACAGCCTGGCTGTCGGCTCCTTCTCAGTGGGCTTCAGCTGCTTAAACGGCCTCATGCAAGGTCACGCCCTTCCCAGGAGAGCCTGAGTCCAGGCCAGTGACTGAGGAAAGTGGGGGGTATTAAAGCATAACTGTTTCGGCCTAACTGGGGAACGCAGGACAGTAAATCCTTGCTCCAGATTTTCCTGTTGGGTTGCTGACACCTTTGTTGGGTGGATGTGGCAGTTAACTTCTTCCCCAAAGCAGCCCTGCTTCTCTCACATCCTTGTATAGGTGTTCATGTCTGATAAACATCGTATACCCCAGACCTCCGGTGACTCTAACCTGCAACCGTTGGTGCTGGGCGTGGCCCCAGGAAGCAGGAAATTAAGTGAGGGTTTGGAAGTGGATCACATGCCACCAGGCTGGCCACGATGACCGCATCACTGGTGGTAAGTAGAGTCCAGATGCTGCGAGTACAGGTGGCCATTCAATTGTGACATCTCCTGGGGTGGGGGGCTTAGAGCCGGGGGGGGTGACTTGGGCATGAGTACCAGGAGACGCAAATGCACTAGCGGATGCAGTGTATCAGGTATTTGAAACTTGGAAGGAAAAGGTAGATATAAGGATAATGGGATTAGGTGGCTATTGTTAAGCCCCACTGATGGCTACAGAAAGTTAAGAAGCAGCTAAAGGTGAAAACCAAGTATGAAATCCAGGAGTCAAAGCTAGAAGGCTCACTGGATATTCACAGATGCTCCTTCAGACCTGCAATAGTGGGATAAGAAAAGTTTTGGACTTTTTCAGCTAAGAGACTGGACTTCATAAAAGATTAAGGCAGGCCCGTGTCAAGATAGGGGCTTAGGTTAGAAAAACCTTTAGTCTTAACAGATGGAATGCAGACATCTTGGTGGATGTCCCCAAAGATTTTGACATCTAATATTTTGTTAGTAAACTGTAATTGAAAACACAAGAAAGCCTCAACATTTTCGTGGCTTATTACTATCTAAGTAAACTTAGTGAGAAGAGTTTGGACAATGGTCACCATCTTGTATACTTTTCTATATGGGGAGAGGATCTTTTTATGCCTCTGTGGAGAACCGTTTTATTCCTTCCTAAGTCTGCATCAGCTTCCGACACTTTTATGCTTGGCGCTTTCAATGAAATTGAACTGGAATTTCATGAGCATTTTCAAAGAGCTGCTTCCGCGTGAAGTTTTTGCCAGGTCCACTTCCTCTGGGACATCTCCACTCTCTTGCTACCACCTCTTTCTAGTTCCGTCGCTATGTATGGCCTTCACTGAGTTCCTCTGCTGTACATCTAGAGGCTCCCAAAAGGCACCTGGATGTGTGTTCCCAGAGTCAGCTGTTTCTTCTCTAATGCGTTTGACTCCCATTTCACTTCTAGCATTATCACTTTGGGGATTTGGGGGGGGCACTTTCCTCTTTGTTGGCCAATTCCCTCTTTGGAGTATTCATTATAGTCAACTGTCACATGGGTAGCTTCACAGGGAAGCAGACCACACAACTAAATGCTTGGCTGCCCACCTGTGTGTGAACTGAACAAAGGTAGGCACTGACCAACTGACTTTGAAAGTAAGTGATGTGATCAGCAATGATCATGACCTGCATCTTCATGATGATAGTGATCCATGGATTAGAGAGCTAACCTTGGGGTTTGTTAATATACTATTGTAACTGATACTTGAACCGTGTTGTTGGGGGACTGGTGTTACTTCACTAAATCGTGGTCACTGAAGTTTTGTGCATATTGGGGCTAACTTCCAAGACTGGTCCAGCCACTGCCACTGTCCAATGTCCAATTTGTCTGCAACAGAGGCCAATACCGAGCCCCTCATTTTGCAATGAGGCCAACTGGCCACTTGATGGCAAGTGGGTCACATTAGGCCCCTTCCAGAAATGGAAGTTTTCAGTTTGTTCCCACAGGACATATTCTGGTATGACCTTTCCTTTCCTCATTCAGCACCACTATCTGAGGACTTACAGAGTGTTTGACCCACCAGCACCAGATCCCACGTTGTGTCAGACAGGGGAACTGACTTCACCGGAAAGGAGGTGTGGAAATGGGCAATGACCATGGGATCCACTCACCATGTCGCCCAGAAGCTGCCAGCCTGATGGGGCTGGAACAGGCTGCCGAAGACAGAGCTGAAGTGCCAGCTAGAGATAGTATTCTGTGAGGACGCAGCCTCCAGAGCACAACATGTGCATTGAACCCAAGTCTTTGGGGAGCTTGGTATTCCCAACAGGAAGAGTAAATAAGTCCAGATAGCCTCATCTACCCTTTTCGGAGGGACTTTGTGTTTCCTGTCCCCACATTGCTGGGCTTTGCAGGGCTGGAGGATCTCAGCCCCAAAGAGGACTCACTTTGTCAGGGGACCCAGCAAGAGTGCGTTGAATCATAAGCTACAGCTATTGCCCAAACACTTTGGGGTTCTGTCTGGGCACTGGCAGGCGAGAAGGGAAGTCACCATTTGGGCAGGAGTAATTGACCCTGGTCATCAGGAGCTGGTAAGGCTATTATTGCACAACGGGGCAGGGAGAAAAATGTGCCCAATCGTGACTGTAAATGGACAAGTACAGGAGCCTGGCCAGAGAAGGAAATGGTGACCAGAGCTGAGGTCCCTCATTGATGGGGGCCAAGGTCGAGCCCCCAGGTAAGACTCCAAAGCCAGAAGATGTGGTAGCCAAGAGTTTGAGGGATCTAGACTGGACAGCATAGGCGAAAAATGATATAGATCAATTGTTGCCCAAACCCAATTGTAGAGATGGAGGCAGACTCTGTTCCTCACAAAGTGTACCTCAAGAGGAGAGGCCAGTGGAATACAGGGGAAGTTGCTTTCTTGATGCCCGTGAAGAATGGCTCCAAGCAGCACAAGGAGATGAGGGACGTGGAGATACACAGCCCAGGATCTCCCTTCAAGGAAGAACTGAGGTGCAGCCCAGCTGCAGGAAGAGGGGTACATGGATGGCCTGTAGCTGTCCTTTTCTTCAGAGCTGTCACAGCTGCAGAGAGCCACGTCACCGGAGTGTACGCCTTTCTCTGGTGCCCAGTAAGGCGGAAGTATAGAGACCCAGCCCTTCCAACCCAGTGCAGGACACTGATGGGCAATACACACTTCAGGGCTCCCCATCAGGCTGAAAGCTTTGTGACACTATATCACAGTTCAACCTCTGCCCAATCTTGCTTCCCCCCTCCCACCCGATCCTTTTATAAGTATGGACCCCTAATAAACATTCCCCCAATTTCCTCCTGTGCTTACTTCTACTTTTCCAACAGTAGGTGTCCAGATCCTGAGACCTTTTTGGGTTAAACAGCCTATCATGTAATTTTCATATTTCAATCTTATTTTATAAGTAATAAAAAAAATTATTCTGTGATGGTGAAGATGTTATCATCGGAAGAAAGCTCGTCGTGCCCTAAATATACGCTCTCCAGTAAGCCAGATTGCAGAGATCACTAAGTTGTGAATGAGAATGCTGTTTATTTATACCATGTGTCACAATTTACAAAGCATTTTTATATTTACAGGGTTACTTGTTCCCAGCCATTCCATACACTAGGCAGATATCTGTATTCTTTCAAGAAAAAAAAAATAAACACTAAGATAAACTGCAGAATGTCTAGGTCTAAATCCCAGAGAAAATTCCACACTGGTGCTCAAGGAGAAAATACAAGGTTACTCATATAAGTGAAAAATTGAAATAGTGAAAGGTTGGAACATTCCCTCAGTAGGGGAGTGTGAGATGTTTATCATTTATAATACCATATAGTTAGTTAAGATAGATGAAATATAATATATCATTTATAAACTATATCAAGTCTCAGTATAAATCTTTGAACAAAATATTGAGTCACTGAATGGAAAATTTCTGAATATATATACATTTTAAATAATGTAAAAACAATACTAAGCATTAACACATATATATAGAACTTTTAAAGTATTCTTATTTTATTTTTTAATGTTTATTTATTTTTGAGAGACAGAGAGGGAGAGTGGGGGGAAAGGCAGAAAGAGAGGGAGACACAGAATCCGAAGCAGGCTCCAGGCTCTAAGCTGTCAGCACAGAGCCTGACGCGGGGCTCGAATTCACAAACCTTGAGATCATGACCTGAGTCAGATGCCCAACCAACTGAGCTACCCAGGTGCCCCAAGTATTCTTATTTTTAAGTCTATTTTTTTAATGCTTTATTTACTTCTGAGAGAGAGGGAGGGACAGTGTGAGCAGGGGAGGGTCAGAGAGGGGGAGACACAGAATCTGAAGCAGGCTTCAGGCTCTGAGCTGTCAGCACAGAGCCCGACGCGGGGCTTAAACCCACGAACCATGAGATCATGACCTAAGCTGAAGTCAGACACTTAACCAACTGAGCCACCCAGGCGCCCCATAAGTTTATTATCTTTTATTTCAGTAATCTCTTCACTCAACATGGGGCTCAAACTCATGACCCTGAGATCAAGAGTCACACACTCTTCTGAATGAGCCAGCCGGACACCTCAGACTTTTTGAAGTATTTTTAAGAATTCTTAAAAAAAATTTTTTTTAATGTTTATGTATTTAAATTTTGAGAGAGAGACAGAGAGAGAGTAAGCCAGAGGGGTCAGAGAGAGAGAGAGAGAGAGAGAGAGAGAGAAATCCCAAGCAGGCTTCATGCTCTCAGTGTAGAGGCCGATGCAGGGCTCAAACTGATGAACCATGAGATCATAACCTGAGCTGAAACCAAGATTTGTATGTTTAACTGACTGAGCCACTGAGGCGACCCTCAAGTATTTTTAAAAAGACTGATTAGAGGGGTGTCTGGGTGGCTCAGTTGGTTAAGCATCCTACTCTTGATCTCAGCTTAGGTCTTGATCTCAGGGTTGTGAGTTCAAGCCCTTCATTGGGAGGAGCTGGAGCCTACTTAGGAAGGAAGGAAGGAAGGAAGGAAGGAAGGAAGGAAGGAAGGAAGGAAGGAAAGAAGGAAGGAAGGAAGGAAGGAAGGGAATATTTCTTGGATTCAAGGTACTTTTAAGGCTGAAGTGGGACCTGGCAAAGAAAGACCCCATTGAATCATTGCTGGTAAATAAGCACAGCTTGAGGTTTTTTTAACTTCCAGCTCTTTGCAGAGACCCACGATCCTCATTTCCCTTTCTCCAGAGCTAACCCACTTCTTCCCACACTCAGATTTCTGATTCTAGAATACAACGTGTGCTCTGTGAAAGTCAGAGGCAAAGGAATGCCCCTCACACCCCAACCCTGCCAGCCCCCTGTGCCTTCCCATCCTTACCACAATGAAGTTTAGTTCTGGGGTTAAGCCCACTGGCAGTGAGCGCTAGTCTGCCTGCCACTCAGTGCTTGGGACAGTTTTAGCGACCCTCTCTCTGCCACCCACAGACTGTATCAAGACAACAGCTGGGTGGAGGCCCATGACATCTTTCTTATTGAAAGGCATTTAATTGGAACAGGAGGTCCATTGAAAACCAACCCAGCGAGCAAGGCATGCACATGTTCGTGGCTCTGGATGGTGCCCACACCCAGGTTGTTCCTGGTATTTCTTCTACCCTGCTCAGTGGGGCTGAGCACCAAGCTCAGGGAGAAGCAAGAAGATACAATTTTATCCTTTCCTAGTCTGGACAAGGCAGGGAAAGACTGTCTCAATGCCTCCTTGGGAAAGACAAGGCTCAGTCTCTTTTTGCATAAACTGTTGATGAATGCAGCATTGTGGGGGTTCCCCAAAGCTACCCCAAGCTCTCCAAGATTTGGTTCCATCTGATTTATCATTTTTGAAGTCCATTTAACAGTCCGTATTTCTTGCTTTTTTTGTTTTAACCCCTGTTCTAACCAGAGTGCTTCTGAGTTGTCTCTCATTTCTCATAGGTTGAAATTATCAAGGCATCTGAGATGATCCCGACTGTGTTTGTAACCTAGGGAACAAAGAAAGCATAAAATACCATGTCAAAATATTTTACATATTGAATTTTAAAAAGCAATCATTTGAGGTGTTGAGACACTAATGTATTCTCTACACCAAGTTCAACCAAAGGGATCACAGAGAGCAGAGAAGATTGTTTCATCACTGAGAATAAAGATCCCCTCTATTTCACAAGACAGACATTTGAGAATTAAGTAAGACAGACTTTGCAAAGCACTTGGCGGTTTGTCTGGCTCATAGTAGGTGCTTAATAAACCCAGTTGGCATTCTGTTTTGCATGTACCATATTAAGCCTTCGGTTCAGTTTAAGATTTCTCTCTCTAAAACAGCCCTTGTCACAGGTTCCAAGCAAATAAAATCAACTGGGAATTTTGTGAAACTGCAGATTCTGACTCGGTGGGCCTGGGGTGAGGCCGGGCAGTCCAAATTTCTAGCCCCTTCATGTTGCTGGAATGAGATCCACTTGAAGTATTAAGGTTCTACCTCAGGGGTTAAAATGATCATTCTTGGAGTGCCGAGAAGAGCATGAGACTCTTGATCTCAGGGTTGTGAGTTTGAGCCTCACGTTCAGTGTCAGGATACCTTTAAAACAATGATCCTTCCTACTTATCTCTATCTGACAATTGTGAGTATGCTGTTTCATCCCATGTGCCTTCCTCAACCCTCATCACCTATTCAGATCCTACATAACTTTCAAGAGTACTTTAAGCCCCACTTTTTCTAATCGATTAAGCCTTCTTCCCAAATATTTGTAGCCCTAAATGATTAATATCATCTCTGAAGCCCTGAATCAAATTTATTAAGACTGGAGAGAGGGGTGCCTGGATGGCTCAGTGAGTTGAGCATCTGAATTCGGCTCAGGTCATGATCTCATGGTTTGTGGGTTCAAGCCTCATGTTGGCCTTTCTGTTGTCAGCAAAGCCTGATTCAGATCTTCTGTCTCCCTCTCTCTGCCCCTCCCCCATCCATGTGCATTCTCTCTTTCAAAAATAAAGAAACATTTTATTTATTTATTTTTTATAGCTTATTTATTTTTGAGACAGGGAGAAACAGAACAGGAGCAGGGGAGGGGCAGAGAGAGAGGGAGACAGAGTCTGAAACAGGCTCCAGGCTCTGAGTTAGCTGTCAGCACAGAGCCTGACGTGGGGCTCGAACCCACGAACCACGAGATCATGACTTGAGCCGGTCAGATGCTTAACTGACTGAGCCACGCAGGCACCCCTAAATAAACATTTTAAAAAGCTAAAAAAAAAAAAAATTACTGGAGAGAGATTGGTTAGTTAACCCAAAAATTTGGTTAAAGTGGGAATATAATTTAAATATAACTGCTTTACACTTTAATAAAATCATCTAAATACACATTTGTTGACCTATTTTTGAAACAATTTTTTTAATGCTTATTTATTTTTGAGAGAAAGAGAAAGACAGAGTGTGAGTGGAGGAGGGACACAGAGCGAGGGAGACACAGAGTCTGAAGCAGGCTCCACGCTCTGAGCTGTCAGCACAGAGCCCAACGTGAGGATCGAACCGAGGAACTGTGAGCTCATGACCTGAGCTGAAGTAGGATGCTTAACTGAGCCACCCAGGCGACCCTTAATAATACAAATATTTTCTTAAAAGGAAATTAAAATGTGTTGCTTAAAACAAAAAGGATTCTACTTCATCTTTCTTACACAAACCATCTCTATGACATATTGTTTAATTGTTTTGGATCTGACATTTTTTCCTCAAATTTTCACAGATTTCCTGGCCATAACTAATTTGACCACATTTTGAAAATGACATGGGGCGCCTGGGTGGCTTAGTCGGTTAAGCGTCCGACTTTCACTTAGGTCATGATCTCGCGGTTCGTGGGTTCAAGCCCCGCGTCGGGCTCTGTGCTGACTGCCAGCTCAGAGCCTGGAGCCTGTTTCAGAGTCTGTGACTCCCTCTCTCTCTGACCCTCCCCTGTTCACGCTGTCTCTCTCTCTCTCTCTCTGACCCTCCCCTGTTCACGCTGTCTCTCTCTCTCTCTCTCCTAGAAATAAAACATTAAAAAAATTAAAAAAAAAAAAAAGAAAATGACTTGCCTTAGCTTATTTAACTTGTTCCATAGATATTGCAACTCTTTCTTACTGACCCCAGATTTCACTGGTTTCATTATTACCATTATTATTTAAGTTAAATCGGGTAGTTGCCAGAACAAGTAGAAAACCAGGGCTGGACACAACCACAAGCAACTGGTGAGAGTATGATTCATCTGTGAGAGAGGAAGTGGAGGAGTCGGATCTGTGGTAGGCTGAAAGATGGCTCCCCAAAGATGCCCTCTCCTAATCCCAGGAGCCTATGAATGTGACCTTATATGGCTATGAAAATTCATACAGGGAAACCTCGCTTAAAATAGAGGCCACAAGGGGGAGCCCTCAGGCACTACCACTTGCCATCCACCACAGACCCCAACAGGAAGAATCTTAGGAAGAACCCCAACAGGAAGAGAGGCATGTTGCTAGTTGACCCTACTTTACTAACACCAACAAGAGGAAGGGAGATTTTTCTCTTTGCCTGGCAACAGCCCAGACAATGAGGGACAGTCACAACTCAGCCAATGAAAAGCCACAATTTGGCCTCTGAATTTATTCCAATGGACTTTTTGTTTATAACAGTCTTCCCAGCTTCCCCCTTTCCTCTATAAAAGAGTGTTCCTTGGGGCAACTGGGTGATTCAGTCGGTTAAGTGTCTGACTTCAGCTCAGGTCATGATCTCATGGTTCATGGGTTCGAGCCTCGTGTCGGGCTCTGTGCTGACAGCTCAGAGCCCGGAGCCTGCTTCAGATTCTGTCTCCCTCTCTCTCTCTGCTCCTTGCCCACTTGCACTCTGTCTCTCTCTCTCTCTCTCTCTCTCAAAAATAAATAAACATTAAAATGTATATTTTTTAAAGTGTATATTTTTTAAAGTATATTTTCCTCTCCTTTGCTCTTGGGACTTCGCCTATGGCTTTAGCTACAGGTATAAGCTATAGCCTGCTTGCGCTGAGTTGCAAATCATTTGCTATTCTCAACTAAACCCATCTTGCTGGTAAAATAATTGGCTGTGTTACTTTTAATGTCAACATGACAGATGGGATTTTGCAGATGTGATTAAGAGAAGGATTTTGAGATGGGGAGATTATCCTGGTCTATCTAGACAAATCCAACTTAATCGCTTATAAGGGTCCTCATAAGATAGAGGCAGGAGGGTCCGAGTTGGTGGCAGAGCAAACAAGAAGTCAGAGGGGGCCATGAACCAGAATACAGAAGCTTTCTAGAAACTGAAAAAGGGAAGAGAATAGATTTTCCTCACTGAAATTCCAGAAGGAACCAGCCTGGCTAACACCTTGACGTTAGCCCAGTGAGACTGAGTCCAAAGACTTCTGACATCCAGAGCTGTGAGATAATAGAAGTGTGTTGTTTTAAGTCACTATGTGTGTCTGAAGCTTCCATTGGTACTAGCACGGGACCCAAGTGCAGGTCGTGCTCTGGAGAGGCGCTCAGAGTGCGGGGGGCAGAATGGCACTGAGGACATGTGTGGGTCTGTGTGACAAATGCAGCTGGTGAAAAGGAATCAAAAGCACTTCTACTATCATGAATTTGGCACTGTATTTTGTTCACTAATTCTTTCACACGTCTTGCCGGAGAGTTGGGGAGATTTTTCAGGGCATCAGTATATTCTTTTGCTGGCTTTGCATTTTAAGTCAGCAACTGATCACTGTTGTTGTTTAAAATTAAAAGGTAGTGTGTGTGGAAAGTTTGTGGCTTAAACTTTTAGATTAGTATATTTAAGATTTTTTTTCCTGTCAAGAGAACTGGATTCTCTACGGTGCTAACAACCTTTAATCTAGGAGACCTGAGATGGAGAACACTTAGCCAAGGTTTTGGGGTCCCACAGGCCTGCATTCTGCTATTGGCAACCCTAGGGCCTGGGGCCTGTTAAAGAATTTCTCTCACCTTCGTTCTTTTTTTACTGAAAGGGTGGTTATAATAGTATCCACCTGATAGTCTTGTTGGGAGGAATGAATAAAGTACAAAAAATAAAATGCTTGGTCTCAGGTACACAAATAGTGGTAATGGGTTCTTACCATTGTATTGTTGATGCAGAGAATGCTCTAGAATGGCATGAAGTAGTAAAAAGATACCCTTAAAGACAGCGCAGATCATCAGACCTTTTACATTTTAAAGCTAGAAGGACTCTTAGGGGTTGACAGACTATGCCCAGAGGCCAAATTGGCCTGCTTCCTGTTTTCATAAATAAAGTTTTATTAGAACAGTCATTCATTTACCTGTTGTCTATGGATGCTTTTGCACGACAATGGCAGAGTTGGGTACTTGTTACAGAGACTTTACCGCCTGCAGGATCTAAAATACTATTTGGTCTTTGGCAGAAAAGTTTTGACCATCTGATCTGGAGCACCTAATTTTACAGATAAGGGAAAAAGTCCCAATAAGATAAGTGACTTGGTCCAAAGTCACATGGCAGTTAGGGAAAAGACTGCCAGGTGCCTTCTTCAGACACTCCCTGGTTGGTTCACACCTTCACATCCTCACACATGCAACTTGTAGACCTGCCCTAGAAGAAATGCTAATACAGAAGTAGAAGGCACAACGTGAAGCCATATGAAGAAATAAAGAGCATTGGTAATATAACTATAAGGTAAATACAAAGCCAGTATTGTAGTTTTAGTTTGTAACCCGTTTTCCCCCATATTTTTAAAAAATGTTTACTTATTTTTGAGAGATTGAGAAAGAGAGCGTGAGTGGGGGAAGGACAAAGAGAGAGGAGGACAGATGATCTGAAGTGGGCTCCGCACTGACAGCAGCTAGCCCGATGCGGGGCTTGTACTCACGGACTGGGAGATCATGATCTGAGCTGACGCTGGACGCTCAACCAACTGAGCCATGCAGGTGCCTCTCCTCATATGGCTTGAAATACAGATGAATAAACAATAATTACAGATCTCTGTGAGTGGGCATGTAATGTATAAAGATGTAATTTTTGATAAAAATAACCTAGGGGTGCCTTTGTGGCTCAGTCAGTTAAGCGTCCAACTTCGGCTCAGGTCATGATCTCATGGTTCGTGGGTTCAAGCCCCACATTGGGCTCTGTGCTGAACTTTTGCTCAGAGCCTGGAGCCTGCTTCAGATTCTGTGTCTCCTCCTCTCTCTGCTCCTCCTCCACTTGCACTCTGTCTCACTCTGTCTCTCAAAAATAATATATAAATGTAAAAAAAAGATATTATAAAAAAAGAAAATAACAACCTAAAAGGGGAATGGAGTTGCACAGAAGCAGGGTTCACACATACTATTAAAGCTAAAGTGTTAGGAATTAAAAACTGATCGTTGTGTGTTTAAGCATGGAATTGTGATCACCAGAGTAAGAATATGACTAAAAACAAATAAACAGCACATCTAAAAAATGGAAAAGGAAATAAAAAAGGAATCAAAACAGTACATTACAAAACAAATCAAACATAAAAGAAAAGCAATAATGGAGAAACTGAGGAACACCGATTTCCTTCCCAGGTTCTTCTCTTGATTTAACTTTTGTGTTAATGACCGCAAAATAAGATGAAAACAAGATGCTACGTATTGACGAATATTTTGCAAAGCTTCTCCAGCAACTGGGTGTCACAAAACGGAAGTCATTGCTCATTCCTCTGTGCCTCTCACTGGTTCCCAGTTACTTTGAGTTCTCCTTTCAGTGTACCAGCCTGCGGGGCTCTTGGAATGATTCTGTAAGGCAGCACCGGCACTGAGGTAATTCATTTCTTTAGGTTTTGTTATGCTGTTTGAAAGATTTTTGAGTTAACTTTGTTATTTTTTTAAAGTTTATTTATTTGGAGAGAGAGAGCATGCGAGAGAGTGTCTGTGCACAATTGGGGGAGGGGCAGAGAGAGAGAGACTCCTAAGCAGGCTCCAAGCCATCAGCACAGAGCCTGATGTGGGGCTCAAATCCACGAAGTGTGAGCTCATGACTTGAGCCAAAATCCAGAGTCGGATGCTTAACCAACTGAGCCACTCTGACGCCCCATATTATTTTTAACCATGATTTTACATGTCCTTCACATAAAAAGTTCCAAATCCCTGAAGAAGCCGAAGTAGACCGTGAATGAAGGGAAATTACTTTGTCATGTCAGGATCTGTTACCATTTGAAATTGTCGAGTCCTTTTAAATAAAATTGGGTGTTAGTGAAACAATATTTGGAAAAATTTGAGCTCTTTCTGCACATTAATAGAAAACCCAATGTATGTTAAGACAAGAAGAAAGCCTATTGGTTCGAGGAACTGAACAGTCCAAGGCTTCAGACACTCGGACTATGTCATCGGGATCTCTTAGGTTCCCCCAACTCTGGGCTCTTCTGCTTCTGTGTTGGCTCATTTCTTTCTTTTTTTTTTTGTTTTGTTTTGTTTTGATTTTATTTATTTCTAGGAGAGAGAGAGAGACACAGTGTGAGCAGGGGAGGGTCAGAGAGAGAGGGAGTCACAGACTGAAACAGGCTCCAGGCTCTGAGCTGGCAGTCAGCACAGAGCCCAACGCGGGGCTCGAACCCACGAACCGTGAGATCATGACCTAAGCGAAAGTCAGACGCTTAACCGACTAAGCCACCCAGGCGCCCCTGTGTTGGCTCATTTCTGAGCGAGGTGCTCCCCTGGACTGGTAAGATCGCTGCAGCTCTACCAGCTCTACATCCTTGTAGGTTCAGGTAGGAAGACAAAGTCCTGGGACTTATTCTGACTGGACTGGCCATGGGTCCTGGAGGATTTGGGGCATTGATGTCCAGACCTGTCCTGGACAGAACATATGGGCAGGGAGTCTGGGCAAGGATGCCTTCCCTAAAGGAACTCAGAGTGTTACCAACAGAAGGCGGCGTGGATGCCAAGTGGCCTCTATCCTCCTTCCTACATAAAATGCCAGATGGCAAGAAGACCCCTAATGTCCACACATTATTCACTTAGATACTCCAGAAGGGAAAAGGTTGGTCAAGAAAGGGGTCAGACTGCCAGGGTGTTAGATGTGACTGCATTCTTAGGGGTCCTTTAGTCCAGCCCCCTTCATGGGGCTGAATCCGGAAAATTAAATGATTCATTTCTGAATCCAGAAGGATGAATGACATCCACAAGGTTACAACTTCTTTGCAGCATTTGGTTGGGGGGTGAGAGAGCCCAGCTAGTCTGACCCTTCATGCAGACCATTCTACTAAGTACCCCTCGCAGAAGGGGTTAATTAGTAGAATTACTGAGTGTCTGAAGATAAAAATCTTTCTCAGAAATGGACAAAGATTATAACTTAATATTTCCCCTACCTCCCCCTATACCTAATAAGATATTGAAGTATATATCTGTATATGTATATGTGTAATACATATAGATTTATGTGTATATGCATGTACATAGATATTGCACAAATAAATATACGTATGTGGGTATGCATGGATGGTATATATATATATATGGAAAGAAAGAGATTATTTGCATTTTAGACCCATGCCTGAGTAGAAAACTTAAATAAAGATTTTGTTTTTCCCCTTCAAAATGTGTAGACTTATAGGATAATTATAGTTCAATACCAGGGAGAAGGAATTGATTTTCTCCAAGTTCCCCCACAGTTTGTATTATTTTTATTGATTTTTCTGAAGCTCATTTCCAAACATCTGAGAATATACAAAATAAATATTCGTCTTAAGTCATTACTATTGTTGTTGGGGCTGGAAGCCAGGCCCTTGCACCTGTCCCCTTTCCCATATGATTCTGGAATGTGCCAGTGAACCGATGGCTTGTGTGCTCCACTGAAACATCTGGCAAGCTTGGGCTGTGTTTGGCTACAGAGTCACATATGTGGCCGGGCGCTGTATGACACTGGAGTCCAAGCTCGGCACAGCTCATTTGACTATCTCATTCCAGGACAGAGGAAAAGGCCCTCAGCTGAGGACATGAACATGGGGATCTCACACTTGAGACGGCGGGGTGTTTGTTCCTATGATTTAAGAGACATCAAATGGCTCTAATCCAACAACCAAACATAGGTAGCAGGGCCAACATTTGGCTTCCCTCCCAGGATAATCACCAACATGCAATGTATCCTACCAAAAATAAGCCTTGTCAAGACCTCCCTCTGTAAGTTGGCCGCTCACCTGGCCTTTTCACTGTAGTCACTAGTCTTGACTACAGTTTTTAGGTGTGGCTCACCTGATAAGTATCTAAAAAGGTTCTCTGACTTACAGCTTTATAAGTGTATATAATAAGTGAACTTGGTACAGCCATTTGGAAGACAGGTTGGCAGTTTCTTACAAACTAAACATGCTCTGATCACACCTTGCAGCAATTACACTGCTTGGTACGGTATTTACCCAAAAGAATAAAAAACTTATATCCACATAAAAACTTGCACATGGAGGGCTGCCTGGGTGGCTCAGTCGGTTAAGCGTCTGACTTCTCTCCCCATTTGTACATAGAGTTCATCTCTAAGTTCAGCCATCTCTTTACAAATAGAGTTCATTAATATTGGCCATGGCAGGAATCTACAGATCACTACATATCTAAATATCATTTGAAAAATCTCGACTTTTTCAATATGTATTTTTCACAGTTTAGGCTGAAGCCATGTGTCCTGTTACACACTTTGCTCGGAAATGTAGCTCTCAAGTGCATCAGAACTGTGGGAGAGTATTGACTGGACTTTCACGATCACTCACTTTTTGAAGGAAGTAAAAAGCGTCCAGGTAGAAGGAACAAATTCCAGGTACTTTAATTACCTGGAAGAGTTTCCTCTATTGCTGAGAAGTTCTTGAACTATGTGATACTTCCTGTTCAACACCATTGGAAGTTTCCTCTAAAGTAGGCATTCCTCTGACCCCCTCAAATTGCAATAATTCTCTTTCATAGTTATGACCTGAAGCAGGGGGTTGTTAATATTAAATACTCTGTTTTGCACACTGAACAGGAATGAAGGTCCTGGGGGTGGGTAACTGAGAGAAGGTCAAGGTGCCTCATTATGAACTCCCCATGAGACTCTTCAGGACCTTATGCCAATCCCTCCCTGCTCTGGTAGACCTGCTCAACTGGGCAGACTGGTCAACCTCCAGCTCTAGACCATTTGCCATGAAGCCACAGTAGACTGTTTCTTCTCCCTTATGCATTTTTAAGAAAATGTTTTATTTTCAACAGTCATATTTAAGGGTAAGTGCTCAACCTTGAAAACTGCATAAAGCTGACAGTTTTGGATGGCAGATGTGGACCAATTGAGCCAAGTGATCACCAGTCCTCGCTCTGGAAAATTATTTGAAGGCTTCTTCTTCTGAAATTCACTCTTCATAATTACCAGGACTTGATTAGGTCAGTTTGCCCAAACTGGCCAGGTTATTTATTCATTTACTAGAAGGCAGCTTTTCAAACTATCTAGGAGATATGACTATTCTCTCTGTTCTGGTGTCCCAGTCTCAAGGTCCCCAATGCTGTCAAACTTGGTGTCCATTAGCGGAGGGATGGATGAGTAAGTGTGTAAAACAACAACTGAGATGAATGGACAACAATCTTTGCTCTTTAAAACGCAGTACTGGGTGAGAAAAAAATGGTGGAAAAATAAAATGTAAAGCACATACACATAAAACACTATATTGTATAAGATAAAGGCATATTTTTTTTAATTTAAATTCAAGTTAGTTAATACAATGAACTCTTGGCTTCAGGAGAACCCAGTGATTCATCTTTTACATATGACACCCAGTGCTCATCCCCAAAAGTACCCTCCTTCATGCCCATCTCCCATTTTGCCCATCCCCCTCCCCTCCCCTCCAGCAACCCTCAGTTTATTCCAAGAGTCTATTATGGTTTGGCTCCCTCTCTGTCTTAATCAAGATAAAGGCATATTTAAGGAACATAAGAAACATATGAACATGGGTACTTAAGGTGGGGAGTAGGGGTTTGGGGATAAAGGGGAAAGATAAAATACAAGAGAAGCCCTGTTGAAATTGTGATCATAAGGTAGCATGAACTGACGATGAGATGAACTCTTTTGAGGTCTCATAGAAGGTATAAATAAAGACTAGTTTTCAGAAACATCATCTCGTAAATTAGTGTGTCCCAACGAGGCCCTATGGTACTTGAACATTCCGAAAGATGTTAATGGGTGTTCCCCAAAAGGAGATTCTCCGATCAAGCACAGTTGGGAAACATTAAACAGGCCAATTAGGGTTCTTCTCTTCAGGTGTTCCCAGAACACATGATACATAGTGTCACCCAAGATGGATACATGCACTATTTCCCAGATTTCTTTGGTCTTAGCGTGCTTTTTGCCAAATGCTGTTTTTGCAAAGCACCGAGCAGGAAATGCTACTCTAAATATTGACCCCAGTTAACTTTCTTCCCTCAGGACATCCTTCATAATTTATCCTACCTGTGCTCCAGGCCTCATCTGTTCCATGAAGCCCCCTTTGCAACCCACAATTATCTCTGTTCTGTTTTTATCGGGGCAACTCTCTGGCCTTTGGACAAAGACCAAAGGGCAATAAGATTAGCTTATTGCTAATCAGCTTACTTCACTGTTGCTTCAAAATACTTATTCCTGTAGCAGTAAGATCAGAATAGAGCAGGCACACTTTACTGTTGCTTCTGCATAAACTGCTTTCTTTTTTTAATTTTAATTTTATTTTTTAAAGACAGAGAAACAGAGCATGAGCAGGGGAGGGGCAGAGAGAGAGGGAGACACGGAATCTGAAGCAGGCTCCAAGCTCTGAGCTGTCAGCACAGAGCCTGACACCACGCTCAAACTCACGAACCAAACTGTGAGATCATGACCTGAGCTGAAGTCAGATGCTTAACAGACTGAGCCACCCAGGCGCCCCTAGACTGTTTTCTTACGGATAAGTGTGACATAATCTTTCATCTACGTCCTAGCTTTTGGTTAAGTTGGCTTGAATAAATTACAGGGAAGGTCCTTTCAGCCAATCATTTTACCCCATCTATTCAAATCAGATGAAAGTAATATTTTGTTTGCTTCTCACACTGGCAGGTGAGGGTGGGGGAGTCATATGCAGAAAGCATCCTAACAGCCACAGGAAAAAAAAGCTTTCTTCACAATGTTTTGATGCTTTAATAAGTTTAAGGGAAAACAAGAGGGCAAAACCAGGAGTTTGCAAGCTTCCGTAGAGAGCTTCAGGTCAGTCAAATGGCTTCTTAGCTTTGTCTAGCTTTGTTCGTCACTAATATTAGATGATGATGAAGAGAATGAGGCCGGAGGTGGTGGTGGTGGCTACTTATACAGTTCATATTTCAGGCCAAGTATGACGCTAACCACATCTTTTACCCCACAGATTTAACGAGAGGTCACTATAAAGCACCTCTGACCAAAAATACCTTCCCCACCTGCCTCCCATAGACCTAAAATTTCCATCTTTTTAAAAAAGTTTATTTTTTTAAATGTTTATTTTTGAAAGATGGAGTGTGAATGGGGGAGGGTCAGAGAGAGGGAGACACAATCTGAAGCAGGCTCCAGGCTCTGAGCTGTCAGCACAGAGCCTGATGCAGGGCCCAAGCTCATAAGCTGTGAGATCATGACCTGAGCCAAAGTCAGACACTTAACTGACTGAGCCACCCAGGCGCCCCAAGAATTTATTTTTAAGTAATTTCTACACCCAATGTGGGGCTCAAACTCAACAACCCCCAGATCAAGAGTCATGCTGCTTTGACTGAGCCATCCAGGTGCCCCTAAAATTTCCATCTCTATATACCAGTTCCTACAGCCCCTTCTGCATTTATAAACATGCCACAACTATTATACTTAGTGATACCTTTGTATAAATTTGTTTACTGTGAATTTCAAAAAGTTGCCCAGCAGAAGATATGGGTCAAATATTCAGCTTTGATTGTGTGTGAGGGGGTACCCTTTGGGAGAACAGAGACGGAAAAAACAAAGCAATTCAATTTTTCCTCCTAGTTTTTTACTTCATTAAATACTTGACATTCACTAAGAACTCAACTATTTATAAGAGACACTTTCAGGGCCTCTGGGATTTTAAAGGTCAATATAGATTGCAATCTTTACACTTAGCACTTAATCAAGGAGGCAATCACAAACAATTAAAATATGATATAACTGCTTTAGTAAAGACATGACAATTCTGTATGTAAAGCACCCAGCCCAGAGGCTCAGCACAGAGGGGTTGCTTTCTTCTCCCTATTTCTCTGTGGGAGTCAAAGAAAGCTTCACAGAGAAGCGCTCTGTCTTGGAGGATAAGTAGGAATCTTCTAGGCAGAAGCAGGCGATGACAGTGGTGTGCTAGTGAATGTTTAACAACCGGAACTCCAAGGGGGGCAGGGGAGGCCCTGATGTGTAGGTTTTGCTAATTTCCATGGCGTACATTCTCCTACTTGGCAGATTTTAGGATACCAACGGGATGTCACTGAGCAGAGTTGGGACCAGAGATGTACCTGAGCCCATAAGAGCCAGCTCTGGGATACCACTGGAGGACCAGATGGAAGGGACAGCACATTCTAAGGCGTGGAGGTCCAAAAACGTCTGGTGATCAACGGGCAATTGTCCTGAAGAGTGTGAGCGAGGGTCTGTTAAAGAGACGCAGCCAGAGAACCCTGCACGGTCTCAACCAGAAAATCCATAAAGACAAGGCAGGTGTAGCCTGTACTGGGGAAAAACCGATCTTAAACGAATTTGGAAAGCGGTTTGGAAAGAGATGACAAAAGGCATTGAACTTTTGCAACTTTCTCTTTTATGCAGTTGATAGCAATCTAAGCCATCCAGGATTTACCTCTAAATCCTAGCGGCGGGATGGAGGAATTGCCTGAGGACAGAGGACAGGGAGACTGGGAGGAAGGTGGTGGTTAATAAACATTCTAAACAGACTTGAAAAGAGCTCTACACTACCAATGCTTGGCATCTTTGGGCCATACCTCAGCCATTTTGGTCACACTCGTATATATCCTGTCTCACGGGGTTCTTTAACTCAGGTCTCCAGAAAACAACAAAAGGAAGTAAAAATAATGTTTAAAACACTACTAAATATAAACTATACAATATAGTGCACGGCTGTCTCTGACATAAATGTTAGTTTATATACAGTGGATTCTTTTCTGAATCCCTGTTCCTCCACAGCAGGGAATAGTTTATCTGCTTCTGCTTATCTTCTTATTACCAATTTTTATTGCCTCTTCCTGAGTATCACACTGGTCCCATTAAACTCTCGTGTTTGTGATGTATTTGATGTTCAATGACGCAAGTGCTCACCCCCTTAACTACGAACTAAAAAAGTTCATTTTTGCAGCTGCAGCTCCCTGCTGCTCATCGGGATGAGCCAGACTGCCGAAGTGAGACGTGTTGTTGCTGAACTCAGCATCTGCCCTGGAGATGTCACACTTCTCTCAGGCCTCCTGGCCCCAGCCACACTCCCGGCTGATGGCCCTGGGTCTACGTCAGCTGACTGGCTGGAAGGCTCCCTGACAGAGTTCTAGTTCCCTGGTCAATAGGGGGTCCATCGGACGGTCATGTAATTGCAACTCTGTGGTTCTGCCACACGTTACTGGGACACTTTCCAGATAAAGGCATTTATCCTCACGGGTGGTCCTGTGATTGTGACAGTGTCTGCAGACTCCTGTACCATCTCTCTAACTCTCTCCCCGTTTCCTTCCCTCTCTCTCATTTTTTCCTGTTTTCCTTTTCCTTCTGGATTTGGCATCAGAACTAAGCATTTATTACCAAAGGCTGCATTGCCCAGCTCCCTTAACTCTTACACCACCAGCAGGTGGGGACAGCAGCAGCAGCAGCAGCAGCAGCAGCAGCAGCAGCAGCAGGTGAGTGCAGGAGAGGGGGAGGGACAGGTGGAAAAGTCCACTGCTGCTTCTCACCGCCCCCTCACCAGCCTGACCTGGGAGCCAAGTCTGCTCACTTCCTCCCATGCATGAGAACACACTCTGCGACACCGAAACATGGTGGTTCAAAGTGTGGACCCTAGAGTCTGACCACCTGATGCAAACCTTGCTTTATCACCTGGCAACAGTGTGACCTCAGGAGGATGGCCAGATTTAGCAAAAACAAACAAATGCCAACAGGAGACTCATTTAAATTTGTCAGATATACAATGAATACTTTCTAGCATAAGTATATCCCATGTGATGTTTATACTAAGCTATTATGTTATTTATCAAATTTATCCGACTGTTCTGCAGTTTATCTGGCAACCCTAGACCTCAGGCTAGCTACTTAGCTTCTCTGTGTCCAAATTCCCTTTCCTAGAACTTGAGAATAAAGGGGCCGCCTACCAGCAAGCGTTCTTATCTTGAGGATTAAATGAGATAATATATATAAATGTTAGGAATCTGCCTGCTGGCACACATACGGTATGGTGGAGGGCATGGACTTGGGAATCATATAGACCAGGTTCAACGTGACCTTGGGCAAGTTAAACTTCTCTGTGCTTCAGTTTCATCATCTACAGTATGGGGATAGAGTTCTTATGTTGTTGAGAGGAGTAAATAAAACTATACAGGGAAATCATTTAGCACAATGCCTGGCTCATAGGAAATGTAACCAATAGTATCTTATGTAATATATAGTCTATGAACACCATCCTCACCCCTTCCATGAGCCATCTTTTTTTTTTTTTTTTCCATGTAAGCTTTACTCCAGACATGGGACTTGAACTTATGACCCCGAAATCGAGAGTTGAACACTCTACCAACTGAGCCAGCCAGTCGCCCCTCTATGAGCTATCTCTGCTATGTGGCTTCTTCATCTTATTCCAGCGGCACGGATTTCACTTCCTCTGGATTTCTGTGTCCTTGCTGATCTTACCACCAATGGACCCTTGACTGCATTCTCCCATGTGCTGTTTGCTAACTGTCAACACAGCCTAATGGATGCCTTATCTCATCGGTCAGATCCCAGAGGCCTCTTCTTCCGGCTACTCCCTTGGGTACTGGGCATCATTTTCAGTACCTATCTCTTAACTGATCAACTTTTTAGTGCATTCGTCATGGACATGAGGACCAAGAGACAAACCTGCATATCCAAATGATCTATCTGCTTCCTGAGATTGGCAGTGCAGACTCTCTCCTGTGTGTAGAACCCTGGAGAAGCAATACAAAGTGTCAGGGCTTCCACTGTCCTAAGCTTGGTCAAGCAAACCATCAAGGGGCTCACATTCTCCAAGTCTTTGGGACTGGTAGGCTCCTTCTCTCAAATCCTGCTGGTGGGGCTTGAGGCATGAAGATGTTCAGCACATGGGTACTGAGCAGATCAATGATAATGTGTTTGAAACAGCCTTAGACCTTAAACAGCGACAAAACCAGGAGTTTTCAGTACATCCTGAACAGGGGAATGAGAGTAAAACCTCCATACCAGTGATTCTCAACTTGGACTTAATATAATCACCTGGAGAGCTTTTTAAATTTTTTTTAATGTTTATTCATTTTTGAGAGACAGAGTACAAGCAGAGGTGGAGCAGAGAGAGAGGGAGACACAGAATGGGAAGCAGGCTCCAGGCTGTCAGCACAGAGCCTGATGTGGGTCTCGAACTCACGAACTGTGAGATCATGACCTGAGCCAAAGTCAACCGTTCAACCAACTGAGCCACCCAGGTGCCCACCTGGAGAGCTTTTTAAACATTTTTTTAATGTTTATTCATTTTTGAGAGACAGAGAGGGACAGAGCATGAGTGGGGAAGGGACAGAGAGAGAAAGAGGGAGACGCAGAATCCAAAGCAGGCTCCAGGTTCTGAGCTGTCAGCACAGAGCCCGATGCGGGGCTTGAACCCACAGACCATGAGATCATGACCTGAGCCAAAGTTGAATGCTTAACTGACTGAGCCACCTAGGCACCCCAAGAGCTTTAAAAACTCCCAAGATTCTGGGGCACCTGGGTGGCTGTCGGTTAAACATCCAACTCTTGGTTTCAGCTCAGGTCATGACCTCAAGGTTTCGTGAGTTTGAGCCTCACAAGGGACTCTGTGCTGACAGCGCGAAACCTGTTTGGGTCTCTTTCTCTCCTTCGCTCTCTGCCACACCCATGCTCATGCACACTCTCTCTCTCCCTCTCTGTATATATAAATAAACATTAAAAAAAATAAAAAATAAAAACTACCAAGATTCTGACTTCTTTGGTTTGGGTTGGGGAGCCTGGCAGTCTGGAGTTTCAAAAGTTCCCCAGGTGATTCCAATGGACAGCCGTGGCTGAGAAACTCCGCTTACGCGGCTTTAAATGGAAACCAGAGGCCTGGCTGACACACGGTGTCTACTAAGTACAGAATACTAAGCTGGCAAAAGGTGGAGACCTAAATGCCTTTTTTTTTTTTTGCTTCTGGACAGTAGATAAAACAACTCTAAAATGACTTGATGTTCTTCCAAATTACTGTGTAATTAACTATCACTGAACAAACTTCTAGTAAGGCTTTGCCAATGGCATATTCCTATATCCTGTTCGGCGAGCAAACTGAAAGCCAAGTTTCCAGGAAGGGTATATTCTGCTTTGTGGGAACGGATTACTAAAATCACCTGGTGGCCCACGAAGGCAGGAACAGGGATCACAGAGCTGCAAACTGTTAGAGCGGGATGGGCTGCCAGGGCACATCTCTCTGTGCCGGACTGCGTGCGCACACAACAATCACCTGGGGTCTTGTTAATGCCCCCTGTGCTGACGCAGTGGGTCTGGGGAGGGACCTGGGAGTCTGCATTTCCGATAAGCTCCCAGCTGGTCCCAGGACTACATTTTGATAGCAAGTCTTGGAATAAATTTGCCTTGCAGAGCTTTTAAAAGTTTCAAGCACCTGGGGCGTCTCAGTGTCCCCATTGGTTAAGCGTCCGACTTCGGCTCAGGGAATGATCTCCTGGCTCGTGAGTTTGAGCCCCACGTCGGGCTCTGTGCTGACAGCTCCGAGCCTGGAGCCTGCTTCGGATTCTGTGTCTTCCTCTCTCTCTGCCCCTTCCCCACTCACACTCTGTCTCTCAAAAATAAACAAACACAAAAAAATTTCACGTGTCTAAGCCACCCCACCCCAGACCTAGTAAATCAGAATCTCTGTGGGTAGGATCTCAGCATCAGCATTTCTTCAAAGTTCCCCAACTGATTCTAATGGGCAGCCATGACTGAGAACCACCCATTTGGCAGCTGAGGAAACCAAGGCCCATTGACGTGAAGTAGTGAAAGAGCCAGCTGAGGGTCCTACGCTTGGAAACCAGCACCCAGGATTCTGGCTATAAAAACCTTCTTCCTCTTCCTCTTCCACTGAGACAGAAAGTAGATTAGTGATTGCCAGGCCGGAGAGGGGGAAGGACATGGGGAGTGACTGCTAATGGACACAGGATGGTGCCCTCGAAATGGGTGAACTTTATGGTATGTGAATTATATCTCAATGAAACTAACAAACTTTTGAAACTTCTCACTATCGTTTTCCTTTATCTGATTAAAGAAATTCTAACAGCAGCAGCAGCTGGAGGTGAAGAAGGAGGGGCAGGGCAGGGTGTGTATAGGCACTAGCACCTTCTTGGATGGGGCTAATTCCGGGGCTGAGCTGAATTAGCTGAGCTGCTTCCTCCCTGTCCCCCATTAACTACCATAACTTCAAGGCATCCTGGGGTCTTCATTCTGTATGGACTTTCAGTTGCAGGCTGAAATTTGGGGTTGAGTCATCAAAGTTTCGATCTCTGTCAGGTCACAGTCATCTCAAAAACAGACCTCTTACGCTTAGGGAAAGAAGACTTCTCCTCTGCAGATGAGGGCTGCCATAAAATGATTTCCTTGAGATGGCTTTTCACTCCAGAGACCAGGAAATAAGAAGTGAAACTTTTTTCCATAGAACTCATCCCCATCCAATTAGCATCCATCGTTCAAGCATATTTATATTTCAGAAGATGAAGTAGATCTCAATAATAAATAGGCTTAGGGTGATAAACCCTCAGCAGTTGGTAAGCGTTTAAGTGTTTTAAAGGATATAGCCACCAATTTAGCAATAAAATAAGGGAAAGGGACTCTGAAATCCTTAATCCACTTCATAGCAGGGAGTGGAGAAGTTAGGGGAAAATGTCTTCATGGGATCTTGGAGTGTCTCCTTCAATTTTACCCAAAAGGGGTTTCAAATTGCTCAAGCCAACTAAGATTCTAGAACATTCCATGCCCTGAAAGGCATTCTATTCCACTACTTAATTCCTAAAGTTCAGCTCTAGCC
>NW_024080711.1:2028602-2056916 GCF_003009895.1 Hyaena hyaena | reverse complement strand
CCGACTAATCCACCCAGATGCCCCTGTTACCTATAGTTTTGACTGGTCAGCTGTACATCAGAGGTTCCTGCGAACCCCTTCCTTGGATTTTAATGATTTGCTAGAGTGGCTCACTGAAGTCAGGGGAACATTTTGTTTGCTAGATCATTGGTTTATTATAAAAGGATATAACAGCCAGGTAGAAGATAAGCATAGGGCAGTGCGTAGGGAAAGGGTGCAGAGCTTTCAAGCCCTCTCGAAACATGTGACTCTGCATCTCCACATGTTCACCAAACTGGAAGCTCTCAGAACCCTGTCCTTTTCCATTTTTATGGTGGATACATTGCATAGGCATGGTTGACTAAATCATTGGACATTGGTGATTGATTCAACTTCCCAGCCCCTCTTCCCTCCCAAAGGGTGAGTGGGGGCTGGGGAGTGGGACTGAAATTTCCAATCCTCTAATCAGATGGTGTCTCTTGGCAACTACCCACCATCCTTAGGTGCAGACCAAAAGTTAGCACATTAACATACAAAAGACACCTTTATCATTTTTTTAAAACTTAATTTATTGTCAAGTTAGCTAACATACAGTATATACAGTGTGCTCTTGGCTTCGGGAGTAGGTTCCCATGATTCACTGCTTACATAGAACACCAAGTGCTCATCCCAACAAGTGCTCTCCTGAATGCCCATTTTCCCCTCTCCCCCAGCCTCCCATCAACCCTCAGTTTGTTCTCTGTATTTAAGAGTCTCTTATGGTTTGCCTCCCTCTCTGTTTGAAACTATTTTTTCCCCTTCATTTCCCCCATGGTCTTCTGTTTTCTCAAATTCTACATATGAGTGAAAACATATGATATTTGTCTTTCTCTGACTGACTTATTTCACTTAGTATAATACCCTCCAGTTCCATCCACATTGTTGCAAACAGCAAGATTTCATTCTTTCTCATTGCTAAGTGGTATTCTATTGTATATTTAAACCACATCTTCTTTAGCCATTCATCAGATGATGAACATTTGGGCTCTTTCCATAATTTGGCTATTGTTGAAAGGGCTGCTATAAACATTGGGGTATGTGTGCCCCTATGAATCAGCATTCCTGTATCCTTTGGATAAATTCCTAGTAGTGCTATTGCTAGGTCATAGGGTAATTCTAGTTTTAAATTTTTGAGGAACCTCCACACTGTTTTCCAGAGTGGCTGCACCAGTTTGCATTCCCACCAACAGTGCAAGAGGGTTCCTGTTTCTCCACATCTTCACCAACATCTGTTGTTTCCCGAATTGTTAATTTTAGCCACTCTGACCGGTGTGAGGTGGTATCTCAATGTGGTTTTGATTCGTATTTCCCTGATGATGAGTCATGTTGAGCATCTTTTCATGTGTCTGTTGGCCACCTCGACATCTTCTTTGAAGAAGTGTCTATTCATGTCTTCTGCCCAATTCTTCACTACATTATTTGGTTTTTGGGTGTTGAGTTTGTCAAGTTCTTTAGAGATTCTGAATACTACCCCTTTTTCTGATAAGTCATTTGCAAATATCTTCTCCCATTCCATCTCCGTTGCCTTTTAGTTTTGTGATTGTTTTCTTTACACAGTGCAGAAGCTTTTTATCTTGATGAGGTCCCAATAGTTCATTTTTGCTTTTCTTTCTCTTGCCTTTGGAGACGTGTTGAGTAGAAGTTGCTGAGGCTGAGATCAAAGAGGTTGTTGCTACTTTCTCCTCTGGGGTTTTGATGGTTTCCTGTCTCACATTTAAGTCTTTCATTCATTTTGAGTTTATTTTTGTATATGGTGTAAGAAAGTGGTCCAGTTTCATTCTTCTGCATGTTGCTGTCCAGTTCTCTCAGGACCATTTGCTAAAGAGACTGTCTTTTTTCCACTGGATACTCTTTCCTGCTTTGTCAAAGATTAGTTAGCCATACATTTGTGGATCCAATTCTGATTTCTCTGTTCTATTTCACTGGTCTGTGTGTCTGTTTCTGTGCCAATACTACACTGTCTTGGTGATTACAGCTTTGTGATACCTTTATCACTCCTATCAATTAGGGAATTTCAAGGGTTTTGGGAACTCTGTGCCAGAAATGGGACCAAGATCAAATATATATTTCTTATTATAAATCACAGTGTTATAGCCACAGAATAATGAATTTATCCAATGTGAATCTGGCTGCACTATTATGAAAAAATAGCGAGTCATGTATTTTTTGCTAAAGATTTCTAAAACACAGATTTGTCATTCAGTAAGTTTCTCTAAGGCTAATAAGTAGAATTCTGGAGATGTGGGAATTTTCTAAAATCAACCATGGCACCTACCTTTAAGTCTAAATGTCTTAAAATGAAAAGCACTATACACCATGAAAACTTTTTTTTTAATTAATTAATTATTTCTAGGAGAGAGAGAGAGAGAGAGAGAGAGCGTGAGCAGGGCAGGGTCAGAGAGAGAGGGAGTCACAGACTGAAACAGGCTCCAGGCTCTGAGCTGGCAGTCAGCACAGAGCCCAACGCGGGGCTCGAACCCACGAACCGCGAGATCATGACTTAAGCGAAAGTCAGACGCTTACCCGACTAAGCCACCCAGGCACCCCTACACCATGAAAACTTTTTAAACTTTTCTCATAAATTATAAAGAGAGTTGTTTGCTTTTAAAGAACAAATGTCTTTATTAGTAAAATAATTCAATTTCCTCAATACTTTTTGAGAACATATCCTTGATTTCTAGTTGCTGAACTAGATTGAGTCTTTGAATCAATACTTTGCATTTTTACATTGTAAAAACTTCAGGAAAAAGATACCAGACCAAATATTTCTATTTGAAATGCTTCTTCAAGGGAAAGATGAAATTTGGCTATTTATGAAGATTAAATGCACTATCATTCTATTACAAACTTATAGCATGGTTCTGGTTATGTGTGTTTTGAGTAGAAATTAGCTCTAAGAAAGTAATTTGGCAAATAACAATGCCTCAAGCTCTCAGACAGCCAACTATATTTAACTATTTGTATAATGAAATCATAGGTACTGTTATGATCTATAGAAATGCAAGGCTTATGTGATTATCACTTTTCAGGTATTCATTTAGTACCTTTAAGTAACAAACACAAAATTTTGTGTTATATTTCCTTAAGAATTTTGCCCACATAAAAAGATAATAAGCCTCTCAATTCCCAAGAAATAGATTGGGGTGGGAATGAGTGTGTGAACATAAACCAGATATAACAGTGTCTCAAAAAACAGGAATCAAAGTCCAACTACAATAATGAAACCAGAGGCTTTGATTCTTAGAGTGATAAGATTCCTGCTTCATGACAGATTAGAGGTGGCAAATTAAAATCAAAGAAGATATCAAACAGTCAAAAAGCACAGCAGAATGTAACCATTTAATGTAGAAACATTTGGTAATGTTGGTGAAGGTCATTGAGAAGACATGACCATCAGCTGACCCATGAGTGGGGCCTGGGCAATGAGAGGTTCCTCACTCTCTCCCCTGTCCTTGGAATGTGGGTTCCATTTGCCTTTCCCACTCCCAGAGGATGCTCCAAGGACATAGCCTTGAGAAAGTGCTGTGATGTTGAGGACACCTGCAGATATACATGACTGAAACTAGTTAAAGCCTCTATATAAACTTTTTTTTTAATTTTTAAAAATATTTTATTTCTGAGAGAGAGAGACACACACACACAGCATGAGCAGGGGAGGGTCAGAGAGAGAGGGAGACACAGAATCCGAAGAAGGCTCCAGGCTCTGAGCTGATAGCAGCAAGCCCACCTGATGTGGGTCTTGAACTCACAAACTGTGAGATCAGGACCTGAGCTGAAGTTGGATGCTCAACCACCGAAGCCACCCAGGTGCCCTTCTGTATAAACTTTAAGATTTGATGGGAGGGTGTAGGAATCCACTCTTCTTGCTACTGCCCAAGACACTCTTTGTATGTAAGTTCCCTTTATTAAAACTGCCACCTATCAATCTGGAGTGGCCTGCCTCTTTCTGTCCTCTGAGAACACGGGCCATTTTCAGGTTTCACTTGGGAAGCTCCTATGGTGGTTGCAAACAAGAGGTCATGCCTGGGCTACAATCCTGAATACTGCAAACATGCCTGCTACACCAGATGACATGCCAGCAGTCCTACAAATTCAAAATCAGCACCCAAGGCTAACTAATAATTACTTCAACTCAGGATAATTATTCATTTCACTAAAAACTGTTCTATAAATGTTGGAAGAAGGCACAGAACCATGCATTTTATATAAAAAGGTATTTCCAAAGTTGACAAGGTTTGGATATTTAAAATAAATTTATGTAAATGGAAATACAGGGCATGGAACAAAGTACCCACATATGTGTTGAATGAAAGAAATAATTTACTCCTTAAAGGTGTTTAATAGGTAAGAAACTACTATGTTATTTACATTAAGTAGTAAAGCACAATAGAAAAAAAGCTGTGATCCTTGGGTTAGGCATGTAACCTTTCTTGATTATATGAACTTTTTGGAAGCACCCTAAAGATTGTAAAACATGTTTATTCTCTTAATTTTTATTTTATATTTTTAAATGTTTTTAATTTATTTTGAGAGAGAGACAGCAAGAGCGAGTGCACATTCATGAGGGAGGGGCAGAGACAGAGGGAGAGAGAAAATCCCAAGCAGGCTCCGTGCTGTCAGCATAGAACCTGATGTGGGCTTGATCCCATAAACTGTGAGATCATGACCTGAGCAGAAATCAAGAGCCAGATGCTTAAATAACTGAGCCACCCGGGTGCCTCATATTCTCTTAATTCTTAAATATAATTTTATCTTGGAACATTAAACGAGGGCAGAAAAAAACTTGCCAACGTTGTTTTTTAGGTAGAGCAGCTGAAAGTTTAAGTGATTTGAGGAAGTGAAAGGAAAACCAAGGTTTTCCTTGCCCTTTTCCCATACCACCATTCCTTAGACCTCTGGAAGCTGATAAAAATAACAAAGGACCAGCAGTCTCCACCCCACAGCTATGACTTTACCCTTAAAGTTTCAAAGGCATGGGCACAATTCATACCCCCTTGTTCCAAGAACTACCTGAAACTAGTTCACTTGCTTATTCTTTAACTTCTCCAGTGACCCTCAAGAGCAAACACTATCAGAAATTCTATCTTTGTTCACTTCTTTTAAGCCCAGTACTTAGAATGATACCTGGCTCAAAAACAATTTATGCATAAATTATTTAGTTCCCAAATCAGAAACATAGAATCGTGCTTAATTTCTTCTTCTTTACCCCCACATTCAAATTAACCATCAAGCCTTACACTTATTAAATCCTTATCTCTTGAATACACCTACTTCTCTTCAGGTCTGCAATCCTTACCTAATTTGCCTACATTACCAGCCTGCATTACTTCACCTAACTAATTTCTCTGTTGTTTCATTCCCTTTCAATATGTAGAGATACAGCAATCTTTCTAAGATGCATATTAATCATGTCACTCACCTGTTTAAAATATATTGGCTTGGGGCGCCTGGGTGGCTCAGTTGGTAAAGCGTCTGATTTCAGCTCAGGTCATGATCTCACGGTTTGTGGGTTCAAGCCCTGTGTCAGGCTCTGTGCTGACAGCCAGCTCAGAGCCTGGAGCTTGTTTCAGATTCTGTGTCTCCCTCTCTCTCTGACCCTGCCCTGCTCACGCTGTCTCTCTCTCTCTCTCTCAGAAAAAAAAAGACAAAAAACATTAAAAATTGTTAAAAAATAAAATAAAATAAAATAAAATATATTGCCTTCCCATGGCCCTTAAAGTCCAGACTCCTTAACACAACCTACAAGCCCTTCATGACTGTAATTCTGTTTTTACAGCTTTATCTTTATTTGTTCCTTTATTATACTGAAAGACTTACAGTCCTCTAATGGGTTATATCCTCTGTCACCCTGGAACCTATACACATAGTGCTTGACATTCCTGCAATCTCTTCATGGATCTTCATCTTGGAATGGTTAATTCCTATTCAGACTTCAGAATGTGGTTTAGCCACCTCCCTAAGACCTCCTGAAGAAGCTCTCCCTGACCTATCCTCTTGACAAAGCTGGTTTAGATGCTCCTTTCTACTCCTCAAGAACAGGGTATTTGCTTGATTTCCCACTCTATAAGTTCCTTAAGATTAAGAATTGTGGCTCATTTACCTTGGTTTCTCCAGTGCTCGCTATGTTTATATTTATTAAATAAATGAACGAACACCTTTTAGTGACCAACTTCACTCCAACTTAAGAACATAATGCTGTAACCTCACTGTTCATTTTTATCACCCGGAGCTCTGCGTCTCTGAAATATTTTCGTCTTGTACCATCCCACTGACCAAAAACTATAGTCCTTCCAGTGCTCTCACCCTTATGAGTAAAAGAAAAGGGGCCTTGCTCCCTTTATTCTGTCAGCCTAGACATGTCAGCAATTTGCCCTACAATAGCTGGGGGGGGGCAGTTTTTATACTGTACTTAAACAAAAATGCTTGCCAATTCTTTTGAGAAAATGATTTACGGTGAATGCAAAGTATGGTTAAGTATAGCTTTGAGGTTGGCAGCTAGATCAGATCTAGGGGCTAAGCCTGTCACTTAATGTGGCACATTGCTAGAGACCTCCAGTTGGATTTGTCACAGGCACCATGATCTCAACATGTCCAAAACCGATAGGAAATTTTTCCTACTAAACCTGTATGGATGAAAGGCTTGCTAACTGCCTAGTCTCTTGACCAGAAACTTGTAGTTATCCTAGAATCATCCCTCTACCAGACACTTCATATCCAAACACTGACCAAATCACCTTGAATTTATCCACTTAACTCACATGCACATCTCCTTCCTGCATTCCCCACAGCCACAGCCTTATTTTAAGCTTGCATTATCTTGTACCTGGCCTATTCCAATTAGCTCTAAATTAACCCCCGCCTCCAAATATGCCTTTTCTTTCCACATTGACTTCCTGTATGATAAACAAATGGCTTATTAAATATAGAACCATCTACTCTAGTGATTTTCAAGCTAGGGTTCAGGATCTGCCAATTCTGTGCAAGGATTTTATTTTAATTTTTAATAAATATCTCAGATTAATAGGATGACCATATGTGATGGCCTTAATGTCAAGTAATACTCCTTTTAATGACTGAAAGGTAAGAAGGCAAATTTAGTATATAAATGACACATTTGTTCCTCATGAAAGGCAAGTAATATAGAGCTGTTGTGGGAAAATAGAGTCCTCCATCCCATGATTGGAATGCGAAAGACCACACTGCACTAATGGTCACTAAAAAATTCACACTGATGGCAATACAGTTTCCTCAAAACATTATCCATTGCTTAATGTCATAAACTTGAATTTTCCCATTCCCACAGCTCTGTTTGCATTTATTTTTACTTTTTAATTGTATAAAGCTCTAAGTAGTTTATAACTGGACTTTATGTTTGTACATAGTTAAGTACAACACCTATAGTTTAAGTCAATACTTAATGGGTGTGAGAACTTTCTTTCGAGTTTGAGACATCAAATTTGAGAAATTAGGATCTACCCATTGAATGATACACAATAAGTTGAGAGTAGCTTGAAATTACATATTTTCTGTACCATAGGCTAAATTGCCTTCTTAGGTCATTACCACACAAATCTCTGTGAGTGGAATAGAGGCTGTTCCAGTTACTGTAATTGCAAAACAACACTCAAATTTAGTGACATAAAACAACCATTTATTATGCTCATGAATTCTGTGGGGTAGGAATTTAGATATAACACAGTCATGACATCTTTATTCCAATATGTCTGGGATTTCAAGTAGAAGACTTGATGAGTAGGAGCTAGAACCCTTGGACAGTTTGTTCATTAACACATCTAGAAGTTGATGCTACCTGTTGGCTGGGTGCCTTACTTCCTTATCGCATAGACTTGTCCATGTCATCTCTTTGGTGGGCTAGGTTTTGGTTTCCTGTAGAATGGTACCTCAGTTCCAAGGGCAAGGGAGAGAGAAAGAACCAGGCAAACACTGTCTGTAGTGTACTTCAGGAACTAGACTTGGAAGTCATAGATTTTATTTGTTAAAATCATTCACTCCAATGGAACAGAATCAAGAGTCCAGAAATGAACTCATGCATATTTCATCAACTAATATTTGACAAGGGGTCCAAGAATACTCAATGGCAGGAAAAAAACCAACCTTTTGAATAAATGCTGCTGGGAAGACTGTATGTTCACATGTAAAAAAAAAAAAAAAAAAAAAAAGAAACTAGATTTCTGCCTTGTAATACTCACAAAATTACCTTGAAACAGTGTAAAGACTTAAATATAAGACTTGAAACCATAAAGCTTCTAGAAGAAAATATAGGAGAAGAGTTATTTGACTCAGGTCTTGGCAATGAAAAACTAGAGGGACTATATACAACAAAAAAGCTGCACAGCAAAAGGAACAATTAGCAAAATGAAAAGACAACCTATAGAATGGGGGAAAATATTTGCAAACCCTATATCTGATAATATCTGATTAATATCCCAAATATATAAAGAACTAATACAACTCAATAATAAAGCAAATAATTCAATTTAAAAACGGTCAAAGGACCTGAACATTTTTCCAAAGACATAGGAATGGCCAATAGGTACATAAAAAAAGATGCTCAACATCAGTAATCATCAGGGAAATGCAAATCAAAACCACTAGACACTACCTCACACCAGTTAAAACAAGTAGCATCAAAAACACAAGAGATAACAAACACTGGCAAGGATGTAGAAAATAAGGAACCCATGTGCCCTCTTAGGGGGATAATAAACGGGTACAGTCATGATGGAAAACAGTATGGAGGTTCCTCAAAAAATTAAAAATAGAACTACCAAATGAGCCACCAATTCCACTTCTGGGAATATATGTGAAGGAAATGAAAACACTATGTCAAAGAGATACCTCCATCTCCATGTTTATAGTAGCATTATTTACAACAGCCAAGGAAGGTATGTGGACAACTTAAGTCTCCATGACCAGATAAATGGATAAAGAAAGTGATATATTATATACATATATAACAGAATATTATTCAGCCATAAAAAGAGGAAATTCTGACATTTGTGACTAAGACCACTATGTTAGGTGAAATAAGTCAGAGAAAAACAACATATGATCTTATATGTGCAATCTTAAAACAAACTCAGGGCGCCTGGGTGGCTCAGTCAGTTAAGCATCCAACTCTTAATTTCATCTTAGGTCATGGCCTCACAGTTTCATCATTTCAAGCCCCACAACAGGTTCTGTGCTGACAGTGTGGAGCCTGCTTGGGATTCTCTCTCTCCCTGTTTCTCTGCCCATTCTCCGTGTGCTTTATCACTCTCTTTCTCAAAATAAATAAATATATTTTTTTAAAAAACCAAAGGGAAGTATCTTAGCTTGTTATGGTTGCTATAACAAAATATCACAGATTGGGCAGTTTACAAACAATAATAAACAACAAACATTTCTTACTGTTCTAGAGGCTGGAAATCAGAGCGGGGTGCCAGTATGATGGAGTGAGCACCCTCTTCTGAGTCATAAACTTCTCACTGTACCCCCACATAGCAAAAAGGGCCAGGGACCTCTCTGAAGCCTCTTTCATAAGGGCACTAATACTCTACATTCCCCAAATAAAGACATAGAATGGCTGAACAGATAAAAACGAGATTCATTTATATACTGCTTACAAGTCAAATATAAGGAAAGATACAGACTTTTTAAAAGTGGAAAGATGGAAAAAGATATTCCAAGCAAATGGAAACCAAAATAAAGATATATTTTTATATCTTTCTGGTAGATATATTTTTAACAGACAGATTAGGCTTTATTAAAGACTAATAAGAAACAAAGAAGGGCATTACATACTGATAAAAGGGGTTAATCCATCAAGAGAATATAACACTTATAAATATTTATGCACCCAATATAGCAGCACCTAATTACATAAAGCAAATATTAACATGTCTAAAGAAAGACATAGGTGTGGTGCCTGGGTGGCTCAGTTGGCTAAGTGTCCGACTTCAGCTCAGGTCATGATCTCGCAGTTTGTGAGTTCAAGCCCCGCATCGGGCTCTGTGCTGACAGCTCAGAGCCTGGAGCCTGCTTCGGATTCTGTATCTCCCTTTCTCTCTGACCCTCCCCCAATCATGCTCTGTCTCTCAAAAATAAATAAATGTTAAAAAAAATTAAAAAAAAAAAAAGAAAGACATAGGAATACAGTAATAGTAGGGTACTTTAACATCCTGCTTTTATCAATTAATAAATCACCCAGACAGAAAAACCAACAAGGAAACATCAGCTTTAAGTGACATGTTAGACTAGATGGACTTAACAGATATATACAGAACAGAACATCCAAAAGCAACAAAATGCATGTTTTCGTCAAGTGCACATAGAACATTCTTCAGGACAGATCATATGTTAGTCCACAAAATACATCTTAATTTTTTTTTTTTTTTAAGTAGGCTTCATCCCCCTTGTGGAAGTCTTGATTGAACTCACGACCCTGAGATCAAGACCGGGCTGAGATCAAGAGTCAAATGCTTAACCAACTGAGTCACCCAAGCACCCCAACACATCTTAAATTTTAAAAGATTTAAATCATATCTAGCATCTTTTGAGGACAATGGTATAAAACTAGAAATCAGTTACAAGTACAAAATGGAAAGATTCACAAATATGTGGAGATTAAACAATATGCCACTGAATAATCAATGGGTTAAAAAGAAATTAAAAAGAGAAATAAAAAATATCTTGATTGTACAGTAAAGGAAACCACCAACAAAATGAAAAAGCAACCTACTGAATGGGAGAAGAGATCCATAAATGATATATCTAATAGAGGACCAATTCAAAGTATATAAAGAACTCTTGCATCCATCACCAAAAAACTCACAAACAGCATGATTAAAAAATGGGCAGAGGACCTGAACAGACATTTTTCCAAAGAAGTCATACAGATGGTTGATATAAAAAGATGCTCAGGGTGCCTGGGTGACTCAAGCCAACTTTGGCTCAGGTCATGATCTTGCCATTTGTGAGTTTGAGCCTGGGGCCTGCTTCAGATTCTGTGTCTCCCTCTCTCTCTTCTTCTCCCCTGCTTGCTCTCTCTTTCTCTCTCTCTCTCAAAAAAAAAAAAAAATAAACATAAAAAATAAAAAGATGCTCAACATCGCTAATCATCAGGGAAATGAAAATCAAAACCATAATGAGCTAGCACCTCACATTTGTCAGAACAGCTAGTGTCAAAAGACAATAACAAGTGTTGGTGAGGATATGGAAGAAAAGGGAACCCTTGTGTACTATTGGTGGAATGTAAATTGGTGTAGCTATTATGGAAAGCACTAAGGAAGTTCCTCAAAAGATTTTAAAAAAATACAATATAGCAGTTCCACTTCTGGGAATTTACCCAAAGAAAACAAAAACACTAATTTGAAAATATATATACACCCCTTTGTTCATTGCATCATTATATACAATAGCCAAGATATGGAAGCTGCCCAAGTGTTTATCAATGGATGAATGGATAAAGAAAGTCTGGTAGTATATATACAATGGAGTATTACTCAGCCATAAAAATGAATGAAATCTTGCATTTATGCCAAATGGTTGGACCTAAAGGGTATTATGCTAAGTGAAATAAGTCAGACAAAACCAAATGCTATATAATTTCACATACATGTAGAATCTAAAAAACAATCAAAACAGAAACAGACTCATAAATACAGAGAATAAACTGGTGGTTGTTGGGGGTAAAGGGATGGGCAAAATGGGCAAACGGGATTAAGAAGTACAAACTTTCAGTTATAAAATAAGGCAGTCACAGGGATGAAAAATACAGCATATGGAATACAGTCAATAACAATGTAATAACTTTGTATGGTGACAGATGGTAATGATATTGTTTTGAGCATTTTCATAATGTATATAAATGTTGAATCACAATGTTGTATGTCTGAAATTAATACTGTATGTCAATTATATTTCAATTAAAAGTAAATTAATTTAAAAAATATCTTGAGACAAATGAAAATACAACATGAAAATTTATGGGATGCAGCATACAGTGCTTCTAAGAGGGAAGTTCACAGTGATAATTACCTACATCAAGAAATGAGGGGTCCCTGAGTGGCTCAGTTAGTTGAACATCTGACTCTTGGTTTCAGCTCAGGTCATGATCCCAGGGTCGTGAGATCGAGCCCCGTGTTGGGCTCGGAACTGAGCATGGGGTCTGCTTGAGATTCTCCCTCTCTTTCCCTCTCCCTCTGTCCCTATTTCCTTCTCATGATCTCTTGCTCTATCAAAAAAAAAAAAAAAAAAAGACAAATCTCAAATAAACAGGGGCACCTGGGTGGCTCAGTCGGTTAAGCAGCTGACTTGAGCTCAGGTCATGATCTCCTGGTTCATGGGTTTGAGCCCCGCGTCAGGCTCTGGGCTGACAGCTTAAGAGCCTGGAGACTGCTTTGTATTCTGTGTCTCCCTCTCTCTCTGCCCCTCCCCTGCTTATACTCTCTCTCTCTCAAAACTAAATAAACATAAAAAAAAAAAGTTTAAAAAAATGCATCCTAGCTGTTCAATCTACTGTCTTAAAAAAAAAACACCTCAAATAATATAAGCTTATACCTCAAAGAACTAGAAAAAGAAAAAACAAAACTCAAAGTTAGCAGAAGGAAGGAAATAAGAAAAATCACAGCAGAAATAAATGAAATACAGACTAAAGAGAAGATCAATGAAACTAAGAACTGGTTCTTTGAAAAGATACATAAAATTGATAAACCTTTAGCTAGACTCACCAAGCAAAAAAAGAAAGAAGACTCAAATAAAATAAAATCAGAAATGAAAGGGGGGAGGGGGAGGGGCATGGAGGAGGGCACTCGTGGGGATGAGCACTGGGTGTTATGTGGAAACTAATTTGACAATAAACTATTTGTAAAAAAAAAAAAAAAAGAAAAAGAAAAAGATGTTAAAACTGATTTCACAGACATACAAAGGATCATAAGAGACTACTGTATCTGAACAATTATATGCCAACAAATTTGACAATCTAGAAGAAATGGATAGATTCCTAGAAACATATACTCTACCAAGACTAAATCATGAAAAAATAGAAAATCTCAACAGACCAATCACTAGTAAGGAGGTTGACTCAGTAATCAAAAACTTCCCAAGAAACAAAAATCCTGGACAGTTTCACAGGGGAATTCTACCAACATTCAAAGAGGAATTAATACCAATTCTCCACAAACTCTACCCAAAAAGAGGGAACTCTTCCAAACTCATTTCATGAGACTAGCATTACCCTGAAACTAAAACCAGACAGGGACACCACAAGAAAATTACAGACCAATATCCTTGCTGAACATAAAAGGAAAAGTTCTCAACAAAATGTTAGCAAATTAAAATACATTTAAAAAAGCATACATCTAGATCAAGTGACACCTATTCTAGCAATGTAAGCATGGTTCAACATCTGCAAAATCAATGTGATACAACAAATTAACAAAATGAAATACAAAAATCATATGATCATCTACATAATGCAGAGGGAGAAAAAGCATTTGACAAAAAATTCAACATCCACTTACGATAAAAACTCTCAAAGTGAATATAAAGGAAACACACATCAACATAATAAAGGCCATATATGACAGGCCCCCAGCTAATATTGTAAACAGTATTGGAAATCCTAGCTGGAACAATTAGTTAAGAAAATGAAAACCATCCAAATCAGAAAGGAAGAAATAAAATTCACTATCATGACATGATGTTATATATAGAAAACACTGAGGACTCCACCAAAAAAAGTATTGGAGTAAACAAATTCAATGAAGCTGCAGGATATAAAGTTAATATACAGAAATCTGTTGTGCTTCTATACAATATTAATGAACTACCAAAATGAGAAATTAGAAAACAGTCTCATTTACAACTGCACCAAAAAGAATAATGACCTAGGAATAAATTTAACCAAGGAAGTGAAAGACCTATATGCTGAAAACCGTAAGACATTAATGAAAGAAAATAAAGATACAAATAAATGGAAAGACACTTTGCCCTCATGGATTGGAAGAATATTAAAATGTCTATACTACTCAAAGCAAACTACATATTTAATGCAATCTGTATCAAATTTCCAATGGCACATTTCACAGAAATAGAACAAACAAATCTAAAATTTGTATGGAACTACAAATAGCCAAAGCAATCTTGACAAAGAACAAAACTGGAGGCATCACATTCCCTGATCTCAAACTAAATTACAAAGTGAATATAATCAAAACAGTATGGTATTCACATAAAACAGATACATAGATCAACAGAAAGAATAGAGCAACCAAAAATAAACCTATGCATATACGGTCAATAAATTTATAAAAAATAGATCCAAGAATATACAATGGGTAAAGGACAGTCACTCCAATAAATGGTGTTGGCATACCTGGACAGCCGCATGCAAGTGAATGACACTGGTCCACTATCTTACACCATCCACAAAAAATTAAGTTAAAATGGATTAAAGACTTGAACATAAGACCTGAAACCATGTAACTCTAGAAGAAAACATAAGTGGTAAGCTCCGTAACATCAGTCTTAATGAATGATTTTTTTGGATCTGACACCAAAAGCAAAAGCAACAAACCCTCAAATAAACAAGCTAAAAAGCTTCTGCAAAGGAATCCAACAACAAAATGAAAAGGCAACCTATTGGATGAGAGAAAATATTTGCAATTCTTTTTAAGGGGTTAATATCCAAAATATACAAAGAACTCCTATAACTCAACAGCAAGCAAACACACACACACACACACACACACACACCCAAAACAATCTAAGGGTACTAATTCCATTCATGAAAACTCTACTCTCATGATCTAATTAATCACCTCCCAAAACCCTACCACTTAAAACCATTACCTTGGACATTAAGATTTTGGGGGACACAAACATGTATACCACAGAAGAGGAATTAGACTCCACCTTTTGATGGGAGGGGTATCAAAGTTCTGGAACAGCATGTAGGATCAATAATATTGTTGCGGGTATTCCTGGAAAATACGCCACAGTGACTATATGAAGATGTAGAATCCTTATTCCCAGATATTTTTCAGTTATACATTTTATATCTGCCCTATTAATTCTAAACATCTTGAGAGAAACTAATACATACTATTATGCACTAGGCACTGTTAAAAGCACTGTAATGTGTTTTTGCTATGCTAAGATTATTCAATTCTGCTGTAAAAATGGAAAGAAACTAAGTGTTGGAGCAACTGGCTTGTAAGACATAAGGAGATTCATAAGATATCTTAAGTATAAACAGTAGAGGAGCACGTGGGTGGCTCAGTCACTTGTGTCTGACTCTTCATTTTGGCTCTGGTCATGACCTCATGGTTCCTGAGATCCAGCCCCACATCAGGCTCTACACTGACGGTGCTGAGACTGCTTTGGATTCCCTCTCTCTGCCCCTACCCTGCTCATTCGCTCTCTCACTCTTTCTCTCAAAATAAATTAAAAAAATTTTTTAAAAGCATAAATAGTAAATATGTTTTTAACCTATAAGGCATGTTAAAGACAAAATAAATGGAACATAATCATGTTGAACATACATAAAAATAATGGAATAAATGAATGTCACAGATAGAAATGGCTGAAGGAGTCAGTAGATCCTAAATATGCATAAGGTAGAGACTATGCCACTTCTAGATTGACAACTCTTTTATCCCTAAATCAGCCACCAATTGGTGACATCCATTTTGGCCCCACAAGGGCTCTTCCCAAGAAACAGATAAAACTCGTAGATACTCAGAGGGTTAATTTATGGCAAGTTACACCTGTGAGCAGGCCTACTCACTCTTGCATCTCTCTAAAAGAACATGTGTTGACTTAATCTTCTGTCTGTTGAGAACCCTTCCTAATCCTTAACTGTTCTTAACTACACCACCTGTCAGGAAAGCTGATGCAGCAAGGCCAGGATATATGAACTTTGAGGAACCTTCAGATTTGGAGAGTAGGGTCCTTCCTTCCACTCCTCCCCCCCATCTTAAATATGTCAGCTACCTCATCTCTTTCCCCTTGATGGAAATTTTACATTAATAAACCGTGTAGTTCAAACAATTCAGTTTGGTCTCAATCTTTCTTTTCCATGACCTCTAGGATGGCCTAATTAGTAGCATAAGTGTGCTTGGAAGCTACCGATACAATTTCCCACCCCATGAAATGTTTTACAAGTAATGCATCATTAAATTCACACAACAATCTTATTAGGAAGCAATTATTATTCTTATCCTACAGGTGAGGAAACTGAGTCTCACAGAGGCTAAGTAACTTGTCCAAGGTAGCACAGCTAATAAATGGGAGAGCTAGAACTCACGCCCGAGATGATACAGCTCCAGGATCTTTTTCACTAAGTTCATTCATTTTTGTATCTTCAATGGCAAATACGATAACTGACATATAGTAGACCTATTGCTTGACGACCTTAATTAAATGATAGAACCTTTGCTCTTAGTTTATTTGCGATATGGCCGATGATAAATTATATGAGTTCTTTAAGATTTGGGGTTTCCTCACAAAATTTAGCTATTATTTAAAGTTAATATATGTAAAAAATTTTTCCTTAGTACTTGACCCCTAATAATTGCCTGAAAAAGGATAACTCTCATGCCTGACTCTAGGGCAGGTTTTAGAAAGAGCTGTCACGGGGCATCTGGGTGGCTCAGTCTGTTAAGCTTCCGACTTCGGCTAAGGACATGATCTCATGGCTTATGGGTTCAAGCACCACATCAAGCTCTGTGCTGACAGCTCAGAGCCTGAAGCCTGCTTTGGATTCTGTGTCTCCCTCTCTCTCTGCCCCTTCCCTGCTCCTGCTCTGTCTCTCAAAAATAAATAGTAAGCATTAAAAAAGAAAGAAAGAGAGCTGTGAGGCATTTCCCAAGCTTCATTTTCGATCCTATCTTACCATGCCCCCCACAGGCTATCCACAGAACAGGCGCATGTTGTTCAAGGCATGCTGTTTGTTGTTCAAGTTTCCTTTAATATCTCAGCTTCAAGCTCCTTCACCCCTTTCACCTCGCTTTTATTTGCTAGACCAAACTATGCTTTCTTTCTGTTGTAGTTCTCTTCAGACGCGTTCCCCCGAGACATGGGTAGGAGTCGTTCAATCACAGTATTGTGGCAATCAGCACGCGGCCTAATTGCCCCTGACACAGGGAGCGGGGGGATCTCCTCTCTCCACCACTTCAACTTTTCAGCCTGGCAGAGATCTCTCCGGGAGGCAGCGCAGTCCGCCGCTCTCGAGTTAATTACCCTCAGTGATTTACCCCCGGGCGGCGCGGCTGCAGGGGGAGGGGCATGGCTGGACCCGCCTCACCGGCGTGTCCCGAGGATGAAGGGACAGCCTCACAGCCGTGCTCCGCATAACGCCCCCTTTGTAAGAGCCCGACAGCTACTTCCAAAAGCTGAGTTTGTTGAAGCAATGTCACAGGGCTTCCACCACATTTTCCCGAATCGAGTCTTTCCCCCCCTCACTCTCAAGCCCCACTTACCCCATTCACAAACACACTTTTCCCTCAACCGCTTCTTTTCGGTTGCCGAAATACAAAACAAGGCGCCCTTGCCTCCCCACTAATTTTTTAACGGTGCGCTTTTCTTTTTAAACCAATAGTGGGGCTTTGCCCATCACCGCTCCACAGGCGACTAGCGCTTCTCCTCCTCCAGAGTGGTCTTACCGCCCCCCGACCCCCGGCAGTCTCTCGGGACAGGCCGACTTAACGCGACATACCGTGTTCTTGAGGCACGGCGAGCGCTAGCTGGGGAATCTTGACTCGGAGAGGTGACCAGGCGTGTCCGGGCACCTCCGGTACCAGTAGAGCCCGGAGCCCGCCAGGCGGGCGAGGCCGAAAGCCGCAGGCCGAATCCCTCACGCCGCGAGCCAGTAGGCGAGGCTCACGGGTTCCGGGCTAGTTCGGCTGGGGGCTGGAGGGAGGCGGAGCCGGGAAGGGTGGTGGGCGGGGCCTCGTGGAGTGGGCGGGACCCCACGACGCGGGAGGCGGGGACGGCAGGTGCTGGGAGTCCCTCACTGGGCAGGCGGGAGGCGGGGTCCGCGCAACGGTTGGTGCGGGGTTGGTCGAGGCCGAGAGACGTCCGCAGGCCGCAGGCGGGAGGCGGGGCCGGCCAGAGTAGGCGGGTCCCTGAGGCAGGGAGGTAGGGCCAGGCCCGTGCCGGAGAAGTTGTTCAAACCGTCGGCGAGAAAGCTGGGCCGGCGGGAGTAGGAGGGGTCTGTGCAGCTGGAGGCGGGGCGGACTCAGTGGGCCAGTGGGCCACCTGGGTCCTGTCAGAGTTGGAGGTGGTCCGCGGCTCTCTGTTGGTTCAGCTCCCGTAGCTCTGGCGGAATCTGCGCGATGGGTGACCCGGAAAGGCCGGAAGCGGCCAGGCCCGAGCTGGATGAGGTAAATGTTGCCGTTGCCTGTCCCGCCCCCCAGTCACGCCTGGCCTTTAGGTTGCAGATTGCAGCGGGGACCTGCAAGGTGCAGGACAGCTGTAGGAAATTTTACCCGTTGCGGTCTGCACCCCAGCGCAGGCCCGGTCGCGAGCCCTCGCCGCAGCCTGGTTTCGTGGTTGTGAGTGCCCGGGAGGCCGTCCCAGGGGAGGGGTGAAGAGGGAGCCGGGTTTCTGCTCCGCTGCTCTGCTCCGGGGCCAGCCAAGGGCAACGCTCTGAGGTTTCAGGCCGGGCTGAAGACCCCCCCCCCCCCCCATGCTTGCATGTCTGGAGCCCTGGCTAAGGAAACCCAGGCAAGGAACGAAGACAGGTGGATCTCTTGGAGAAATGTATCCCATTTCTGGGATGTTTACAAGGAGTTGGAGGACGCGTGCGGAAACTGACACAGGTGGATGGGGTGGTGATGATGAGGTAGAAGGGCGACGCGAAATCCTCACAACAATGAAAAACATCAGGTTAGGAGGCCAGATTTGCTCAGACTGGGCCACTTTACTAGCTGTGACTCTATGAGATGTCACTTTCTTCATTTATACAGTGGAAGTGATACTTCTTTCACAGAGGATTAAGTAAAAGGTTTTATGCAAAGTGCCAGGGAGGTTGTGGGTGCCTCACAACACCTAAGTTAACATGTTTATTTTCTGCTTCTGTAATAGAAGTACACAATAACAGTAAATCAGTTGGTTAGACTATTGTAGGGTAGTTAAAAATTGTTGCTTTATCATTTTTATACCCTGTCATTTCACAAATCCTTGTAAACCATTTGTGTACAAGAGAAATATTTTTTGTATTTATCTTGAACCTGTTGCTGTATGTGGTATCTTTGTTTTAAGTTTCAGCTTTCAGAGACTCATACTTAGCCCTACATTTATTTAGAAAGTTGTAGAGTCCAGATTTGGGGTTTTATTTGATTTGATTTTGATTTTGTAAACATTTAGTAACTAATTAACAACTTGTAAATATCCCTTAAACTTTTCCTTGCCTCTTTGAAACAAATACATTGATTACCAATATCCCCACGCCAAAAGGATAATTCAGATTTTTCTTTTTGTGCTAATGGCACCAGCAGTCATTCAGACTTAAGACCTAGAAGTTAACTTTTATTTATTATCCCTCTCTTGATGACACAGGCCCACAAAGACAGAAGCAGAATTGTAGCTCTGGAATGAATTCTAGTGAGCATCTGGTCCAAAAGTTTTAACTTGAGATGCAAGGATGGGTTAAGCACTTCATTTCTCTAGATATGATGGTGCAGCATGGGCCACCTGCATTAGAACCAACTGGAGTTGTAAAAAGTGTAAATTACAGGGCCTACCTTCCAGATGCAGTGAATCAAAATCTCTTGGGATGGATCTGGGTCTGCATTTTTAACAAGCACTTCAGGATTCTGGTTCACATATTTTAAGAAACACTGCCTTAAGGTACTCATAGACGGGCTTTAAGAGGGTTTATGAATCTCCTGGAGTTTATAGATTTTGTATGTGCACATATGAATCTCCTGAGAAGGGGTCCTTGGCTTTCTTCAGTTTCTCAAAGTTAGCTGTCATTAATCTAATTGATAGTACTGTTTTTAAGGTAAGAAGTTTTAGGCCAGAAAAGATAAATGACATACCCAGGACCATATGATTGAAGAGCAGAGCAGGGCTTAAAACCAAGTTGTTGCTTGTGGGCCAGTAATTCTGTTTTATCAGATCTGGTGGGAATAGAAATGAAAATGAAAGTGACACCTGGGTAAATACAAGTAGTATATGACTGTATCGGCTTCCAAATAGTTATCTTCACTCAATCTTCTTGAGGCCAAGGGAAACAAATGAAAGTGGTGGGATTGGGGCTGGTTGGGAGGGAGGGGCCTTGTAGGATGCCAGCCTAGACCAGTGAATGGTGAGGGCTAGCTGGGGAATCTGCCCTGGCATGTCCTGTTGTGATGAAGTGACCAGAAACTAAGGCAGGCAGGAATTAGAGTCACCTTTCTGGATGAGACCGTGGAATGTTGCCAAGGAATGCCCGTGTGGAACTTTTTTTAGGGTCTTATCATTATCACTTCATACCTGTGCAGCTACAAAAAATTGTCTACCTTCTGTCTTGTTTTATCTTTTTTACCATTTCTAAATCAATCCTTCACTAAACTAGTACGTCTGTGTCACTCCTCCCAAGTAAAAATTCTTGAGAGGACCTCAATTCCCATCAAAACTGCCCAATTCCTTAGGCTGCCAAAGCCCTGTTAAAGAAGATTTTTCATGCTAACCACCACATCTTAACTCAAGCTGCTATTTGCACCTCTGAGATCAATACCATAGTTGCTACCAAAATCTAGGGTTGTTGTTTTTTTTCTTTTCCACCTCATTGTGCACATAGATAACCAATGAATCCTCCTAATTCCACTCCTATTCATGTTTGGAAACTCTCCATGACCATCTATGGGAATGATTTTCAGACTGTCCCACGTTGAATGCCAGTACCTGGGAGCTAGAGAGCAAGTGGTGGGAGTTGGAATATGAGCCTCTGGGTCCCGCAGATGTTTGAAAATCTTTGGCCCATGCAATTAATTCCTACCCTGTTAACCTGATTGATATCCAGAGTGTGGATCCTTTACAGTTCTCTGTTTCATCTGTTGACAGGGATGGCTTTAGCCAAATCAGATCACTTCTGTCTTTGATTTTGATTGTCCTACATTCATCTCAGCCACTTTTAATCCCAGCTGGCTCCTCTTCCATCTGTCCTTTCAATGTCTGCGTTTTGTAGGCAGCATCCTCAGCCGGGCGGCTTCTCTAGATGTTCTCCCTGGATAATCCCTTTGGTGACTACTGACGGGATAGGTCACCACCACTCCTCTGCCGCAGTGTTATATTTTTAGCTGCCTGCCTTCTGGATATCTTCAAACTGAACAAATTAGGTTTTTTATCGACCAAGTTGACCTTTTAAAGACTATTGGTGTTTGCAACTCTTTATTGTTGTTATGACTTGGGTTGGTGATGGAGTTCATTCAAATTAAGCTTTTGTTAAACATCTAATGTGAGAAGCGAGACTTTTTGTCTGACTTATTCAGTTACTCTCCAGATGCTGAGCACTTTCCCTGTCTCTCATTTCTTGTTATGATCATCCAGTTGCTGGACACATCAAGGGCTTCTTCAACTCTTCCTTATCCTGTTACCTAGAATCCAAATTTGTAACAAGAATGATTAATTCTTGACGGTCTCTTAAAGCAGTCGTCTTTTGTGTTTCTACTGCTGGTACCTTAGGTCAGACAGGATATGGGTAGCGTAGTAATCTTTTAATTGTTCTCTCCACCTGCAATTTCTCTCCTAATATGATCAGATTTCTGGAAAAGCGATCTTAAAAGATCTGATTATGTCTCTTGCCTAATTGAAAACTTTCTAAGTCTTGGGGCACCTGGGTGGCTTAGTCGGTTGAGCATCAGACTTCAGCTCAGGTCATGATCTCACGGTTGGTGAATTCCAGCCCCATGTCGGGCTCTGTGCTGACAGCTCAGGGCCTGGAGCCTGCTTCGGATTCTGTTGTCCTCTTCTTTCTCTGCCCCTCCTGCCCAATATAAATAAACATTTTAAAAAAAGGATTAAAAAACTTTCTAAGTCTCCCAATAGTCTATGTGATAGAGACCAGGTGCTGAGATGTTATATATCAAAACAGAACACTTTGAAATCCAAAATTTTTTGAAAACCAGCATCTTAATAGCCACTAAATATGCAAAATCCATACCCACCTTAACTTCAGATAAAGCTTAGAGACAGAGTACATATTTTGAAAGTGAAAAGTTAAAATTTTTTGCTTGTTTCATTTCAGCAGAATGATGACCTCGAGGTAAAAAAGTGTCAAAACAGTTGTATCAGAATGACTATAGAAAAATCACTGTGGCAAAATTCATATATATTTACACTGACAGCCCTCTTCCCATGGGCTTAATACCTAGCGTATTTTCCAGATAAAATTTAAGCCCAACACTAATTGATGAAATGCACCTTTGTTTTATTAGTATAGTTTTACTTAAGTTAATGTGTAGAACATTACTTATAAAATCAGTTAATAGAATAGTGAGGCTGTTTTGATGAACTCATCCTTTTGAACTGGGGTACAGATGGTAAGTGAAGATTTATACCAAACTTAGCAAACAATTTCTTTATATATTACAAGTTCTTTTTTAAAATTTTTATATATTTTGAGGGAGAGATGGCAGGTGAGCAGGAGAGAGGCAGAGAAAGGGAGACGGAGGATCTGAAGCAGACTCCATGTTGACAGCAGGAGAGCCCAGTTCAGGGCTCAAACTCACAAACCACATATGAGATTGTGACCTGAGCTAAAGTTGAATGCTCAACTTTCTAAGCTGCCCAGGAGTCCCTTATCAAAGTTTTCTTACTCAATTTACTACTAGCCAGTCCTGTGGATTTACCAACCCTATAAAATATGTGGATAGCCATTGGCTTTAGAATGCATAAGTAGTAGATTCTTCTCTGATGCACCCACATACTTCTGTTTCACTGATTGAGTTATACCTTACCAAATCAGTTGTCTTATTTCCAATCTTATTTATAATACCTAGTGTATTTGTATTATAATTATTATAATTTAATTAAATGTATAAATTGTGTTTAATGTTGAGGTTTTGTTTTTTTTTAATGTTTTATTTATTTCTGAGAGAGAGAGATTGGCAGCGTGAGCAGGGGAGGGTCAGAGAGAGAGGGAGATACAGAATCAGAAGCAGGCTCCAGGCTCTGAGCTAGCTGTCAGCACAGAGCCCGACATGGGGCTCAAACCCATGAACCGTGAGGTCATAACCTGAGCCGAAGTCGGATGCTTAACTGACTGAGCCACCTAGGCGCCCCTGTTTAATGTTGTTTCTGTGAGATCTTAAGTTGAAAGCTTTGGAAAACTCATTAAATATGAGTTGTTAAAAACACATTCTGTAGAATTAGGTGTAAGTAAGACAAGTACAAAAAGGGATTCCTATAAGAGATAAGGACTCTGCACTGGGAGTGTTCCACCTTAAGTATGTTAAAACTAGAAAGTGTAAGTGATGTGTTATATTGTGTTTATGTCAGAAAGACTTGGGAGTCCAATCAGTGAGCCAGATTAACAACAACAAAAAGCTTTGACTTTATAGCAGAAAATGAGTAAGTAAATGTAAATTATATGTTTTAAGTTAAATAGTTTAAGGCGTATATCATTTTCTTTCTTTTTAATTTTTTTAATGTTTATTTTTTAGAGGGGGGTAGGGGCAGAGAGAAAGGGAGACAAAGAATCTGAAGCAGGCTCCAGGCTCTGAGCTGTCAGCAGAGAGCCTGACGTGGGCTTGAACTCATGAACCATGAGATTATGACCTGAGCCAAATTTGGATGCTTAACCGACTGAGCCACCCAGTCACCCCAGCATATATCATTTTCTTATGATTCCTTCCTTCCTTTAGCCAATTTCTATTAGTTTGGATCACTTTGAATTAAAGGGCTTCTACTGTATTATTATTCCTCTTGTAATCTTGTTTTATCCTTTTTGTTTTGAAAAAAAAAATCTTGGTTCACTCCTGAAAAACAAATACAAATGATTACAGGTTTTTTGTTTGTTTTTGTTGTTTTTTTTTAATTGCCTATTAATTTCATGTGTTCTACAGTTAAGAAAATTACTTCAATTCTTTAAAAGTGTGACATGCCATCATGCCTTTTTTCACATTGTTTTCTCTTGTAAAATTTTTAGCCCAGGTCCATAGAGGATAGTCTAGAAAGCCTAGAGCTCTGGGGATATATGGCCTTCCTGACATTATATTAAAATGTGTGTGGATTTTTTTTTAAGCATCATGAAAATAAGCAATGTGTCATTTCTAGCCCAATTCAGAGGTTTTTGTTGATTAAACCCACCTCTCTTCACAATGCAAACCCTTTCATAACACCCTCCTAATTCAACTACTTCTCTCAATAATCCACAATTTATCAGAATGGAATAGGAAGAATATATGTACAAATGTGACTTTCATTCTCATTTAAAGGTGCTAGTCTTCAGTTTTCAAAGATTCTGACATTGATCAATTAATCAGCATTTAAAAACTCCTTTCAGGGCCAGGGTGCTTGGTGCCAAATGGTTGCTTATGATGGGTCACATAGCAAATACATTGAAGACAAAGAATTTTAGCTCCCAATATATAACTGTGACAAAATATATATATAAAGGCAACACAAACAAAAAACAACTTCCATTTTAAACATTTGCTTGAATATTTGGGGAATAAATATCAACTAAATCCCAGGTACTGTGGTAGGTTCTGGGGATTCTACAGAGTAAAGTTAGTTTTTACTCTCAAGAAGCATAGTGTAGAGACTACAGATGAATAACAAGGAATTAAATTGCAATGAGCCATGTGCTATGTTAGGGACCAAATCCAGGCCTTCAGGGTAAAGGGGGAGAGGCAAATGTGGGGCACTCAGAAAAAGCTTGATTTGAGTGGTTATTAGGTTATCTCACTGATGCGTTGTGGTCTTATGTTAAATTCTAAAGGTATCCAGTCATTTGAGCACAGGATTTTAAAAAGAAATTAGCAGCCCACCCACTTACGTAGCTAATGTGTATTGATGTTATGCTTGACCTCACAGTTCTCTGGGAACATCACAATAGTGGAAAAAGTGCTTTCTACTCCCCAGGGCTCAAGTGCTTTATCTGGGGAAGCCTACACCTTCAAATAAGTAATTACAAATAAGACAGTGTAAAAAATAACATAAACAAGCAAAACAAAAACAATAGTCTATACTATAGTGGCAGTATTTGTGCAGTGTATAAGGGGCCCTACCTGTATTGGTAGAGCCTTGGGCTTCAATTTTGTGCCTTTTTCGCATCTTGCTTTGCTTTATTTTCATCTGTGACTGCACACTTGCTTCGGAGAGTTGTGGTTGGTGGAAGTAATGCTAAGGATGAAGGAACATGATGGGCCTGGCACTGGAGAAAAAGAGACAGTTTGAGTTAGGAGTCTGGAATAGAAATGTATCCCAATAACCTTGATTTATCCGTTTTTTTAAAGCCTATTTGTATATACTTTGTATATAGTCATTCTCGTACAAGGCACAACTCTTCTGATACTCTTGCTGACTGTTAAAAGAAAATACCTGGTACTGTGCCCTACTGGGATGCCATCATTTCCAAGTTGTATGTACATAGGTGTGTGCTTCTCACCCAATGCCACAAAGCTTTCAGCCAGCCCACAGTGCAGACCATCTGTAGTAATGTTAACAAGTAAATAGTAATAAGCAATTGATAAATGGGAGGGTTCAGATGAACAAAGGTTGATAAATTGTTGGTAAGGAGTTTTCAGGTAAGTATTCCAATAGTACAGATTAGGAAAAAAACATTAAAATAAGAAATGGATCCAGTTTTGTGCTTATCCTTAAAGTGGCAATAATGACAATTTTGTTGAGTGCTCTTTATGCACCAGGGTCAATTTAAAACACTTTTAACCATTAAGATTAACCTGCGAGTTAAGTGTTATTTTACTGATAAGGAAAAACCAAGGCTCAGAGAAGTTAAGCAACTTTCTGTGGTCACAGAACTAACCAAACACTATTATTAACCAGGTACCAAATAGTAGTCAATGATTTAGCCCAGGCAGATGGGCTCCTCATCCTGTGCTGTCTCTCTAACTCCCCCAAATGGGTGTTTACGTATGTATAAAGAGGTAATGTCTACACAAAGTGGGTGTTCATATTTTATTTTCCAAAGAGGTTGTCTTCAGATTCCAATGACAATGAAGTGAAGTCAAATGAAGAGCCACTGCTTCGGAAGAGTTCTCGCCGATTTGTCATCTTTCCAATCCAGTACCCTGACATTTGGAAAATGTATAAAAAGGCACAGGCATCCTTCTGGACGGCAGAAGAGGTAAATGGCATTATCTTTGACCGCAGTCACTTGCTGTAGTGCAGCATTCATATCTTCTGTCATAGGACGTTGAAAAATGTTAACTTCTGTTGTAAGATACACTGGATAAGATCGGTTGTATAAGATAATGTTTGAAATTGCTGAAACTAAATACAGTGTTCTCCAGTGTTTTATGTTTAGACTGCTGTCTATGTCTGTACATGTTCCCCACTGCAAAAGTGGCCTCAGTCTGCCAGGTTTTTACTTTCAATGTATTTTAGAACATTTTCTGTTTTTTAAATTAATTATTTTTATTTGAGAGAGAGAGAGAGCATCAGTGGGAGAAGGCGGGGGTGCAGAGAAAATCTCAAGCAGGCTCCACGCTCAGTGAAAAGCCTGACCTGAAGCTCTATCACATGACCCTGGGATCATGACCTGAGTCAAAATCAAGAGTCAGATGCTTGACAGACCAAGCCACCCAGTGCCCCAAATATTTTCTGTTTTTAAGTAGGCTTTGATTTGCTCTGACCAAATAAAACTAGTCTTTATTTATGGCCAGCAGAATAAATAAAACTGCACTACAGCCAAAAAATGAGAGCGACAGCCTTAGGGACCCTGCTTTCCACTGAGAGCTGTACCTGATTGTGCAGAAAGATCTGTGCCAGGGAATCCGACTGCTCAGGCAGTGCACTCGCTTCTAGCCGTCAGCTAGAGCTCCTCCCAGGCTGGCCCTCCCTCAGCAACCTCAGACCTGGCACTGCTGCTCCAACTGCCAGCACGGCTGTAAATGCTGCATGTTAGGGGCATTTTCCATCTAGAAAAAGAGTTGAACACAATATATTAGAATCCTTGCTGGTTTGGTAAGGACAGTTAGTCATGTAAATGGTTGCTCTATAGTCTGACTGAACACACAGTCATTGTCTTCATCTCTGACTATGATGGATGATGCTTGCCTTGCATACTTGCTCTGTGTATATTTATAAAAACAGATGCAAATATATCTATCTAAATATATCCATTTATCTGTTTTTCAGAAGATTGATTTTACACATGTAAACATGCACGCCCTGGGGGTGCCTAGATGGCTCAGTTGGTTAAGCATCTGACTTGGGCTTAGGTCATGATCTCTTTGGTTTGTGGGTTTGAGTCTTGCACGGGGTGAGCTTGAGCCCTACTTTGGATGGATTCCCCTTCACTCTTTCCCTCTCTCTGGCCCTCATGAATTCTTTCTCTGCCCTTCACTCACTTTCTCTCTCTCTCTCAAAAAAAAAAAAAAAAAGAAAGAAAGAAAAGAAAAGAAAGAAAGAAAGAAAAGAAAAAAAGAATGCAGGCTCTGGAGCCAGACTGCTTAGGTACAAATGCTGGCTCTCCCACTGACTAGCTGTGGAACCGGGAAAGTTGGTTAACCTCTCTGTGTATCCTCACTGGAAAATCAGAAGGCACCAATTGTTGAAGCTTCTATTAACCTAACTTTACACACTTACCCCTCTGTGTTATATTATTCACATCTTTATTATAATTAACATACAGAGCAAAAATCTAAAACAAAATAAAACCCCAGCATTTTCAAATTGGGTCATACTGCTTGGCACACCTGATGGTTTCTAACTGTGGTTTTTAGGAGGTGTTTTGTTAGATATGGTTAACTGAACAAATGCAGCACACAGGTGGCTTTTTCACTCATCATGTTAAGAAGCTACTTGTGATACTTGGATTTTTAAAAATTCATTTGAAAATTACTTCCATCTTTTAGCAAACGTAATACATGTTGTATTATGACTAAGAAACACTAATTTAAAAAATTAGTACATAGGTTGGTACGTATTTTATAGGAAGCTTATATATTTAAATATTTATTTAAATACCCATTATGGGGCGCCTGGGTGGCTTAGTCGGTTGAGCGTCCGACTTTCGCTTAGGTCATGATCTCGCGGTTCGTGGGTTCGAGCCCCGCGTCGGGCTCTGTGCTGACTGCCAGCTCAGAGCCTGGAGCCTGTTTCAGTCTGTGACTCCCTCTC